>NC_071109.1:7947500-8304166 GCF_024256425.1 Clarias gariepinus | reverse complement strand
ACCTTGAAAAGAACCAAACTAAACATTTTTATTTGAGTGATATCAGATAGCAGGAATTGCTTTGCAGTCATACTGTGTGTTAGGAGGCTGGAATTTCAGTATAAGAGGGTAATAAACAAGTTAATATGATGTCCATCTTTGTTATTGGAGGCTCAAAGACAAAACTGTTTGTGAGAGTTTCAGTCCTGAACTATTGAGCGACTGCAGTCACAAGTCATCAGATATCAGCCAAGAGTGGTGCCATCAAGTGGAAACGTCCCCAGTCACCATATGCATTCCAAGCAGACCACATGGGGCCATCCTCAGCAGTGAGCCAGAGCCCTCCGTGTGACAAAAATTCCACCCAGAACAGTCAGTTAGGTATTCTGTAACAGTAACATAATTTATAAGAGCAATGTATATATATAGTGCAGAATGCAAGCAGGGACTCCATCAGGACTAACTAGGCCAACATAACTAAAAGAGAGAGCCTTAAGGAAATATAGACCTGCCTGCGACCAGGCGCTCCACCGTTAACAAATCTGATGATCAATGAGAGTGGGAGAGACAGCATCCAAGCCTACCAGTTCACCATAATACGCTTCATCCATGAGTCCCTCAGTAAAACCAATTGACATTTACAGAAGACTTCTATATTGACTGAGTGCAGTATTAATACTTTTAAATGGTGCAAATGTTCTAAAGTAAGCTGTACAATCCTGGCCGAGGTGACTCGAAGCCCGTTGCAGTCGATCCCGTGAACATATAGTGTGTAGAACGTCTGATCCTTGAAAATAGATGGATACTGTAGCTTGTGACCAATTTGAGATGCATCTGTCTGTGGGAACTGTACACACAAACACCACTTGCACATCACAAGACCTCGGCTGGGAGTTGGTGTCATATCCCCAGAAGTCCTTTGTCTGACTCGTACCAACATTTAGTTTGTAAACTCTAACATGTTAGAGCAATTCGGTGAGCACAAACTCAAATCAAATATAAAATGAGAGACACAGAGGATCAAACAAAAAGACTTGAACACACTGAAACAACAGTGAGGTTTTATTTATATAAATGTATTCTCACTTTTAATTTATTTTGAGACAAGTGTACATGAACATAACGAACCAAGCAACAATAAAGCTGAAAAAAAAAAAAAGTACAAGGTGGTGTACAAGTTACTGTTGCTTGCTCGAAGCCGCAGGGTTTTTATTAGTATATTATTAACAGCAACACAGAACCTCAGCAATATTAAATACAAAAATAAAGGTAACAATTTCAGAGAAATGTGGGATGTTTCGCTCTGGTCAGGTCTGGTGGCACCTTGAAATGAGAAGAGTCTTGTATCATTCTAAAGAGCTTCTTGCTTGACTTTCAAAGGTCATGTGTCTCTGTTCGACAAACTAAGTAATAGAAAAACACCACAGAACACAAAGGTTATTATGAAATATTGAAGTGATAAATACACCTAAGGCAAAGGGTCGAGACAGATACAAGTAGCCTGGTTTACAATATGGATTTTGGCCTGATTTTTCCTTTTACTGACAGAAATCCTGCCTTCTTGAGATCGGTTGTCATTGAACAAGTAATGTTCTTTAGTGCCATTGTGACAAAAAAAAACAAAAAACAACCACATTGGAGTGCCAGCGTGTAAATGCTTGTATAAGATCCAGTAATGTGATGGTGGTGTCAGATTGCATAAAACTCAGGAGACAGCTCCCCATGCGGTAGCGGCACTAATACATAAGCACAAACACTTTATTGTACCTGCTGTATAATAAGACAGCTGTAGAAAACTCACTAATCAGGTTCAGAACATATGCAGGTAGTTCACTGACCTCGTTCCAAGTCATTTTCACATGTTTGGACCATTAAAGGGGGTTCTTGGGAGGCCAGGGTATCTTGGCAAGCAGTTCTATCTTGGCTCTGATGTAGTGAGAAAACTTGATCATACTTGTTGGTATCTGAGCACTAGTGAAACGCTGAGATAAGTGCATTAGCATAGCAGGTTATTATATAGAGAAATAAATGTTTTGTAGTTTTTACTCACATAGCTTTGTTCTGTTATTGTGCACAATCAAAAGTCCCAGATTGACTTGAACGCCCCTTGTAAAATCCATGTATTTAGTCAGCTTTCAGAGCTTTCAATCATTTCTTGTTGTTTTTGCCTTTCTGTCAGACTTGCCACTTAGACAGCAGCCAGGAAAGCTAATTTCAGCTCTCACAGCTGGAGCTGAGTGAATTAGATCACAAGGAAGAAAACACACAATGCATAGTATGCGCTTGGTTTATCAAGGAGCTGGAGGCCCATTTTCTTTAGTCTTTAAAAAACACCTGCGGTATAATTATGTGTATGTCCCGCTACATGCCGACTGAGGAAAAACAATTTTCCAGCTAAATTTAGATGTTTTCATCAATTAGCAAAGCACATTTCAAAGAAAAAAGGATTAGCCCAGGCACAATTTAGATTGGGAGATGGATCCTGCTTCCATTTGTGGCCCAAAGCTGCCATATAATTGAGCTCGAATTATATAAAGACAACTAGACAAGCCCGCGTGTGCCGTCTACTAATCAGCAATAAGCACCAAAATGAAATGAGGCATACGGGGCTTGCGTCTTCCACATGATAGCATGTTATGTAGGAAAACACGTATGATTCCACCATAGGGTGCAATACTGTAGGAAAGCGGTTGTTTTGCATACTTGTTTTGCTGATATCAGATTTCTGCGTTGTTATGCAATAAAATTTTTTGTATACAGTCAGTGCTAGACATGATGCTGTTCACAGTGACTTTTACTCATAACTTATTTTAAAGTGGAAATGGTCGATTATTCATGATTTTAAAGATTGTAATATAAACCCAAATTTGGTGAAATCATGATGTCAGACATAAAGTATTTGTAATATTGATATTGATGTATTAATGATATGACATTTCATAGTTTATATATACGTATGGATAACATCAATCTGAAATAAACAGGACTGGGATCATATGCTTTGAATCTACATAGACCTGCCCATAATTCTTTAAGCAGGAAGAAATATCAACGTTAAAGTAATAAAACAAATAAATATTGTTTTTTCATAAGTATAAAGCACAAAATATGCTCTTACCTTTAACCAGATGCAATCAAAATTCACAAAAATTCAGCTAATTACTCAACTCCTGATAGCAGAAATAGCTCTAATTAAAGAGTGTCATATGTGACACACACACACACACACACACACACACTGTGATATGATGGCCTATTTAGTGTAACTTCATATACAATCCCAGTTAAATCAATGACAATAACAGATAACAACTCTAGAAATGTAGAAAAGTTTGGAGAAGGGGTTACGGTGGCCCCTAAGGACAGACAGAAGACAAAGTAAGAGCATAAACACTATGGATGCACACTGCAAAGATAAAAACACATTCAAAAGTCAAAGCCCAAACATTTTGGAAACAAGCTGCAAATACAAAAATACATCCAAAAAATCCAAGCACAAACATGTACAGAAGTGTTGCAAATATAAAAACACTAAACAAAGCAGAAACATTACAGAATGACGCTGCAAGTACAAAAACACATTCAAAAATCCAAGCACAAGCATTATGGAAATGTGTTGCAAGTACAAAAACGCAATATTCAAAGCACGAACAATAAAGAAACACACTGTAAATGCAAAACACATACAAAAGCCAAAGCAAAAAGGGAAGCAGAAAACAGAGATTTCCTACACTGGCAGTGCTTCAGGATTTTAGAATTTGTTCTTTTTTTTTTTACTTTTTTTTTTTTTTTTTGCATGTAATTTGACTTTTGTATGTTTTTTTTATTTTTTTGTATTTGCAGAGTGTTTACACAATGTTTTTATTTTATATATTTTATGTTGTCCCTAGGGGCTATAGTAGGAGGCGCGGGGGACAGAGAGATGAATTCCTGTTTAAGACGGTGTATATCCACAGTAAAACACAGTATCCACAGTAAATTCTTCAGTGTACCATGTCTCACATTTTTTCTGCCTATAGTGTATATATATATATATACATATATATATACTGTATACTGTAGGCAGAAAAAAAATGTGATACATGTTACACTGAAGAATTTACTAACTTAAATCACTATTTGTTCTTTAAGACGGAACATATCCTTTGTACTTTTTTTACTCATGTGAAAAGCAAGCCAAATTATAGAGGGACTCAAATGACCGCAGGATACACACTCTGTTTGTTTCTAATCGAATCACAATTTTCTTTCACTGAATTGTCGCAACTCTGGTATTGAAAAATCAGGCACACCTCAGCAGTGTTAATGATGCCTTAAAGCCAGCGTTCTCCAAAGGCACACAAACAGCCATGGATTTTCCAAACTGGTGTTAAGATCGCTCTAGTTATGCAGCAACCTCTAACAAAATCTAAAGTAGTGCAACCATTAATCAATTTGTAGCTTCTTCAATTACAAAAAAGGGGTAGAAAACAAAAAATCCAATGTAAATAGGATAAAAGAAAATAACTTTGTAATGCTGATGTAGTGCTTATTATTAAATTTTATGATGGAAGACTGTGTTCCAATTAGAGTTTTATTATTTTCTTCAGATTTATTGTAATTTCTGTTTATTTGCGAATAAAAGTCCCATTTTTATAACAATGCTGGAAAATTTAAATTAAGCCTTTGCAGTTAACTTATTTTAATGTAATGTCTGTGAAGGAAGACAGAAAGCAAGAGGGTGAGAAAGAGAGAAAGAGAGAGAGAGAGAGAAAGCGTTTCAGCCAGCTGTACACAATAACAATCTCAGCCAGAAAATAGAGTGGAGGCCATTTACTATTCCAAAGCAGTTCTGCTCACTTTGATTTGATTCACCGAACAAATGCACCTCAGCTTCCCAGAAGAAACTCAGCCACTGATATGAATCAATGAAACGTAGATATTCTAGCCAAAGGTCAGTACTGAATGTCATTTTGCTAGAAGCTATTACATTCTAGATGGGCTTAGTCTTGAGTGATTGACATTTCCATGACGATGGTTGAAATTTTATGATGTACACCACGAGGTCTGCAAATTCACTCCCGGCTCTCCTTCTGCTTCCGACAGAATTTATTAAATTGTCTCAAGCTAGAAGCAGCACGAACAAATGCTCCATTTCTTTCTGGTCTATCACTTGAAAGTGGACAATTAAGGCAGGCACTGCCCCGGCCATGGCCTCTGATGCTCAGTATTCAAGCTGTGTTCCTCATCTTGTGATGAGGAGTGCTTTGATTTCGAATTAAAATTGATTGATTTTTGGCTACAATCAGTAAGATAATTCCTTCATCCATCTTGTTCGTGGTCATGTTATTGTTTATTTTGTATTGTTAAAACTTGCATCTGAAACAGACATAGTCGGCATTTCCGAAAGCATATAACCTTATCATCAGGGTTGACTCTATGGTTAATGTGCTGGCCTGCTGAGCTGAATGTCCCTGGTTCAAGCCTCAGTGCTGCTAAGCTGCTACTTGCTCCTTTCAGCAAGGTCCTTCACCCTCAACTTTAGTGGTCTTGTAAGAAACTGCCAATGAGATGATGGATATAAAAATGCATTATATAGGTGTATCACCTGATGTATTTATTGATTTTTTCGTCTCATACAGTGAGTATTTTACACACTTCCGCTGCATATATCCACTTTAAATTCGCCCATACTGTGCAAGGAGCGTTCAAGTTAAATTGGGTCTTGTGATAAAATTTCTTGTAAATGAAGGTGTAAAACCGATCGACAATTACAGGAGACATCAAGCACAGAACAGTGATGAAACTCTTAGCAAATGCTCAGTAAAGCATTTAAATGGTGCAACCATTTTAAAGAGGGCTGTACATCTGTGAATGATGATCCTGGCTGAGGTGGTTCAGAGCCCACTGCAGTCATTTCCATGAACATTCAGTGATAGGAACACCTGATCCAGGCGTATAATCATGGCTCCAGTGTACTGAAAAAACTTTCTAACTTGATAGTTTTTTAAGCACTAGTGATACGAGCATGGAATAAGAGTATTAGTGTAGCAGGGGATTATATATGGAAATACATGTAGTTTTGTTGTTCTGCACAATTAGAAATCCCGGTGTGACTTGAAGACCCCTTTTATTTTAGCTCTGAACTTTGACAAATGAATTACATATTTATGAGCATGAACACATATGCTTAAAATACAAAACTGAAACAAGGTATTTAAACAAAATGATGAATATTAGTTTTATTGTTGTTGTTGTTGTTGTTGTTGTTAATGCACAACAGGCTTTGGCTGTTAAAGATTTTAGACTTTTTGCAGCATCATGGTTTAATTTTACACTATCCTCTTACAGTACTAAATTGTTTTTCACTCTCCTCAGTAACCAGGGGCTCCCTTATGTACTCACAATTTGAAATCTATTCATAAATCTTTAAAGGGATTTTAGTTCGGAGATTGGCTAGGCTATACAAGGTCTTCTTGACTTATTGTGGTTGTATATCTTGTTGAAACATCAATTCTCTTCCTATTTTTATGCTAATGAGATTAGGACTTGGTGTTGGCCAGTTCATGTGTAAAAATAATTTCTCATGCTCCCAGAACGACTCTCTCACAATTTGATCCTGATGAATCTTGGCATTGTCGTCCGGGAATATGCCCATGCCTTCAGGGAAGAAATACTCAACTGATGTGATAACCTGGTTATTCAGTACATTCATGTCGTCTGCAAACTTCATTTTATTGCCACATAACATTGCTGAGCCTAGACCTGACCAATTAAAGCCACCGCAAATCACTGCCTGTGAGGGCACTGTTCTTACCCTGATGCATCCATCACTCTTGAATAGGGTAAATTTGGATTTATCAATTTTTTTTTTACTTTGTCCCCACGACCCTGAATACAGGATAAAGTGGTATAGAAGATAAGTGAGAATGAGTGAGTGATGTGGTGTCTTAAGGCCACACAGTTGTCGAATCCCAATCTTTTGAGTTACCTACATTACATTAAACCCTTCTAAAAAACAGCAACATCTTTTATACATGAAGCAGGAAGCAGGTTTATTTCATGTAGACAGGATTTAGCCTGTGCTCCTGGCGGGTTATGATTGGTTGAAATGGCGAGGTCACATCTGATTGGTTAAAGACCACAACTGACGTGGTATATAGGTAGAGGGTGCCGATGTTATGCGCTAAAATGACCCCCTGCCATGGATTGGCCCTGCTACATAATCAAATAGTATATAAGAACATACATTTATAGGTTTATTATTATTATGAAATATGATATTACTATTATAATAAACCCTAGGCACGTGACAGTCGTCAAGACTATAATACAAATTCTTGTATAATGTTAATTTTGTGGCACATTTATTTTTCAGGGCTTTGTCATGAATATGCAAATAAACATTTATATATAAAAAAATTATATTGTTTATGATGGAAAATTAGACGAAACTAATTATATTATAAAATAAACAATATAAAAGTATACATGTTGTATATGAAAAAATATTCATATTTATATTAATTTAATATAAATTTGATATTTTTATATACAACATTTATTTTTATACTTTTTCCAATGATGTTTTAGTCACTTTATTGGCAATCTGCTAATTAACTTGTGTTGTAAGTAAACACTAAGCAAACGCACTATATGTCTCAGCCCCCTTTTATCTTCTTTTCTTTCCTGTTGCGGCCCGACCTCGACTGGGCGTAACAGTAGTGTTATTTCATTGTCTGTTCATCAGACACGTGTATGACATAAATCATTAGGTTTAAATATTTTTTTTCAAGTTTCTTGGTTTAAATATAATGGACAACTGGGTGTTAAATCATGTACCGAGTCCACATGGTTTCCATTCATTCAAATAAATGTGTGTCTGGTTAATTATAGTAAATGAGAATGATTGACATTTTTTCAATGTTTGAAATTTCCTGTTGTCTTTATGACTTGAATGCATTCATTCAACAATCTGGACCTGATACAAAAAAAGACTGAAATCAGGTTTATGAATCTGAAATTTCCAAATGACAGCATGTAATTACTGTGGAGCAAAGCTGTCTATGGCTTACTAAAAATCATTTGGGGCCTTTTTTGTTTTGTTTTCCTTTTTTTTTTCAAAAATAAATAAACCCTTGCTAGGCACAGCCTCCAGACAGGAGAAGTGCTTTATTATTTGCTAACTCTATCGCGCCGTATTTAAAGCAGCTAATTTCGCGACAGAGCTCAGCTGGCAGTCGGAATAGATCCCCCCTGTAATGCATGTTAATGTGTTTCGTATTGAAATTTGTTCCTGCGGTATCATGAGTAAACAAATGACAGCCACTCGGCCAGAGGAGTGTGTGCAGAGAGAATACTGATGGAGCTCACCTACGAAGCAATCATTCAGCTTTTCTAAATTGAATATGAAAAACTCCGTCTGTTTTTGAGGCAATCTTCTGTTTCTGCATTTATTTCATGCAGTGGGTTAGTTTGTCTGTGTTAGGTAAGAATAAGCTCTCATGTTTGGGAACATACGAACAATTTTGGGAAAAGTATTTCACTAGAATGCATCATTGTTCTATAGACCTTTTGCACCTGATACCATGCCACTTCTTTCTGCAAGAAAACTTTGTCATTTTAAACCACACTTTGTCTCTTCTAAGTTGTTCCGAATTGCATTTGAATATATTTCAACATGACTGTATGCATGCATGTCTTTTAACTTTTTTGTATTCTGTATGCTTGCAGTATGACCATGTTTTATACATGGACTACTTGCATTATACAGTAGGTCCCCTACATACAAACATTCAAGTTATAAACTTTCACAGATATGAGCATGGTCAATCACGGAAGTTAGATCATATGTCAGGCATACACTGTCACATGCATGCAGCATGCCTTCCAGGATGTCCAAAAGCAAGTGTAACGGTAGCAAAATCGTTCAACCATCAGCAAGATTCTAAAGAACATTGTACTGTAATATACTGTGTGTAAATTGTGTTAGTATCCTAGTACCTTGACAATGTTTGTTGGTCTTACAAGCAAATTGGACTTTTGAATGAGCTCTCAGAACAGAACCTGTTTGTATGTTGGGGACCTACTGTACAGGATATCAATGGTAGCCACTAGCTACAGTAAGTAAGCTACTTAATTAAAGATGCTACCGGTGATGCTCGCCATTCATTCAATTAATATCAAATCTTGTCACTATCAACAAGTTATGGCATCATGTGCAAGGCCTCCTTTATGTTACCTTAAGTATCTTAAGAATCTCTCAGTTATCATTTTCATCTGCCTTTATAGGGAGGAAAATGACAAACATTTAAAGACAAATTTCACCTAGACATGCCCATTCACATTATCAAGACCATCAATTTCAGTTGTGTTGAAAATGCTTTAAAATGATGTTTATCAGGAAGTTGGTCATATAGATCTTCAGAAAAATTAGTTTCTTTGTTAAGTAATTGTACTTTTGTATTTAAAGTACATTTTAGAGCACATACTTAGTAAAAAAAATTGATGAGGTACTTCTACTTGTATTGGAGGACTCACTTTTGTCCAGGTTTGATTCCAGCTTCAGGGTCTGAGTGCGTGCATGTTCTCCCCGTGCTTGGTGGGTTTCCTCTGGGTGCTCCAGTTTCCTCCCACAGTCAAAAACATGCAGATTTAAGATGACTGGCTACCCAAATTGCCCGTAATGTGTGAATGCATATGTGAATGTTGACCGGAGGTCCCACCATCATTGTAAACACAATGGTAACCAACATATTCCTCCAAAGTCTCTAGTTTGTCCACAGAGGTTCCTAGCTAGATGGATGAAATTTACATTTACTTGAGTGTTGAGTTTGTTTACTTTTGGCACCTCTGGAACCGTCTGTGTTGTTTTGTTTATGTCTTACTCAAGCTACAAAGTTAATTAGCTCCCAACACAAGGTTGAACACCACTTCCCTCTTTAATCACTGAACAAAGGCACCACTTGATGTGTGGGCAAGGGATTGTACATATTTAGTGCTTTAATTCTCCATTTTATGCTATTTGAGATTGTGCCTTAGATATTAATTAAAAAGTTTTAAGTTTCACTGTTAGTTAACATTCCCTTTATAATATGAAGCAGAAAGCACAGTATATTCCATAGCATGTTACCCAACATATGCAGAATTTTTATGGGTCATATGGAAATATTTTGCCCTTTCTTTTTTTTTTTTGATAATCAAGATTAAGTCATGTCTCACAGTAGCCTTTGTCATGGTAAAATAGTCTCTCTGTCTTTCTGTGTGTTTGTGATCCTGACTGCGCTATCTACAAGCATCTCCACTTATGATAATAAACACCTGCTACATGATTAGGGAAGGCAAATAGTGCAATTATTTTTAATATCCAGCAGGTAACAATATTACCTCTTAAAATAATACACACCACTCTGCTTACATGTTGTTTTTGTTTGACTTTCAGCTGCTCTTGGCAAGGTGTTGCCACAGTGTACAGTACCATCTGGTCTGCACACCAGCTAGGCACAGGTTTTATGCCGGATGCCCTTCCTGATGCAACCCTTCCATTGTATCCTGGATTGGGACCAGCAGTGAATCCAACGGATGGGGTTTGACCTTTGGCCTTCTGTGTGACAGGCGCGAAACCTATTACTGAGCCACTAATGCCATACGCACCATATTTTTTATGCAAAAAAAAAAGAAGTGAAATAGAAAATAGAATAAGAAACAGTTGTTTCATCTTTGCTCTTTTTTTTGGATAATCAAGGTTAAGTCATGGGCAAGCATGGGAAGAAAGAGAAATAGACGACACGAATGTAAAACAAGAGTAACAGGAAAACAACGTAAAAGAAAAACCAAAGCGTAGGACACAAGAGTGAAAAGTCACTCTGAATCATATGAATACAAAATCTGAAGAGTCTATGAACATAATCTTCAAATCCACTTTCTTTTTCTAACATGAAACATAGTTGTTTAATTACATCTTAACATTCTTTTTCTTTGGTTTTATTGCCTTTGAAAGACCTATCAAAGCATTACATTTTAGCTTTTGCATCTAAAGCAGTAGTCCAACCAAAAATAAAATTCCCCCTTGCAGAAAAGACAATTCACTGAACAGGGAAAGGACACAGTATGTGAAGAAAAATGAATTATCTGATGGTAGTGGTTGTTTTCTTTTTGTGTCTTGTTTTTTACCATTGACCGTTTGACCATTGTGAATGCTTTTGAATTGTAAATCACTACAACCCAAGACTCGACTGTGGAAGGTATCCTACCCTGAAGGTTCTATGTATATGAGCTTCATGCCAATACTTGAATTAAAATGTTGCCCAACATTGTGCCAGAAATGTTGTACTGTACATGTCCAGACATCTAATGAATCCAGATCTTTTGAAAGGTTTTGTAGAGAGGAATCTAAACTTTGCAAGGCTAATCCAAAGACAAAACTTCAAGGGTTAACTAAGGGCAATGCTAAGGGTGCGATTTTTTTTTTTTATGTCTGAACTGTGAATGATTAAAAAATGTTTAGAGTAATAGAGCAATCCTTGGTCGTGAAACTGTCTATTATTCTGTTATTGGGCTGAAGGATAAAATGTTCTAAAGTGCTGGTTTAAAATGGTAATCTTAACACAATTTGACACTTGGCTGAAATATTTCAATCCTCATTCAAGGCCAATTCTGGGTTATTGCAAAACTTGTAATGGTGCCATAAAATGCATTGACATACAGCACCACAATCCTGCTACTGTATATACCCTCAAAGGCAGCAATGGTAATGGAAGGAAAACCTTAAAGAAAAACAAAATAATCAATTTCATGTAGTCTTAGCTACCCTAGTCAATACACATTGGATTTAATTCAACTTAATCATATTGGATCATGCTTACAGTATTTAAATTGTAAACAAATTGGATTGCATCAGAAGCAAAGTGAACCTAAAGATTACTTGTTTAACTGTGTATTCTTAATGTTAGCATTGTTACCTCCTTCAGGGTTGGGGCTTTGAATCCCACCTCTGCTTTGTGTGAGTATAGCTTGCATGTGCTTGTTGGGTTTCCTCTTGGTACTATGATTTTTTTCTACAATACAAACCATGTAGGTTGATTGACACTTCCAGTGTATGAATGGGTGTGTGCTTCTGCCCTGAGATGTGTTGGCACCCTATCCAGGGTAAAAAGAGATTCTGTACTTGAGTAAAACCCCTCCATTTACAATTTTACTTAAGCAAAAGTTACTTACAGTCCAATTTGCTTAAGTATCAAAAATACTGAACATGCATCAGCTTACAGTCGCCTTTGTCATAGTAAAAGAGTCTCTCTGTCTTTCTGTGTGTGTGAAACATGCTGTTTCAATGGTATCTACAAGCATTTCCACTTATAATTATAAACACCTGCTACATTATTAGGGAAGGCAATTATGTTTAATAGCCAGCAGGTAACAATATTACCTCTTAAAATAATTCAAGGTGTCACCACAGTGGACCATCCAGCCCACACACAAGCTAGGCACAAATTTTACGTGGGGTGATCTTCCTGACACAACCCTCCCATTGTATCCAGGGTTGAGACCGGCAGTGAATCCAGCATATGGGGTTTGAGCAGTAGCTGGGAATCAAACCCGGGCCTTCCATATGACAGGCACAGCTTATTACTGAGCCACCAGTGCCCTCCACACCACTCTGGTTATATAACGCAACATAAAGCAAAAATAGAGTGAAATAGAAAGTACAGATTTTGCTGTATTTGTATAGCACATTTCATACACAATGGTAATTCAAAGTGCTTTACATAAAAGAGAAGAAAATAATCATAAAAAGAAATAAAAAATAATAGCACTAAAACTTTAAGTATTATTTAAATTTGATACAAACAGTTTGTAGTGGCACTTTTAAAAACTGCTTAAAATTTGATTTAGAATCAAAATTAAACAGTTGAAAATATAAGAAATATTAAATACAGTGCAGTCAATTCAGAAATAGCACTTTGTTCATTCAATAGATGCACAGCTAAACAGATGAGTTTTAAGTCTAGATTTAAATGTGACTAATGTTTTAGTATATCTGATCTCTTCTGGAAGCTGGTTCTAACTGCGGGCAGCATACAGTAATGGCTAAAAGCGGACTCACCTTGTTTTGTGTGAACCCTCTGTCATTCTAACTGACTCGATCCTAACGATCTAAGTGGTCTGTTAGGTTTATATTCAGTGAGCATATCTACAATGCATTTAGGTCCTAGGCCATTGAGTGATTTATAAACGAGTAAAAGTACTTTTAAATCTATCCTAAATGTTACACAAAGCCGGTGTAAGGACCTGAGGTCGGGTGTGATGTGCTCAAATTTTCTGGTTCTAGTCAGAATTCTGGCAGCAGCGTCCTGGATGAGCTGCAGCTGTCTAATGGTCTTCTTGGGAAGGCCGTTGAGGAGACTATTACAATTATCCACCCTGCTAGTGATAAAGGCATGGACAAGTTTCTCCAAGTCTCGATTGGAAACAAAACATCTACAGTAGTGTGAAAAACTATTTGCCCCCTTCCTGATTTCTTATTCTTTTGCATGTTTGTCACACAAAATATTTCTGATCATCAAACACATTTAACTATTAGTCAAAGATAACACAAGTAAACACAAAATGCAGTTTTTAAATGATGGTTTTTATTATTTAGGGAGAAAAAAAAATCCAAATCTACATGGCCCTGTGTGAAAAAGTAATTGCCCCCTGAACCTAATAACTGGTTGGGCCACCCTTAGCAGCAATAACTGCAATCAAGCGTTTGCGATAACTTGCAACGAGTCTTTTACAGCACTCTGGAGGAATTTTGGCCCACTCATCTTTGCAGAATTGTTGTAATTCAGCTTTATTTGAGGGTTTTCTAGCATGAACCGCCTTTTTAAGGTCATGCCACAACATCTCAATAGGATTCAGGTCAGGACTTTGACTAGGCCACTCCAAAGTCTTCATTTTGTTTTTCTTCAGCCATTCAGAGGTGGATTTGCTGGTGTATTTTGGGTCATTGTCCTGCTGCAGCACTCAAGATCGCTTCAGCTTGAGTTGACGAACAGATGGCCGGACATTCTCCTTCAGGATTTTTTGGTAGACAGTAGAATTCATGGTTCCATCTATCACAGCAAGCCTTCCAGGTCCTGAAGCAGCAAAACAACCCCAGACCATCACACTACCACCACCATATTTTACTGTTGGTATGATGTTCTTTTTCTGAAATGCTGTGTTACTTTTACGCCAGATGTAACGGGACACGCACCTTCCAAAAAGTTCAACTTTTGTCTCGTCGGTCCACAAGGTATTTTCCCAAAAGTCTTGGCAATCATTAAGATGTTTTTTTAGCAAAATTGAGACGAGCCTTAATGTTCTTTTTGCTTAAAAGTGGTTTGCGCCTTGGAAATCTGCCATGCAGGCCGTTTTTGCCCAGTCTCTTTCTTATGGTGGAGTCGTGAACACTGACCTTAATTGAGGCAAGTGAGGCCTGCAGTTCTTTAGATGTTGTCCTGGGGTCTTTTGTGGCCTCTCGGATGAGTTGTCTCTGCACTCTTGGGGTAATTTTGGTCGGCCGGCCACTCCTGGGAAGGTTCACCACTGTTCCATGTTTTTTCCATTTGTGGATAATGGCTCTCACTGTGGTTCGCTGGAGTCCCAAAGCTTTAGAAATGGCTTTATAACCTTTACCAGACAGATAGATCTCAATTACTTTTGTTCTCATTTGTTCCTGGATCTTGGCATGATGTCTAGCTTTTGAGGTGCTTTTGGTCTACTTCTCTGTGTCAGGTAGCTCCTATTTAAGTGATTTCTTGATTAAAACAGGTGTGGCAGTAATCAGGCCTGGGGGTGACTACAGAAATTGAACTCAGGTGTGATAACCCACAGTTAAGTTATTTTTTAACAAGGGGGGCAATCACTTTTTCACACAGGGCCATGTAGATTTGGAGTTTTTTTTCTCCCTTAATAACGTAAACCATCATTTAAAAACTGCATTTTGTGTTCAATTATGTTATCTTTGACTAATAGTTAACGTTTTTTGATGAGCAAAAACATTTAAGTGTGACAAAAATGCAAAAGAATAAGAAATCAGGAAGGGGGCAAATAGTTTTTCACACCACTGTAATTCTTGCAATGGTTTTAAGATGATAGTATGCTGATTTAGTTACTGCTTTGACATGGATACAGAAACTAAGGTCTGTCTAAAGGATCACCACAAGATTCTTGACGTTTGACCCCTTGACCCCTTCTTGACCCCTAAAGTTTACTGTGGATTCATTGTAAGGTGTTCTACCACCTTTACTGACCGAACAATCTTTTCACACAGTCACAAAATTTGAAACAGGATGGAATAAGTTAATAAAATCAGATTGGTCTACATGCATTACCAAGAGAGAGTAGCTTACTCACTGGCTGTAAAATGTGCATAGGATGAGGGAGCAGTTATCTGGACTGCTCCTGGGCTCAAAAAACGAACTCTCAGAAGGAAAAAAAAGGAAATGTGTGTGGAAATGACCTTAATCTATTTTTCATTGTAACACTCATAAGCCAGCATAAAAACTCCATCTTTATTTAATGGTACTGCATCATCAAAATAATGACTTCTTTGCACTGTTTCAAACCCATATTGCTCGTAAATACACTTATTTCCTACAGGGGTCAGGCAATTGGACTAGCTGAAACTTTTCCTCTGGGCACAGAAGAATGAGAATGTTGAGAGAGAAAGCAAACAAGCTTTGTCTGGCAGAATTTAATGAGTCAGATGAATGTCAGACCGCCCCGGTTCGAAATGACCTTTAGCTTAGCCGCGAGAATAGTTATAGCACAGCAGCGCATGGGACATTACGTCCCTAAACTGGACCGTCAATCACTCTGTTCCTTTGTTCCTCTGCCTCCTCGATCAGCGCACCACTGAGCCCGTCTCTGTCTTATGCTCATGCATAATTTCAAATGGTGGAAATGTGCAGATCTGTGATGATGGATGCAGGTCAGGAGCTCAGTAAGCTCTGTCACTGTCTCTGCCTACATCTGGAGGATCTGGAAATGTGAACGCCTTCAGATATTAATAGCCATACTCATTGGAATGCACCTATTCACAAAAGCTTGTTGTAATGGTATGGACATATTCAATTAAAAAACATATGGTGTAAGGTTTTTTAGCAATGGATGTCTGCTTTTTAAAACTAAAACCCTTCTTTCTCAGATTTTTTATTTGATATAAAAATATGATTTAATGTGATGACACTATTATTTTGGTGGTATGATATTGATTGTTTTCAAGTACTGTACATCTGGTCTTTTGGCAATAAATATATATTATTAATTGAAGAACATATTTTTATCTATTCATTGCTACATTATGTTGTGAGATTCTGTTATGGTTTACATTTTTCTTACTTTTAATTTTTAATATTTGTATATTTTCACATTATTTTAATATTAAGTACTTTCACACTATACCCCTCCTGGTGCAATGCTTCCATATTATCTGTGCTTGAAACTGGGACCACAGCTTCACTGAATAGAGAGGGAGGAAAATATTTTGTCATGTTACTAAAAACCTGTAAAGCTGTTGCACCTAAAGCCTTAGCAATTCAATTTTGCTGGAGAAGTTTTTTTCAAAAAATGAAAATTTTAAGCTTGAAGGGTTGGTCACAAAATTATTTAATTTGCCAGATGAAAAAATGTTGCCAAAAGAGAAGTACAAGAAACACTGAAATAATGTTTCAGGACTAGCAAGGTTTGTTTGGTGTGCATTAATGCTGTTAATAAGAGGGTTATTCAAGTCAAATCTGAACTTATGATGAATTGTCTTTTGAGCAAAGGTGTAAATCAATGGACAATTAGGCCTTGTTCACACGGGCGTTAAGTTTTTAGATAAACGAACGTGCTCTGAACGTCCTAGACGTTTATGTTGCATTTTGTAGTGACGCTTGATTGACTTTTACACCGGCATTGGTTTGTCTCTGTCTAACATCAGCCTGCAGCCCAAATTGTAGTTTGTGTGTTAACCTGTGGGGGCAGTGTGTCGGAAACTGGATATGAAAGCGCACCGCTACCGGGTTCACTCTCTGACTGCACAACGTCGGATTAAAGGAATTTTTTTTGTGGTTTATGAAGAAATAAAAAGTTCCGCGTATTTAAAAATTTTTTTTTTTTTTTTATTTTGCCCTTTTCCGCATTTCCCTATGTATAGCATGTAGGATCATGGGATATATCCGGTCCTCCTAAGCATAAAATGAACGCGCAGAAAACGAACTAGAAGCGGTTTCCTTGCGTTCGTTGGGTTTTGAACGCCAAGAAAAAGCTGCATGTAACGTTTTTTTAATGCCATATAAGCGCGCAGCCGGACAAACGCACGTGATCCGCGATTACCGGGCGCTACAAACGCAAAAAAAACGCTCGATTAAACAAGGCCTTAAAGAAGACTTTAAGCACAGTACATCGATGAAACTCTAGGCCGCAGTAAAATGTCTGAATGGTGCAAACATTTTAAAGAAACCCCATAATTCATTCCTTGCCGAGGTGGTTCCAAGCCCACTGCAGTCATCCCTGTGAATATTTAGTAAGTGGAATGCCTGATCCTTAAAAATTATCTATCTTTTCGCCAATTTGCAGAAGAGATGCACCTGTCTGTGGGGAACAATAATTCCCCAAGACCACGTGCACATTACAGGAACTCCGCTGGGAGTTATTGTCACATCCCCTGTACAGTCCTGACGTTGCTGCAGGCCATTTCCACATGTTTGGGCCAGTAAAGTTAAGTTAAGTTTATTTATTTATATAGCACACTTAAAACAACCGATAGTTGACGAAAGTCACATAACAAAGCCAGAAAAAAAAGGAGTTCCTGGGAGGCCAGCGTTTTAGACAAGAAGCAGGCAATCCTATCATGACTTGAAGTACTGAGAAAACTGTCTACCTTAATGGTATCCACGCAATAATAAAAGTTTGGTATAAGTGCATTAGTGTAGCAGAGGTTTATACGTTTATAAAATTAAAGGTAGATTTTACTCGCAAAAGCGTGTTATCTTATTATGCACAATAAAAAGTTCCAGTTTTAATCAAATGCAAGCAACAGACTTATTAAACTTTTTAATGCTCACTTTCCCCTGTCTAGCACAGCTGCTTGGGGGGCCATGGGTGCCTGAGAACCTGCCCGTTTGCCTCCTTTGGTAAGGCGTTTATTTATTAATATATTTTAAAGGCCTACCTGTACCAATAAAAATAAATGTAGCTTTTTATAAAGATACCTGACTGCTATCAGTCGTTTCACATCATATGATGACCTTTTCGTGATGAGAAAATGGGTGATGAGTTTGCAGAATAATCATATAGTCAAAACTAACACTCGGGTTTTCCCACAGGAGCACAACTCCTCTCTGCTCTCTCAGGCTGGGCTGTTAGGGTGATACAATATCCATCCTACCATGTAGGGATTTAGATTCAGTAGTGTATAATGAGAACATTCTAGCACCCTCTCACACTGCTAATCACACCAATGATATACATACTACTCGCATTTGGATTAAATATATAAATACAGTCACACTGTCCATCGATTCTGTCCACATAGAAGTACTTATATGAGAACCAAATACAATTAGAAATAAGATTTTTGATTACACAGTCACTCTGGATGTGCATCAGTTAAAGACTTTGGTTTTATTATTGATTTCAGACTTGCATTTGAAACCTACGTTTATAATATCACTAGGACAGCTTATGAATACCTCAGAAATAGTGCAAGGATTAAAAATAACTTTATAATGCAGATACGCTCATATGTGTTTCCTTTAGGTTAAGTTATTGTAATGCCTTACTGTCTGAATTTCCCAGAAGTTGCATAAAGAAGCTCCAATTAGTTTATACTGCAGTAGCCAGTGTCCGTAGAACCAGACAATTTAATCACATCACCCCTATCTTTTCTGCATTACATTGACTCTGAGTAATAGCTCTCTATTATTTTACAATGCTAATATTGAACTCCACCAAATTGTCTCTTCCCGCCGTGTCTGAGTGAATAGCTGAAATCCGTTAATATGCTGTGCAACTTTGATCAAAAGGCGCAGGCTATTTGTTGGTACCTCGTTTAATGAATACTACAACGATGCCAGAGCTTTTTTTTAAAAAAAAAATCCACATACTGTAATTATGGGAATAGCCTTTCAACCGGTGTTCGGGACCCATCCACAGTCTCAGCGTTTGAGTGTATGATTTATTGCTTGGGTCAGTTCTTTTGTGAGAATGTTTTTTTTTTCTTAGGTAAAGAAGCAGATGTGGGGGGCTCATGGATGATGAATTAGGATGTTTGGTTACTGCCTTCCACCCATCACTCTTGCATTCCCTCAGGAATGTGGATGGTGGAGTGGCTGGACACTTTATGTAACCCTCATGTCATGTGTTTCCTATTCACTGTCACTTTTAGTTACACTGGAATCCCTGCTTGCACTCTGCACAGAATGTCCATTGACCATATCCATTACATAACAGTGAGCATATCTAATGCTCTCTCTCTCTTTGTCTCACTCTCTCTCTCTCTCAATTTCTCTGAGATACCAGTGATCCAGACCTCCTGCATACACACACACACACACTATTTAATGTTTTTCTATATTTTCTGAGCTTCATTTTCCATTCGCCCTGTTTTGACCTTCTTGCCATTACATATTTCCTATTTTATTTTTATTGCCCTATTTGCCAAATTGTTAAAATTATTCCTCTTGTCAATGTGGATCTCAATAAAGATTAAGCTCCCCCGCATGCCTCTGCTCAACCAGGAAAAAAAAGGCAAGAATAGGGGAAATTCTTTACATCTTGGGTAATATTTCATACTAATGCAAAATGTAAATGATTTCATTACCAGCATAATTTCAGAAATGATGAGATGCTTGAGCACATGGACACATAGCACATAGCACATGATGGCAGATGATTTGTCATTTACAACTTCAAATATTCACTTCTCGCAAGGTTATAGTTCCGATAGGATGTGATTAAGATTTATTGAAAAAATTACAGACTGGCAGGTGTTGAAACCATTTGTATGAGTCATATTTCTTACAAATAAAACTGTGATCCAGCATAATAATAATAATAATAATAATAATACCTAAATAAAAGAGCTGGGAAGGGTGGCACAGTGGCTTAGTGGTTGTCGTTTTGACCCAAGCTTGGTGCGTTTCCTCTGGGTACTCTCGTGCCCTAAGTTTCCTCGGATAGACTCCAGGCCCCCTGTGTTTCTTTTTTTCAATAAAACGGTATATACAATGAGTGAGTGAATGAATGAGTGAGTAATTGGGGAGGTAAACAGTCTCTGAGATAAAAAGTTGGCCACCTACAGAGAGTGCATTTATTCTCCACAAGTATGCCTGAAAGTGAAAAAAAAACCTTACCATTTAGCATAGCACAGAAATTAGCTACCATGAAGAAAAAGTGCAACTGTACCACTTTCACTGAGAATGTAAGACTTTTTTTTTATGCTTGCAAATGCACAACGATGCACAGGTTTTGTAATTCAACTGTTTCTGCTGATCTAGTGGGTATGGCTTTCAAAGTTGAAACATGCACCCACAAAAAACAAAACATTTTACACACTTGGAAGTGCTAGCAGAGACGACCTTTGTTAACTCGACTTCCCCAGATACTGCAGTGATTTATTTTCCAGCCATTCGCAATTGATCCAGTTCACTGAATCTGGGCCTTAGAAATGAAACAGGGGAATTTAGCCTAGGAAAGACGTGTGTGTGTGTGTGTGTGTGTGTGTGTGTGTGTGTGTGTGTGTGTGTGTGTGTGTACAAGTGTTTGGGTAGTGAATGAGAGAAAGAGAGCGTAATGACAGGCACAGATGTGTCCATTATTATAGCTGGGAGATTATTATTTGCATCTAAGCTATGGAAATTAGTGACAAAAAAAATGACAGTCATGTAAAACCGAGCACTTTTCCAAAGGGCTGTATACCTAACTAGATGGGTGGTGCTTGCCGTGGCAAAAACTAGGCCCTTTTATAACGCCAGTCTACGGGATGAGTTGCTAAGGTGCTCCAAAGTGGTTGCTAGGGCGTGGCTTGACAGCTTCACAATGATCCTAAGAGACTGATTGGTTGCCTGTGAAAAAATAAGCCCACCCTTAATGTATGTCTTTATGACAGTGGGATCCGCAGTAGGTTTATAAAGTTTCCATGGAAGTTACGACAGCAGTTAATGCAACTGTGAGCACTTTCTGTTTCAAGGGGCCCTGTATGTCAATAGGGCAAATTTGAGACATCCCCCCCCCCCCACGCACACACACACACACACACACACACACACACACAAAATTCATAGCACCCCATATCCAATTTGACACCTCTTTCATGGGTCTACGACAAAGGGAACTGGACTAGTTATGTGCTAGTTTGTGGGGAAGAAGATGAATAAGCCTGAAGGATAATACAAATGATGATTTGCTTCACAAGTACCACTAATTATGAACAACAATGAGAACAACAATACAGTAAAGCAGTAATGTCTTACTGCCTCACAAACAGGGCATATACAGAACAGTGTACATGTCCACCTTTTTTATATTTGTTAATACTTTGGGTATTGTGAAGGTCAGGTTTGTTATTAGTTGTAGACCTTGTCACAGCCAATCCAATCATTAAATAATTCCTAAATTGTGTCGATGGTTCAAGAAAAGTACTCAATATTGCACATATCCCTTCTCACACCCAGATAAGCTTGAGTATTGCTGCATGCCATGTGTCCTTTGTAGATGTAGAACAAGCTTGTTGTTCAGGATCCCTGATTGAGCTCACATTTGGCTTGGGAACATCTGCAGATTTATCAGGGGGAGCTGGCATCTGCGACAGGGAGTCGAGAAATCTGATTTTACCTTCTCAGCCAGTTGCCACCATGACTACTAGCAGGAATAGCAAAATTATATTTTTACGCTTACATTTTATGCACATCAAGCATAATAATACCCCTTAGTACTTAGTCCTATTTTTATCAATTAGTTGCAGCTCAATAAATAAAACACACTTAAGTCAGTCATGGTGGTCCCTCTTTAGATACATGCTGATGCGAAATACCCCCATCCCACCCTTGCATCCAGACAGACATCTGACCCAAACCCTCCAGCTTAGCTTGGTCTCTCATAAGTACACACAACACACACATCTAATAGCTCTAAATTTCTAATATGCTTTTACTGTGTGCCTCTCATCTGTGCCATAATAATCCTTTCCTCTTCCTTGTCATACCTGGAGAGGAGCACCCTTACT
This sequence comes from Clarias gariepinus, assembly GCF_024256425.1. NCBI lineage: Eukaryota > Metazoa > Chordata > Actinopteri > Siluriformes > Clariidae > Clarias > Clarias gariepinus. The sequence continues at coordinate 8,281,974 of NC_071109.1, read as the reverse complement.
GGGCTATTTCTGGGTGCCATATTTTATGATTCAAGTGGCAATATCATTCTCTTCTAAAGTGCAATATCAATGTTTTTTTTCTTCTTCGATTCTCTTCCCAGGATAAGAAAATATTATTATACTACAGCTGCCCTTTTCTGTGTATCGAAAGTTTTGTCTTTAGCAATTTTTTTGCACCATTTGTGGTTGTGTTACTGTATATCTGTGGTCCTAAAGAATGACTGATAGAACCAAAAAATAATTCCTATGTATTAGTACATGTACGCCCGTATATGTCTAAATGGCAAAGGTTCAAGTTCAAATAAAAATCAGGTTACAAAATACCTTTCGGTGCGTACCACTTTTAATGGTATTTGTCATTTGACATTTTCCCTGTGTGTTACTTTTTGTGTTTTTTTAGAGGCCTTGTATTAACTTTTGCTCTGCATTTATGTTCCCAAAATTTATAAGGTGGGGTACACCATGGGCAGGTTGCCAATTTATTGCAGGGCACGCACTCACATACTATGGGCAATTTGGGAACACCCATTAGCCAAATCATTACACCACCAATGCCGCACATTATACAGGTTGCTCACATCTGTATTGGGGAAGATAATCCCAATTACAGTACATTCAACAAAATGTTGTTTTTATTTTATCTACTGTAGTCTATATCAAGAAACATCAAAAACCATTTGGAGCAGATTGACCAGATCCATACTGTATATAAAGATTGGCCCAAAAATGTATCCATACTTCATCAGTTGTTATCTATATACCTTTTTTAAAGCTTGAATTGAATTATGGCAGCAATATGTAGTATTATGCTTTCTCCCAAGATGCCAATAGGCACATCATCTTTCATGCAAGACAGGCATATATATTTTTTTATATTGAAGTGTGTATGAATTGTTTTGGGCTTCTCCCTATGTGAATATGTTTAAGTTCTAGCTTCATGACATACACTCTGGGTTGAATCACTCATGTGACTGTTTTCAACATCTTCCTATAGGCAGAGATATTTTTAGAAACGCTTTCCTGTGGATTCAAAAACTTTTAGATAGGACCTGAAATTCGCACGAAATGTATACCCTGGTGCTCTTTTTTATACATATGATCATGCTGATCCACTTCAGAATGTCTTCATAACAGTAGTCGATGGAAAATGTCACTTTTTCCCCCTTTTTAAACATTATACACAGCATGTGTGCTGGCTACTGACTGTGAGCTTCAAGCACAAATAAAACCTATCCATGTTAAGTGTGTGTGCTGGCTGTGCAGGGATTTAACACATGCACCAGACAGCTGTCTGATTTAATATCTCAAAATACACAAGGAACCATGCTTTATATTCAATACGCTGGCAATAGGGTACAATACGAACACTGTGGACTCTTAGCTTTACGTTCACTGGAGATTGTGTTATGAATATTATTCTGATGCAGGTGATCATAATGTTTAATCAGATGTCAAATGGTTCTACATATTAACAAGTAGTTAGAAAACCGAACAAATCAAATGCATGTTTCAGTAAATACTTGATAATAGTGAGAAGTGGTTACTTTATGGTTCACTGCTTTTTTTTTGTCATTTTTAAATAATTCACTATGGAACAAATAATCCATTAATTTAAGTTAGTTGGCACTTTCACGGAACATGCATTTAAAGACAACAGTAAGTTAAAGCTCAGGCAATGTGTTGGAAAGTGTCCAAAACATGAGACGAATGAAAAATAAGAGTGTGGGCTTGAGTGTGGGTTCTGTTGATATGGTTTATGCAAATGGAAACCTTTTCGTGGGCTCTCTTTGTTGGTTCTTTGTCTTGGAAGTCCAAATGTGTAGTGAATATCTAATGTAAAAGCAGCTTACAAAAGGTTATAAAATATAATCTATTTTTTTACTGTATAAAAGCATACCAGGAGTTCAATTTGTTACTTTAGCTTTAAATGCGTGTGTGCCTGGTTTCCTGTGTCCAGAGTTCCTGACTGTAATTGCCCTAATTATATCACCAGGATAAAGCAGGTACATTCTCATTTCTCTTAGCTACAGAAAGTTATTTTCTTGAACTGGGAGCTTAAGTGAAAGGCTACTTCACTATTTATAAAGGAAAAGTTACAAGTATTTAGAGACCTGTAGACAGAGACTGAAGAAGGAAAAGGTCTTGTGATAAAGTAAGATAAATATTATAAATGCAACGGAAAGGCCAATGTGATGATTATATGGATGTGAAGATGTCAAGCATTAAAATAATCAACTAACAAAAGTCCAGTGTAAGTAGTGGTAGTGATAGTAAATATAACATTACACAGCAGTCACTTCCAACTGAAGTTACCATGAGTGGTGATATACTGTACACCATAACAGCAATAGGGAGTTTAAATAGGGAGTAGTACTGTAATAGGGAGTGGTACTGCACTACGGGTAAGAGGGAAGAGCAGCTGCATGCCAAAACCCACATTCACAATCAGTTACGTAAGCACTTTCAGCAAGAAAACACATCTAATAATGTTACGTCATCTTAAACAACACTGTATCTTTAGTAGGTCATTTAGAATTTTCATCTGAACTGTCCATGTTCTTCTGCTGATGGGCTAATATGAGCTACAAAGCTAACTAGCATTTAATGCAAGGCTGAATCCCAAATCCCCTAATCAAATTCAAATTCAAATTTTATTTGTCACATACACAGTCATACACAGTACGATATGCAGTGAAATGCTTAGGCAACTGCTCATGACCTAAGATAAAGACTAATATGAGAATTAAAATATAGGGTAAATAAAACTAGAAAAGAATAAAATAAAATATAAAAACTTAGTTAAAAAAATAAATAAATAACTGTACGACAAAAATACACAATATAGAAAATATTTGAAGAATGTATAATGAAATATAAAACAATAAGAGCAGCTGAACGGGCAGGTATATTTATGTAATTCAAGGGCACTACTTGTTGTGTTAGTGTGTGGAACAAGGGATTGTACAGTACATCCTAAAGGACTAGCTTTTCATTGACTAACTTACAATAGTAATAGTTAATATTTGAGGTTCAACCTGGGAAACTCAGAAATAAGCTGATATTTTAATGCAGATATTTTAAATTTTTTTTATTATTATTATTATTATTATTTAAGTAGCTCTTAATAGTTTTTTAGAACTGTCCACCACATCAACGGTTTATTCTTCTCATATTTTGGCCGGATAATAACTGTAAGAATTGAAAACTATAGTACATTCACACCTGTTGGTCTCCTGCTCTGCCAGTTACAGTTCGTTAGTTCTAACAGGCATGGAAAGATATGTGTTGGCAAAACAAAATAAGCGATTAAATAAACAAACAAATCATAATCTGTTGCTAATAATTGTTTTTTATAGAGCTCTTATATAAAAGCAATATTACTGTACACTCGAGGTCATGCTGTCATGTTGCACATCAGCACAGCTGTGATATCTTCAGCACCTGAGCTGCAGCCTCATGCCTATAACTGCATCACAGCCATGCTGATATTCAGCACAACAGCACATTGTGAATTAAACAATATGGCTTTGTACATATTCATCAGCTTTTAAAATACCACTTGATGCAGTACATTCTTAATCAAGCCATGAAATATTAAATTGAGGTTATAGATATACAGTATCAAATTCAGGTTATACATATATAAAATCTTCATTTTAACTTTAACTTTAAATATTTCCTTTATGATGCATTGCAGTGTAAAAATTTCAGTAAAACTGTAAGACCTAAAAAAAAAAATTCTCTTTATTAATTTCTTTCAGCACAATAGCTTTATGTGACAACTTGTCAGTATTCTTCGGTAGATGTAGAGAAAATGTCAAGTGAAAAAATCAATAACAGCATGATGGATCTGTGTGATATATGCAGTAGACACCTTTTAATCTATAGTTCACATACAGTACAGAGAAAGATTTTATGCTTATTGGCTGGCTTGTAAGTAATAGTGATTTTAGACCTCTGGCCACGTTATTCCCCCACCATGAGTTTGATCTCACCTGATAGCATGCAGCTATAGCGCCCTTGAACAAAGCACTTAATCCAAAATTACTTTGGGGGAACCGTTCTAGAAGTGGCACATGTAATTCACCTTGGGCAAAATGTGTCTGCTTAAATGCACGCTAAGTCCTGAGAATGAACCATTATCCATCTTGCTACCATAGCAAAACAGCCTGAGTCATGTATCTAGTCCTGTTTTTTTTTTTTTTTCTTAAGTTGAGACACTCAAGGGGAACGCTAAAACTGGCATCCAACTTTGTACTGTATGTGAGTGCGTGAAGCACAGAAAAATGTTCTTATGAGTAGAGAAAAGTTTTGGGCATGGCTCATTTGTTTTATAGCAATTGCACATTTAAATTATTAAACAATGTGTGTGTGACAGTTAAATTCAATCGTAAACAATCATTAATATAACTTTATTATGTATGTCATAGCATCTATAATCCCTTACCTGTCTTATTTTTTCTGTTCCTTCTGAATTTACCCCTTTGATGAACCCCCACCTCTCCCATACCTTCGTCTTACGGGTCAAATATTACATGCCTCAATTAGGCAACTTCTAAAGAAAAAGATGCTTTGTTGAATTTTGAACCTCAAATTAACAATGCATTAATTTTCTTCTAATTTATTTTTCTCCAAGATGTTGCTCTTATGCTGGGAAGGTTACTGATACAGTACATATGCAGCATATCCCAAAGATTCCCAATTAGATTTAGGTTTGGACTCTGTGGTAGCCAATATGTGTGAGATGCATGATTATTTATGCTCTCCGAACCATTCTTTCACAAGTACAGCCCGATAAATCGTCATCCTGGAATATACCTGTCCAATCTGGGAAGAAAAAAATCCATTGATGGAAAAACCTGGTCTTCAGTTTAGTCAGATCATCAGCTGATCTAATTTTTTTGGGGGCACATAATGATGTTGTACCTAGTCCTGACCAAGACAAGCAACCGCAGATCATAATACTGCTTGTACAGTAGGCACTCTGCATGGTGGGGTCATCGCTTAATCGCTAAGAGTATCTAAAATGGTGAATCAGGATATTTATGCTAAAATGTTTTTATCACGTTCAAAATATTTTAGCATCTAACATCCGTATGCACTGTGTCATATACGCATGTGTCAGAATAAGGTTGGCATTTTCTTGGGGCAGATGGGGTACAGTTGAACAGTTGTCTGTGAAGGTATGAAGGACCCAAGACAGGTGAGTGGCACAAATTATACCAGCAACCAGTGAATAAGACAATTAACCCTCATAATTAATTTAAACATCAATCAAATGTTCACTAATTAAGAAAAAACAAAAACAGGAAAACAACACAAAATAGATCTGTAAAAAGTGCTAGAAAAAAGGTAAAAATAAAAATACTTCTAAAGTAAATGAAGAATCAATGCAGCACCTATGAATAACCTTTCCATGTGACCCAGGATAGCCACTGCACTGTCTAATGTCAGCTCTTCCAACACTATGGCTGTCATGAACCATATTTCAACTTGGCATAAGAAGGGCACAGTGACTGGGGCTGCGCTTGGTCTGAGCATTTACCCAGGACTTGGCATAGGCAACGAGCTGGAACATGGCATGGGCACTGGGCCAGAATTTGGCAATGGCACTGTGAATAAACTTGGCCTGGGCACTGGGCTGGTACTTGGCATGGGCATTGGACATGCACCTGACCCAGTGAAAGCCCCAGAACCCAGCATGGGCACCAGCCTGGCGTTAAGTGCACTGGAGCTTGCTATAGATGCCAGGTAGAAACTTGCCATGGGTGCCAGATTAGTGTGTGGCATGATATAAACTTGGCATAGAGCCTGGCATTGCTGGGTCATGACACAGCATTGGGCTCGACATTGCCGGGATGGGGTAGAGTATTAATGGGCAGGTCATTGTATTGCAGGGACAGGACGTTGCAATGTCAGAAGCTGCTGGACCAAAACACAGCATGTCTGAGACATGACTTCGAAGGCCACCTTGTTGACCTCTGACTGTCGGGCCATGGAGATCACTGGATTGACCTTCATAGGCAACTGGTGTACTGGTGCTAATGTATATTTATTTACATGTGTCGAACAAACAAAACTTAAGTCTAGTACATACAGTACACACTAATTCACTGAAAGCTACATGTTTATGCTAATGCCCAATAACAATGTAACAAAACAAGAAGTTATGTAACCCTTATAATAAAATGAAACATAAACCAGATCTGCATTAACAGAATTAACAGAACAAACACAAAGACAAAAAAAACAAAACCTACTGTATATCAACTATATTTTAACCTATATCATCATTGGGAAATTTAAAGTAAATAAAAAATCACACCAATGTAATGGTACAGCACCCATGGAGATACAGTACCATAATATTGTGTAATATAAACGTGTTAATGATGTACTGAAATAAGTAAGAACTCACTAAAATAAGTTTCATGTGGACATTTTGTCCACAAAAGTTTGTCAGGAAGTTATTGCCAGAGAAATGTTTAAAATTTCCCAGATGCTGTGTAGCCCATGCTTGGAACATCTGGAGCTGAGACAATGGCTAGGATTAAACATCATCTGAATCTGTATAGGTCTTCATTTGAAATAACTCATCTCTATTTCTTAATGAATCAAAGTAAGCTCTCATTTCTCACATACCATGCGTTTCCTCTGAGTTTTCTGAAGCACATGTGGCACTTAAACTCCCACAGGATTTACAGACAGCTACCTACCAGCTGTTCTCACTAGCACAGTTCAAGCTCAAAGGCCTGATCTTAATTACTTTCCTTGTTATTCTGCACTTTCTTCTTCCTTGGCTCCCACATGAAAGAAATAAACTAATTAATAAATAATGTGCCATGATGATAAACCAAATCCCAAGAAAGATTTTTTGAATCGTATTCTTTAATCCAGAGTGTAACTTTCAGTTAAGACTTTATATTCATGTTCTTGAACCGTTTCATTCTCAAGCAGAATGACCCAAAGCTTTGGCACAGTGTACATAGCTACTTGAACTATCACTAATTTATATCTTAAAACTTCAGATATGTTCTGGAATGAATTGGGAAGTAAAATGCATTGTATATTAATTCAGCTCTCTGTCTCTCCCTTCTATGTGGGAGAAATCTAGCTCGACCTGTTAATTGCCCATGACTGTGCTGCTTTGCCAGATCTGGCGTCCACTGAGAGTGATTAAGGAATTCTGTCTTATTTAAGATCCACATTATTTAAGAAGAAAATCCTCTCTGGATAAGGCACAATGTGCAGTTTTTGTCTTCATGAAGACATCATTTATAGTGACAGTTATTGTATGGTCTATTGTGAAAGACTGCTACAGAATGGCTGAGAGAGTATCGGGATTAATGAGCACTAGTTCTGCCTGAAAAATTGCAGACATTCGTGGAGGTACATGCAGATCTGGATGAAAGAAGTAAAATGTGAAAGTGGCTTGTCATAGTGCTCTCCATCTTTATAACCCCAGGGAAGCAAATCAAACGGTCAGCCCTTTTTCAGTAAAAGCAGACAGAAAGACATGCTGTATACAACGAAACCAACAGAAAAACATCAGCATGGTGCATTTCACATCCCTATTAGTGACATTCGAGCTAACAGAAAAGCTTATAATATTGTATGAATCACCATTTATTGCTTACCCAGATGGTAAATGAATGATAGCCCAGCGCTGGCTCACACTTACTGCTCACATCTGGCCCACGGGCTGCTGTGGTAATTTGGCATCTGAATCTAGCCGCTGCAACACAAAGACAAACAAGCTCATGATAAGATCACTGATGAAACCATATCCAAGGGATGACATGGACCGGAAATTACAGTTGGGCCACTTTCAGCACAATATTGAAATGCCAGGCACATGTGGTATGATTGGCCCAATGCTGTGAAAATCTCAAACCTGCCCACTTACAGTCAGATTTGGCACGCAATGAATATTCATAGATCAGCCTTAACATTAATAACCTATAACACTTGATTGTTAATTTTATACCAGTCAACCTGTGACAGGATCGTGGGCATTCAAGGCTCACCCATCTCCACAGGGAGCAAAGGGCAGCCCATCTTGTCCAGTTCCACAAAGAGCCAATGCAGGACAAATGACCAAAAACGACAATGCTGGCCGTTATGAAAACCCACCAGAACACCCAAAGTAGCACACCCTGCCAAATACACATACCTGGCTTCCAAACCGCCCATATCCCATATTTTAATTAGGCACCAGTGTGATGCATAGAGGCCCCATCCTACAGCCCACAGCACCCAAAAGGATCCGCTACTAATGTATAGCCCTGGTGTCAGATAGCACAGCACACCCCTAGAGGCCCTTAGGAGCCACATCCCAAGAGGCCAGAGCTGCTTAGGTGGCACAAGCGTCCCCCAAAACCTAGGTGATTTTAATGTTTATGTTTATAAAGTTATGACTGGTTGGTGTATTGTTGTGCTGCCTGCTGCTACCTACGCAGTAAAATCCTATTATTTAAATATATGAACAAGCAAATTTTAAATTGACACAGGTATATACAATAAAAAAAATACAGAAATATTGAGTGCAAATGATATTGCTGATGCCGAAGGCAATAGCTAACCCTTGCTCTAACCTTAAACATTTGTGCATTGTTATTCTAACCGTGCAACCTGTGCAAGGTCAATTTAAAAATGAATGTATTCATCCTAACCTAATGCATAAATGCAATTCTATAGTTTGGAGGTGGTAGAAATTGATTTTATTCTTGTCTTGTTTGCCTTGGATGTTTAATATCAAGGATGTTTTCCAGCAAATTTTATTCACATTGCTGTTGATTTGGTTCATTTGACCCTTATAATGGGAACCTAATTCCCCTACGATCTGGAAAAAAAAAAAATCAGCATTAAACTCCCCAGCAATTCAACTTACTTTATATCTAAGTAAAATCTAAGATACAATATCTCTAACCCGTTTTAGAGGTTAAATGTAACTAACTACACATATTCCACATATCTGTACTTTACTTGAGTAGTTTTATTAGAGTATACTCAAAGGTACAGCAAATATCTGCGCTTTGTATTTAACTGCATGTCTGCATGCCGTAATGACACTGGTGTGTTGTGTTTGAAGAGGAAATTTCGCCACCTACTGAATATTATGAGTAATGGTGTGACTTGCTGTTCCTTTGAGACACGATTAACAACAAAATAGCTTGAAGTCAGAAGCGGAGCTAGTTGCAGACAGTGAGGAAAACAAGAAGAGAGAGAGAGAGAGAGAGAGAGTTTAGAGAGTTTACTAGGACACTTTGGGCTAATGCAAAACTGTACAGTACTTGTGATAGTTAGGTAAATTTGAAGATGAAACTTCTACTTTTACTCAGGTACACAAGTAAATAAAAGACTAATACTTTCTGACCAGTATAGCTTCTTGCCATTGAAATGATAGAAATAGACCAAATGTAATCCTACAGATCCATTCACTCAATGGATGGTATGGACAGATGGACATGTGAATGGATAGACATACAGTATATAGATAAAAGGATGGATTATTGATGAATAGATTGACAGATAGACGAATTAAAAGGAAAAATGGATACGCATATGGATAAATTATCAACAGATGGCTAAAGGGATGTAATGTTTAGATAATCAGCTAATTTATGAATCAACAAATGGAAGAATGGTTGGCCAGAAGAATGGGTTGACATACAAACTATTGGATGGAGGATTGGCAGATGGATGGATGGATGGATGGATGGATGGATGGATGGATGGATGGATGGATGGATAAAACCATGAGAGGAATTAGAGGAATGGGCAAACTGATGAATAGATAAATGTATGAGTATATAAACCTGTAGAGAGGTGATTCATCAACAGGCAGATAAGTGAATGGATCAGTAAATGGATAAATGGGCAAAGACGGATTTTTTAAGTTGCGGGTGGCCATCAATTAATAGATATATTAAATGAATGAACTGCCGGATGGATGGATGGATGGATGGATGGATGGATGGATGGATGGAAATATTAACAGTTGAATAAATGAATGATCAGTTGGTGAATAAATGGGTGGAGTGAAGTTTGGGTTCTTTATGCTTCATATTCAAGTCACTGTATTAGTACCCTCTTTGGACTTTTTGACAAGAACCTTCAGTCCAGCAGTTACTAAGCTGAATTCTGGAGTAGGTTTCCACACTTTGTTTTTATGGCCATATGGTTCTTTTATTTTTTAAACATGTACAACAAATGTGAGTTAAAACTAAAGAACATTGAAGTAATGAGCAACAGGAGAGAATAATTAAGGAATAAAAGGAAGTTTGGTCAGCTTGTTTCAGCAGGCGGCTTGTGGTTGCATTCTAATGTAGCTCTCAAAGTAGGCTTGATCCAATAACATTAAAAAGTTTAATTGCTAACTGAATTCTGGAGCAGACAAAACCTGATTTAAATCAAAGTGCTCTTTCTTCTTTCTTCGGTAGCCTGGGCAGTTTAAACACAATGAGTATGAATAGACATAAGACACAACTCTGAAAACAATGCATACTCCGAGTTCAGAGTAACACCCAGTTTTCTTTTCTTTTTTTTTTTTTTTAATCACTAAGATTTTTTCAGCATGCTAGTACAATAAAATGAGCCACTTTCAATTGCCTTTGTAAAATCATGGCATATATACATACAGTATGTCCTTTACAGCCTCACAAGAAAATGTTGTAAAACATGGAGAAAAACATCACCTGCAATACGCTGAGACAGCATTGCTTTTCTCTTCTGATATCCTGACAAGATGCCATATCAAAACGCCAACCCTTCTTTGCATTGCCTTACAACATTTTATCCATTCAGTGAAAAACAATCAGCAGCAGACCTCAAGACTGACTTTATGGCAGATGTGAATGTAATTCCCTGCTGCACTGCATTTGACTTTAATCATCATCTTATATGCATGACACTCTGAAATGCAATCACAGTTCAAATATAGCCCTAGTATACTTGGAAATAAAAGATAAGGACCTGAAAGCATTGTTTGCCAGTAAACCTTGCTATTAGTGTCCCATGATACCACCCAAACACAGTCATAAAAGTTTTTAGCACATTGACACATTAATTATATACTAGGAAACTGGTGACAGTATCATGGGCACACGAGTCTCACCCATCCCCACGGGGAGCAAAGGCTAGCCCACCTGGTCCGATCCCACAAAAAAGCCAATGCAGCACAAATCACTAGAAAAATGTCAGTGCTGTTTATGGTAGAAAGGACAGAAGCCCCCTGTGCAGAGGGCCCAGCAGGCAAAGAGCCCAAGGCTGACAACCGGCCTGCAAACTCCCCAGATCTCAATATGATCGAGCACCCATTTAGAGATGCTGAACAAACATGTCCAATCCCTGGAGGATCCACCCACCACACACAGCATCCAAAGCATCCTCTGTCAATGTCCTGGTTCCAGACACCACAGCACACCCCTAGCTAGATATCTTGTGCAGTCATGCCCCAAGTGATCAGAGCTACCCAGATGGCATAAAAGGAACCTACACAAAACTGAGCATAATGTTTTGCATTTTAATGGTGTGGCTGATGGGTGTTTGCTTGCAGTTATTTTTACTCTATATAGCTGTTGCAGGTAGATTTTTAGGCAATCTCCATATAAATTAAACTGTTCTCATATAGCCTCTCTAAATGCACTTGAATAGAAATACTTAGATAAAAGTGCCTTACACCTTACAGATAAAATCTGGCTGTTTTTAAGTTTTTTCAGCACAAGATTGAGTGAAAGCATATGGATACTGACAAGAGGAGACAGTCAATCCCTCATCTCATAACGCTGCATAGTGCACTATAGGCTTCTTCATCTGTAACATACTGTAGACCTCTTGTCCCTGAAAATGAAATGCCTAGCATGCCAAAGAGCTAAGCTTTTAAATCTTTAATCAAACTAGACCAGAGCGTTGGCTCCTTTTCAAATCTGCGGCATTAAATTAAAGGGTGAGGATGGGCCGGGCGGCTACGTTACACCTCGTCTGGTGTATACCGAGGTTAGGAGCCCCACTTAAGAGAAGCACAACGGAGGTCAAATGTAGAGTTGCTTTCAAGCCTTGGCACTAAAAATGACTCTACAAATAAACTAGCTGTAAATCGATTGGTTGGCTAAATCTGGGTCTCTGTGTTATGCAGAGAATTGCAGTAATGACTTGTGTTATTACAAGCTGGCTAACCTTGGATCCAGCCAAGGATGTGGAATTATTTTATTCAGTTATGCCAAAGGAAATCTGGTGTTGTGGAAAAGGAACGATAATAAGGATGAATGGCTTAACAAGAATTCCTAAGAGGATAAAGGCAGTTTTATATTCAGATGGTAAGGTATGCGACTTTTTTCCCCAGTGAGCAAGGACATAATAAGAACATGGTCATCATCTGGCATTAAAGCATATAACAAGCGCAGCAACTATATTCACTGGAAAGGGTGGGGAGAGGGATGGATTTGTATTTGATAATAGGGGATAATAAATGTGTTGAAAGAAATAGAGGTTCACATACCGTACAGGACACTTTAGTGGAGAGGTGTATTTATAATAATGACAGATTAGGGGTCACTTGCAATTACAAATGTTAGATAGAGTGATGCGACTGGGGGAAAAAAGAGTTATACAAAGAGTATGCCAATTCAGATTGCCAAAGAGTTAGACCTGCTACAGTTTATTCTGCACAGTATATGCATGTTGAATTCATTTATTTTACATACTGCTTATCGTGTGATGTGTCAACATACACATTCCAATCTTACAAAGAGTGTTCAAGTCAAACAGGGATTTCTGATTGACTAATGCACTTATCCCACTAGTGCTTGAATACCATCAAGGTATCCACGATCGGACTGCTTGCTTCATGTCTAAAAAGCTGGCCTCCCAGGAACTCCTTTAATGACCCAAACATGTGGAAATGGCTTGACACAAGGTCAGGACTGTACAGAGTATGTGGCAATAACTCCTAGCCAAGTTCCTGTAATGTAAAGAACCAGGCGTTCCACTCCCTTAATGTTCAATCAGTGGGTTTAGAGCATCCTTGCTCAGGATTGCCATTCATACAAATACAGCCTTGTTTAAAATGTTTGCACCATTCAAATGTTTTATAGCAGTTTAGAGTCTCATCACCGCACTGTGCTTAAAGTCTTGTTTAAATGCCAATTAGTTTTACGCCTACGTTTATGAGAAAATTCATCGCAAGGCCCGTTTTGACTTTGTACACTACAGGCGATTTGGAAACACCAATCAGTCTCAAACGCATGTCTTTGACCTGTGGGGGAAACCGGAGTACCCAGAGGAAACACCCCAAACACAGGGGGAACATGCAAATTTAAATACACAGACTGGAAGTGTGATTCAAACCCTGAAGCCTGGAGAAAAATGCTAAATGATTTAAAAGTGGTAAATCAATCCTCTCTGTGTTTAATAAACATTAGAGATTTTGCCTTGTACCAGAAGTACTGGAAAAGGGTGTGAGGACTAACACATGCTTCCCGGAGACACATGAAGCCATACTGTATAATCGCATCTTTTCAAACACAGCGCAGCATATCATGCTCTATCTGGAAAGCCCTGTCTGCCTTCTTTTACATGGATGAGCTCATACACACTGACAGTTGATTAGTGTCACTGTGATAGACAGGGATGAAAGAGTATGCCATTTCTTTCACACAGACAGCACGACTATTTTAGTTGCCTTTGCTCTCAGCTACAGAAGGCTGTGACACTGTCAGTATTTGAGCTCACGAGCTTTTGGGTTGTGTCACTCACACGCCTGAAATATTGCCATGAAGCGATCATTAACCAGATCTGATACAAAGAAGTATATTTGGAACTTAAGCTTTTTCTCCACCAAATAGATTTTGTTACTTGTGATAATAAGTGGGGATTTGTGTAACCTATCCAAATCAGTAACATACCGTAGTGGGAACAAAAAGGACAGATAGGAAAACGGTATCAGCAACGGAGAGCCGTAACTGCTGTATCGGACATCGCTTCAAAGATGACCATGATCTGGTGAATGTGAAGATCTGAAAATATGACCTACATTAATGTTAGACTTTTTCAATGACTTCTTATATTTTCCAAATATTTTATAGATGTGTAAGTGTCCAGATAACAGTGTTGAGTGAATGCTGAGGAACACAGAAGAATATATTTTTCATAAGGTATAATAGATGATTCATGGAGAGGGATGTTTCAGGCATGAAATGTTAAATGGATTCATGTAAAAATAATCATAGGTCATATCAGTTTTATCACGTTTTGAGTTATTTATGTACCGTGCAGGAGAGAGAAAGGACGAGACATGAAATACTCAGCATGTGTTTTATTAAGGGCAAGCCATGAAACTTTGTCTGAAATCCAAACGGCTGTCTAAGAAAAGGCAGACAGGAACACGAGAGAGGAAACAGGCATAGAATACTACTCAGGAAAAAATCTGAAAAACTACTTATACTTACGCAGTGTGATTCCACCAGTCTACTGTGATTATTAGGATCCTGTATAAAATGATCCCAAAACCAGAATTGGCAGAATTCTTTATTATTCTTTATTTATTCCTTATTATGTGTGATGAACTAGTTTAGTTTATTAGGCTATTTGTTTAAGCAAAAAGAAGCCTCGGGATTATACAACTGACTTACTGTATGTACAAAGTCTGATCAGAGCTATAATCTATATAAATAAAACAAAGGTTTTGTCTGTGCATTGGTCAGAACTCGCTCTTTCAATGATATCTTAATATTTTAACTTCATACATTGTAGAACCAGAAGCCAGGCTCAGACTATTTTCTCTCTGTCTGTCTGCCTGTCTGTCCATTTGTCTGTCTGTCCATTTGTCTGTCTCTCCAGCCAGATTATGTCACAGCATTACGCAAAACAGACTGGACAGAATTTAGTAAAACTTTTGCAGTACTTAGATCCCTGCCTGGAGTTTAACCTGTGCCATAAATGAAACCCAAATAAAAATAATAATAAAAAAGAGTTATATGCTGGATTTAATAATCTACTTTACAATAAGATACTAATAAGCTACTTGCTCCATGTAAACACACACCTACACCAATAGATATTAATTAATTATTTTTTACTGGGATTATTTTTTCACCGCTGAAATAACAGCGCTGAAGTTGTTTAAGTGAATTTTAAAGAGCTTGAGTAATTTAAAAATAAAACTTAATCTTTATCTGATCTGCTTCTTTTAGCAGATTTTCCGATTACCAAACAGGTGGTGTATTTGTCTGACAACAAAAGAAGTACAACTTAGCGTGAACATAAACTTTTCTGTATCCTTTTTCCCCCCGTTGATTGTAATAAGATGAAATAACAGTAAATTCAAAATCTTGCCGTGAACTGGGTACATTTTGTATGATTTTCTATTTTAAAACTAATTCTTTTTTAGCTTTAACCTTAGAACTAATTCTACAAACTCTTTTCATGTCAACGTCAGGTACTAACGCTATAAATAACAATCAATTTATTAACAATTAATCTCATGAATGAAATGTAATGATAATTTTCATTTGCGTTCCATATTTGTCCACCACGATATCTAAGGGAATACTGAAAGCCATATTTTTTATGAAAAGGAGAAGATAAATGATGTGTTGTAAGAGTGAACCTGAATAATAATTCTAATAATAATAATAATAATAGTAGTAGTAGTAGTAGTAGTAATAATAATAATAATAATAACCTGAGATGGATTGCCACCCTGTCGAGGGTGTACCCCGCCTCATGCCCTAAGCCTCCTGGGATAGGCTCCAGGTCCCCGCGACCCTGAATACAGGATAAAGCGGTATAGAAGATGAGAGTAGTGAGTGAGTGAGTGAGTGAGTGTTATAATAATACCAATAACAATAGTAATAATAACAATAAGAGGAAGTAGAAAAATAGAAACTTTTTTGGCAGTAAATGAAGCAAAATGTACATAAAGATTAGCGGGATATGTATTAGCCCACCAACTAATTTTCTAATGGTTCCTAATTTAAAGACAATTTTGTTATAAACAAATCAGTCTACTTTTTGTTGTTGTTTTTCTAATTAATTTCTAATTTCTAATCAAACAGAATCTCTGAGAAAGTTGAAAAGTTGAAATATCTTACCACTCTCTATATTTCCTCATTTGTGGATTATATTAATTTATAGCATGTACTCTGTCCACAATCATCACCATCTGGTTCAGAGCCAGAAAACAGGACAGGGACAGACTGCAGCAAATAGAAATAGCAAATAGCTCCCCTGCCCCTCTCCATGACTCTACAAGAACCAGGAAACGGGCAGGAAAAGTCACTACAGACCTTTCACACCCTGGACACAACCTGTTTCACCTCCTCCCCTCTCTCTGTAGACCAAAACTGTCAGGCACATGAACAGTTTCTTTCCTCAGGCAATCATGCTCATAAACAGTTTAACTGGACTACACTGCCGCTCAAAAGTTTGGGATCACTTTGCAAATTCACAAACAATTTTATCCATTTCACAAACAATTGTAGTTAGTCGAAATTCTGACTGTAATGGAGCGACCATCACAGTCTCCGGATCTGAGCCGTATTGAGCAGTTGTGGGAGCAGCTTGACCATATGGTACGGAGGAAGACTCCATCAAGCCAATCAATACTGTGGGAGATGCTCCGAGAAGCAGGGGGTGAAATCTCATCGGATTATCTTAAAAGATTGACAGCTAGAATGCCTGTAGGCTGATTTTTGCTGAAAAAGGTGTTTTTTTTTTTTTTTATGAAGCCGAGGTTTGAAGCACACATTCATCATTTTCATCCAAGTCATTATTTCTAACCCTGACAATTTCAGCATGTATTGTTCTTTTTGCTATATTTTTTTATTCACGCTAATTTCATTTGAGTTTCCTGTCGCCTTGCACCTCCAGGGTCCGGGTTCAATTTTCGGCCAGGCTCGATTCCCGTCTCTGTGTGCATGGAGTTTGCATGTTCTCCCCGTGTTTGGTGGGTTTCCTCCGGGTACTCCGGTTTCCTCCCACAGTCCAAAGACATGTAGATTAGGCTAATTGGTGTTCCCAAATTGCCCATAGTGTGTGTGTGTGTGTGTGTGTGTGTGTGTGTGTGTGTGTGTGTGTGTGTGTGCCCTGCGGTGGATTGGCACCCTGTCCTAAGCTTCCTGGGATAGGATCCAGGTCCCCACGACACTGAATAGTGGGTAGTGTATGTGCAATCCACTGTGTAAAACCAACAATGTTTTTTTTTTACAAACTTCTTACTGTACAGCCTACTGTACATTACTGTTATTTGCACTAATCAAACATCTTGTGCTGTATATTGTTTAAAAACACCAACATGCTTCTTACACTTACACACTACACGTGATGCACTACCTTACGCACACACTTTATGTACACTTTATGCACATTTGTTACATGCTTAGAATCCCCCACCTGATCTTTTTTTAATCTGTACAGTTATTGGATTTTGTGTGCTTACTGTGTATGGTGTTCTGTCTATAAAAAATGTACAGTGTTATATGTTTAAGGTTATATGTTGGTCTGTAGCTTGAGAGCCCAAAACAGCTGGAATCAAATTCCTTGTGTATGAATCAAAATACTTGGCGAATAAAAGCAGATTATTAAAACCCAGAATAAAAACCTATGGTTCTGATGTACAGTATACTGTATCTGTACGGTACAATATCAAATTGTTATCGTCTGTGAACAATACAGGAAGAGAAAATGTACAAACTGCTAAAAAAAAAAAACAACTATTGATTATAAAGATGCTCGAGGTATATTAATAAATGTTAGAAACTAGAACATTCGCTACAACATTGTAAAAACTCTTCTATGTCTTAATCTCTTATCGTAAATCTCTCCTTGTTATATGTCCCATGTCCATAAAACACACGCTTTATATGGAAATACCTTTTCTATTCTTTGAATAGAAACTAGAGGGAACTTCAGATACATCGTGTGTGCATGTGTGTTTATTTCTCTTTTCTAGTCCGGGGGCAGGCTGGTAACACATCAAATAAAGTCTTCTTTCTGTAATTAATTTTAAACTTTAAAAACATGCTGCTCTCTCTCACTCATATACTGCATACTGTGTCTACTTCAGTGCATAACCCTGAGAATCATATTATTGGTACCTGTATTTTATCAACAAGCTGTAAAATTGTCATGTCAGTAGTTTTAAAATCCATCCTGATCCCTATACAGTATAAAAAAATCAAATAAACCTAAGTTCTTCATGTCTGATAAAGATTCTAACTGCACAATTAAATTAGCATTTTTCCAATACTGCATGAAAAGTAGTGCAGCACAGCTTTGGAGCTCAACTGGAAAATATAATTTAGTTTTTTGTTGCAATAATAATAACACATTGCTATAGGTGGTACCAGAGAGAGGCTTGGGGGTGCTTTAGCTCCGCCAGTGATAGACCAATAAAAACAAAATAAATACATCAATAAAACAGATTTTTTTTTTTTTTTTTTTTTTTTAGACTAAAAGCATAAAGCCAGCACAGATGATTGATAGCATTGTCTGACCTTTTGACCTCACTTTCATGTCCTGTTAACCAAAACGCATTTGTGTGGGTGCATGTGTGTGTGTGTGTGTGGGTGCACGTGTGTGTGTGTGCATTTACAGCTTGTGTGCATGTGTGTGTGTTTATTTTCAAATTAGCAAATCATAAACGGTCTCATAATGGATAATTTTTCACCGCTTAAAGGCAGTATTTTGTTTTGAAGATGTCTAATGGCGAGTGCATGATATTTTTCCCTTCTGTTGCCTGTTATAATTGTAATGCATTTGGCTGTTGAGGCGCAAATTAAAACTCTTTCTAGTTATCCCTGTGCTCATTCATGAAACATTAGGTCTATGGGATGGAACACTGTTGATTCATTAGTCGGGGGTTCAAACTGAATGTGTGAGCTCTGATTTTAAGGCTGAAATACACAACCCTACGTGTGTAACTTGCTGTTTGCATGTCAGCCCTGACTGCTCCATCACTGTGTGAAATTTTATATCCACAGGTTTGTTAATGTAGGCTGGAACTGCCAGGCAGGAGGTCTAGAGAAAGACCTGTCTAGGATGCAGTGAGAGAGGACATGATGTTAGATGGTGTGAGAGAAGAGGATGCAGAGGATAGGGTTAGATGGAGGCAGATGATTTGCTGTGGTGCCGAAAAGGAAACAGCTAAAAGACAAAGAAAAAGAATCTCATTTTTTGTTTAACATAGAATGGCATTCTGTCACGGAGCAGGTACTGCATACTGTATATGCATATGTGACTGTGCATGTGTGTGGGTGTATGTATGTAAGGGGTGTTGCAGTAGAAATGAATACTGTGATGACCAGCACATTAACAAGAAACCAGAAATTTCAGAGAAAAACGTCAAGCAATCTAATATCACCAGCAGACAAAAATCTTTGGCACCACGTTCCTCTTGTCTGTTATGATAATAATTGTAATAGCACATTATACATTGGAAAATAATGAAACAGATTGGGCTCCATCACTTTATTAAAGCCTTGAAGGATACCAGGTGTCGGGAACCTTAAAAACTCAAAGAGCCATTTGGACCCATTTCCCGCAGAAGATGAAAACACAGGGAGCCACGAAGACCTTTTGACATTTAAAATGAAGATAACACTCCATAGCTCTTTTTTTTACCTTTATGCTATGTAAAAAAAAAAAAAAACTATAGTGTGTTGCATTTATGAAATCAATGAACTACTACAAAGAAAATTTCATTTTATTTCTGCAAGCAACAAAAAAAAGAGGTGGGTTGAAGGTTACTTGCAAATAAAATACTTAATGTTTATTTGAGTCCTCTTTGTATTTATGAAATAAAAAGCTAAACTTAAATTATTCCAACCCAAAATGCCATCTGCTTCTGTGTACCATCATTCTTTTAACGCGTGAACTGGAGCGTGCTTTACTGTAATGTTACAAGATCACCATAACCTTCAAATTAAGAATAAAAAAAAAAAGAATTAAAATAAAATACGTTTAAATGAAATACTTATTATTCATTTTCCAAAGCCACAGGGAGCCGCAGAAGAGGGATGAAAGAGCCACATGCGGCTCCGGAGCGGCGGGTTGCCGACCCCGTTAAACACTTGGTGAAGCTGCATCATGAAAGCAAAAGAAAAAAAAAGATCAGTGTTATGATCTGAGGTTGCTTTATTTGGTCAGATCCAGACTAAACAACATTATATTGCAATAAATGATGTCAGCTGATGACCTGGATGTACTGAATGACCAGATGGCATGTTCCGAGACTCAAATTGTGAAAGAGTTGTTCTGAGGAATCATTGTCATACATGGATTGACCACCGCGTTGCAAATCATAATCAAAGCTAAAAGCAGTTGAATAAAATCTTAGCGTTTGTGACTCATTTAGATTTCATTATTGGCACCATTGTATTTGTTGGTAACCCATATGTTGTTTGAATTTACATTGTGCATTATAATACCATCAAACGCTTTAATAAAAAAAATTTAAAAAAATAAAAGAACTGAAAGTACAATAAGAGTTTATTAATTGAAAGAACGAGCATGGTATACACAAACAAATTAATTAATAAAATAACACAAAACAGGAAAACACAATCCAGTAACACACCAGTGAAAGACTAGAGATGGGAACAGAGCGAGGATAGAAATAAAGATAATGCATTCTGGTGGGATTATGATATGTAAATAGAACATACTGTATGTTAAAAGGCAGAAAAGCAGCATTTATCATGCTGGGAACATCAACATGTACTGAGAGATTGTTGCTAAGTGTTTAAAATATCTTTAACCAATAATTTACATGCAATTATTTTTTCGTGTAATATTAGTGAAGTTTGTCGAGTGTCGCCTGCGTGTGTAATTAGCCAAAAACACATATGTTTAAAAGATTTAAATGGCCAGGTGTGAATGCAGTCTGTATAAATGCTTTTAACAGAATCCTGCATAAAACCTCCACCGTGCCCGTGCCGCTCGGTCGTACATAAAACCAAATGCGTCAAAGAGCAGAGGACATCAGACCCCAACTGGCTTGTTTGTGCCCTGCTCAATTAACACCAACATGGTCAGCAGCTCCATGTGACGACCTGTGGGGAATGTTTTGCTAATATTTGCTTCCCATAAAGTGTCCCAGCTGTCAGCTGGTCTGTGACTTGTTGCTCTTTGGCTTAACTGTGACCCTTTTGACCACCGCAGCATGCAGTGTCTGTTTTTTATGAAGCACAACTATGAGTAAGGTAGTGCATGACCCTGCTTACAACCGCCGAGTCGTATCACCCTGTGGGGAGGTGACTTGCCCTTAGCGAACACTGCAGAGTCATATTGCAGCTGGTGCGGAAATTGAATTAAAGAGGCCTTCTCAGCAAAAGGCGACCATGTCAATGGGAAGTGCAGAGCTTAGCAATGCAAAGTATCTGCACTTAGGCCATAGAAATTCTTTTTTTTTTTTTTTATTCCTTCTGAAGGTTGCACGGTGATGAAAAACAAACATAGCATGGAATTGCAGCCCCCCCTATCCACCCCCACATGCCTTATTCATCCTGATTGACATTTAAAATAGGAATCATTAGAATGAGTCTCAGTGGTGCTGCTAAGCTGTGCCAGCCGTCTGCACTTTCATGCCACCCACCATCCCACCCCATGCATGCTCATCTAAAAATTATTAAACAAGTGTTAGTCCATTAATTATTACTATGGCCCAGCTGCAATATTTAACCAAGCTGAACTTTTGACCTGATCTCAAAAGTTTCCTTGCCTCCGGGTTTGGAACAAACAAAGCATTCAGCCGACATTGGTGTGTTCTGTGGGCATGGAAACCCGTACCTAAAAAGAAAGGATTTTACCCATTGCCAGATGCATGCTCATTTACAAAAATGCTTCTTTAATTGAACTCTGAACATGCTGGAGTCACCTTTCTGTAACCAACTATTGGAATCAATTTGCAAATTGTGACTCCTGTGCCGAAGTTAAGCCTAGGGGATGGTACATTTTAATATGGCAGTGCTATTACATCAAGTTGACTTGATTGGAATTAAATTAATCAACTATTCAATTATGGAAGAAAAAAATGTCACAGTGGAATAGAGTCCAAGTGTCCACATTAACCTTTTCTAGTTTTGTATTCTTTAATTAATTTAAGCAGACGGCATGGTGGTGTAGCGGTTAGCACTGTCGCCCTGCACCTCCAGGGTCCGGGCTCGATTCCCCTCTCTGTGGGCATGGGGTAGGCATGATCTCCCCATGCATGTTGCTCTGTGATGGATTGGCACCCTGTCCTGCCCTAAGCCTACTGGAATAGGCTCCAGGCCCCCTATGACTTTAAATACAAGATGAGTTATTTAATTTAGGCAACACAACATTACACCAGAGTGGTAACTGTAAAAGTTTTTAATCCTGAATAGTTAGAAGGGGAAAGAAAAAAAAAAAAGATGAGTTCTGGGATTGTATAGGATACCAGTACTGTGCTCCATACAAAAGAAATATAAACAATTTTGAGACATGTGTTGTAGATAAAGGCAGGTCAGGTTCATAAATTTTAGAACATATAATAGTTTTTTGGTTTTTTTTTGTTTTCTATACACCACCAGGTTAAATTTGAAAATAAACAATCAAGATGAAGTTGATGTCAAGACTTTTAGCTTTAGTTCAATTGGTTTGACATAAGTGGAGCATTAAACATTCAAGAATTACAGCCATATTCTTACACTTTCACAATTGTGAATAATGGAACAAACTAACATAATTAATAGCATAAAAAAATTGCCTTTAACATTTGGATGAAAATTCTTTGCAGTCAACAACTGCCTGAAGTCTGTAACCCATGGACTAGGCAAAATGCTGGGTTTCCCTGTTCGAGACTTTCTGTTCCCAGTCTTGTCTTTAGTAAAGAAAAATCATGATCTAATGGGGTGAAATCAAATTTGGCAAGTGAATAATATCGTATTTCTTTGCCCTAAAGGTAAAATCTCAGAGTATATTTTCGGTCATTACACCTCTGCAATGTGAAGTGTCGAATCAAGAGTATAGCCTTATAAACTTCAGAATCTATCTTGCCTCTTTTTTTCAGCAGTCAGGTCATTAATAAACATCAGTGACCAGGGTCCGTTGGCAGCTGTACACTTTTACACTGTCTTTACCATTCTTGACAGTGCTTTGCTTTGGATCATGAGCTGTTCCTTTTTTTTCTACTTTCTTATCCAATTATTCTAGAAGTTAATTTTGGTTGCATCAGTCTAAAGTACTTTCTGTCAATGTCTAATCTGGCCTTTTTGTTCTTCTGTCCTTATTTTTTTTTTTTATGTTGTGTGTTTACTTAATTAAGATGTCTCTTTACTGCAGATTTTGGGATTGACATGCATACAGTACACAAAAGTTTGGAATCACCTGCAAATTTCTTTGTTTTTATTTAGTGATTAGTTTTCTACATTCTACGACTATACTGGGGATTTGACTACTAAGTAAAAACGCATCTGGAATTAGGTAATTGTGTAACAACAACAACAACAACAGTCAGTTGTTATTTTAGGACCCAGAGGTCAGCCTTTCTGTAATAGTTCTAGCAAGAACAGTGTTGTCAAGTGCATTTGCAAAACCCATCAAGCACCATAATGAAACTGGCTCTCAGGAAGACCATCCCAGGAAATCAAGGCCAAAACTTCTCCTCTGCTGCAGAAGAGAAGTTCATTTAGAGTTACCAGCCTCAGAAATCACCAATTAACAAATAGCACCTCAGATTATAACTGTTATAAAGGCTTTACAGAGCATGAGTGGCAGATACATCTTAATATCAACTGGTCAAATGAGATTACTGCATGTTTTGGATGCCTTCAGTATTGCTTAACAATGTGGAAAGAAATAAAAATCAGGAACGATCATGGAGTTAGAAAATGATCCTAAACCTTTGAGCGGTAGTGCACTTCCTCAGGAGTGTTCTAGACTTGGCTAGATGTTGTGACAAGGTTCTTCTTCAGCATGGACAGGATTCTGAAAAATGTTCTTGGTGGCTTCCAAGAAATAAAACTCTCCAGGACACTGGATCATTTATCTTTAAGCTTGTAACTGTAACTGTGCTTGATTATTTTTCCAAAACACCACAAGGGTTATCATAAACTTATTTAAAAATAGTAACCATAATGACCATGCACTGTGATAAAGGCTTCATTACTTCTGCATTAGTGATGTGAGGTTCAATATTAACAATTTTTTTTTTTTACATTTTTTTATTTTATTTTACAAAACATGTATTGAGATATTTAGCATGTTCAGTGAAATGAGTCAAGTGTGTATCAAACACTGCAATTTTCAGGACAAACTGGTGCATCCTCCAGGAACTACATCTCCCAGAATCCCCTTGTGATTATCTCCTTTTTCTTAGTCAATCCAGTCAAGCGCACTATTTGTGTTGACATCGTTTTCTTATCTCATGGTTGGATAGTTTTAGAGTTGGAGACTTAAACACTTCTGAGTTGAGGGGTAATTTATTAAGTTTTTCCTAATCAGAGGACAGAGTTATGATCTTTAGTCAAATGGAGTGTAATTTGTTTATTAATATGTTTTGTTAGTTTAGTTTAGTTAATTCTTCATTTTAAGCCTGTTCTTGACTTCTTACTCTGACACTTTGCTTTGAATAACTCTTTTGGTTTTTGAACTCTGCCTGGTTATTACACTAACCAGATTCCATCAAAACAAGATGCAAGAAGCCGCATATTAGTTAAAGCAGTTTGTAGCAATCAGGCACCTCGCCAGAGTCTGATTTTACTCTGAAATGTGTTCATCGTTTTTGTTAGCTGCTATATAGCGTGCTGACAGGCTGGTATTCTAACAGTCTATGTTATTTAGCCAGCACAGCAAGACTCACACCTCGACACCTCACCTAACCTCACCTTTATTGTATCTGGAATGGCTTGTACAGTAGATCTAGACCTGCGGTACTACAGTTGATTAAGGATTAAAGCAAATCAGGACATTATGCTAATGATGATCATAATAGGCATCTTAATACAGATTCACACTGCTGTGTAAAGAAATGCTTTCATTAAAACTTGTATAATATGTTCTTCAATCAAGGTAACTGCTGCTCAAGGAATGAACTAATGGTCATGTTGTTAGTTTAATGGTTTTACTCACTTAATTTCTTCTTCCAGACAATATTTTTAAACCTTTACCCAGGCACATGAATTCATTAGAATAAGCTTTATGGAGAAAATCCCAGGGCATGAGACAGAAATATACCCTAATTGGGACATTTTACTAGTTACACACTAATGCATATGTAGTGGCAGGTAGGCCTTGTAACCTACTTTGTAACATACTGTAGGATTTTTGGAGGGGAAGTGGTGGAGGAAAAAAAATAGGAAAATAACATTTTGGCATTTGGAATACACTTTTATGCAGAGCGACTTGAAGTTTCCGAAGTTCCTTATGCTGGTTATTAGGTTACTGAGGACCTTCAGGCAAACACTATTTATGGGGGGGTGTTTTTTTAAATATATATATTTTTTTAATACCTCCTAGAGATATTTAGATAGACCTTGAGTCATGACTTAAAGATTGCCACCGACTTAGCTGTACAGACATTTAGAAGAACAGTGCCAGAACAGAAGACAGCCTAGATGCATAATCTCTTAGACTCAAGAGGACACAAGAGAGACCGTTTCAATGAAGTCAATGGCACTGAGAACATCATATGATAATAAAAATGTTTTTAAAAAAAATTTAAATGCTGTATCCATGACATACAGTACGTTCCTCCCAGGTTCTTAATCTTGGTTTTACTTTCAAACATAGTAATGAAGTTTCATAACCTGGCATTTAAAAAAACTCATGTTAGCTTATGCTTCCAAATTTGTAATAATGTTCATTATTCAACATGTATGAAAATTTTTGATCAGATTTAGGGATGCAGATTAATGTTAACTTTTTCTACAGAGGAAGAGGAATTTATCTAACCAGGTGAGATCAGCTTCCTGAAATATACAGTACCAGTCCAAAGTTTGGATACAAATTTGGATGTATGTTGTACATTATATAACAAGAGTACTGAATTCAAATTTAAGAAAGTATGGTACAATCAAAAAAAGTTTGAGCCGAGGTCTGAATTTTATGTTTGTCAGTATGTTTGTCAGTATTCATACAGTATATATATAATATATATGTACGGTACGTATATACTGTATGTAGTCATTGTACCGTAAGTCTATGAAAAATAATTTTAAAAAATCCTTAGGATTTAATTATATTTATTATTAATTTATAGCATTTATGTTAAACATATGGAAAATTTGATCCTTGATATTTTGCATTTTCTTGTATTTGTATGGGACACTTGTATCGAACACTACTTATATTTGCACACTGCTGGGTTGTACAGTATATGAATGTAAAGGAATGTGATTGCTCTGTGACACTGGACCCTCAGTTCAAAACATGTGAGACAAACTGGTTTAAAACATCCTGCATGAAGAATAAACATATATTGATCTGTGTATTTATCTTTGGAGGTTCAGCTTTCATAGCCAATTATTATTATTATTTTTTTTTTTTTTGGAGGAAGCCATGCTTTTTCTTAAATTTTTTGTTACATTTTTTTTCTGTACAAACTGTGCATGCAAAATAAAATCACAAAAAATATCATGTTATTTGGTTTTGTTGAGCGACACATATAGGCATACTGCGAGGGGGAAAACGCTAGGCTACTGGTATATTTATATTTATTTCTATCAGAAATGCATAAGGGTCTGGATAGAACTGTCACTCGGTCCAGTTGCGGACTGTGGTTCACCGTTAAGTGATGCCTGTTCTAGAACAACACATATGGTCAATAAATTGTCAGTCCAGTTATTAAGTTACTCAGAAATCACTAATTAACAATCATTAAAACTTTACATAGCTACATAAGTATATATAATATATACTGTAATTATATTTTGGGTGCTATTGCACATTATTTTGAAAATAACCAAGGAGTGATAATGTAAACTACATAGTCTTAGTACCATTTATAAACAGCATATCTCTCAGCTGGTTTTGAATAATATTTTTTTTTAAATGCTCCAGGGGGCAGTAGGATTAATACTCCCGAAGTCACCATCCGAGTCTACAGTACATTGCTGGGAGGTAGATTCAATTCTTCCGCCTCCAAGCAAACTCCACATAAGATAATAAAACATTAGAATGACCCAAAGGATAGAAGAATATTCACCTCACAGGAGAATAAGTCAGTGAAGATGTGTTAAAAAAGTGTTGCAACACAACCCACAGAGCAATGCGGGGGCATAATGGAGAGTATTGACACACTGAATTTGATGCTCCCAAGATAATAGTTTAATAACAGCAGCAACATTTTGGTCTTTTCCAGTTTTTTATCTGCTCATAGAAAAGTGTCAGACATAAGAGGAGTATATCACAATTAACGCTGCATATAACACCTACACATACATGCACACAGTTCCTCCTGAAAGTGGTTCCATATCAGTGGGGAATTCTTCACAGCAGTTATATAATTTCTCTTTTTCTCTGTCTCTTCTTCAGCTGCCCTTGTGTTCCCATCACTCACTTCTCTAACATGTGTATACTGAGGCTGTTGTGTGGATAAGAGTTAACAAAGCTTGACTCCATTTATTATTATAAGAAAATTTATAAATTAATTAGAAAACATTCCATATATATACAGTGGTGTGAAAAACTATTTGCCCCCTTCCTGATTTCTTATTCTTTTGCATGTTTGTCACACTTAAATGTTTCTGCTTATCACAAACCGTTAACTATTAGTCAAAGATAACATAATTGAACACAAAATGCAGTTTTTAAATGATGGTTTTTATTATTTAGGGAGAAAAAAAAAATCCAAACCTACATGGCCCTGTGTGAAAAAGTGATTGCCCCCCTTGTTAAAAAATAACTTAACTGTGGTTTATCACACCTGAGTTCAATTTTTGTAGTTACCCCCAGGCCTGATTACTGCCACACCTGTTTCAATCAAGAAATCACTTAAATAGGAG
Source organism: Clarias gariepinus (assembly GCF_024256425.1). Taxonomy (NCBI): domain Eukaryota; kingdom Metazoa; phylum Chordata; class Actinopteri; order Siluriformes; family Clariidae; genus Clarias; species Clarias gariepinus. The sequence continues at coordinate 8,254,012 of NC_071109.1, read as the reverse complement.
CTACCTGACACAGAGAAGTAGACCAAAAGCACCTCAAAAGCTAGACATCATGCCAAGATCCAAAGAAATTTAGGAACAAATGAGAACAATAGTAATTGAGATCTATCAGTCTGGTAAAGGTTATAAAGCCATTTCTAAAGCTTTGGGACTCCAGCGAACCACAGTGAGAGCCATTATCCACAAATGGCAAAAACATGGAACAGTGGTGAACCTTCCCAGGAGTGGCCGGCCGACCAAAATTACCCCAAGAGCGCAGAGACAACTCATCTGAGAGGCCACAAAAGACCCCAGGACAACATCTAAAGAACTGCAGGCCTCACTTGCCTCAATTAAGGTCAGTGTTCACGACTCCACCATAAGAAAGAGACTGGGCAAAAACGGCCTGCATGGCAGATTTCCAACGCGCAAACCACTTTTAAGCAAAAAGAACATTAAGGCTCGTCTCAATTTTGCTAAAAAACATCTCAATGATTGCCAAGACTTTTGTAAAAATACCTTGTGGGCTGACGAGACAAAAAAGTTGAACTTTTTGGAAGGTACGTGTCCCGTTAAATCTGGCGTAAAAGTAACACAGCATTTCAGAAAAAGAACATCATACCAACAGTAAAATATGGTGGTGGTAGTGTGATGGTCTGGGGTTGTTTTGCTGCTTCAGGACCTGGAAGGCTTGCTGTGATAGATGGAACCATGAATTCTACTGTCTACCAAAAAATCCTGAAGGAGAATGTCCAGCCATCTGTTAGTCAACTCAAGCTGAAGCGATCTTGGGTGCTGCAGCAGGACAATGACCCAAAACACACCAGCAAATCCACCCCTGAATGGCTGAAGAAAAACAAAATAAAGGCTTTGTAGTGGCCTAGTCAAAGTCCTGACCTGAATCCTATTGAGATGTTGTGGCATGACCTTAAAAAGGCGGTTCATGCTAGAAAACCCTCAAATAAAGCTGAATTACAACAATTCTGCAAAGATGAGTGGGCCAAAATTCCTCCAGAGCGCTGTAAAAGACTCGTTGCAAGTTATCGCAAACGCTTGATTGCAGTTATTGCTGCTAAGGGTGGCCCAACCAGTTATTAGGTTCGGGGGGCAATTACTTTTTCACACAGGGCCATGTAGGTTCGGATTTTTTTTCTCCCTAAATAATAAAAAACCATCATTTAAAAACGCCATTTTGTGTTTACTTGTGTTATCTTTGACTAATAGTTAAATGTGTTTGATGATCAGAAACATTTTGTGTGACAAACATGCAAAAGAATAAGAAATCAGGAAGGGGGCAAATAGTTTTTCACACCACTGTACACTGTATATACCTTGTATATACCTCTATCAATGGAAACTGCACACAATCACTTGCACATTACCTGGAATTCGCCTGGGAGTTATTGTGACATCCCCTTGTACAGTCCTGAACCAAGCCATTTCCACATGTTTGGGTCATTAAATTAGTTCCTGGGAGGCCAGGGTTTCAGACCCATCATGGCTCAATGCGTACTGAGAACATTTTCTATCTTGATGGTGTCCAAGCACTAGTGAAACACAGGGATAAGTGCATTTAGTGCAGCAGGGGATTATATAGAGAAATAAAGGTAGTTTTTTTACTCTCATAACTGTGTTCTGTTTTTATATTTCCCTGTTTCCCAGTATCACTACATCAGATAATTTGATCTGCTATCAAATGGCACAGGCTTTTTCATGCTGGAAAAACTTCCTTTAGCAATCCTGCCAGCTTGGGACTGGTACTGCATCTCACTGGCTGGTATACAGTAGGGTTACGACTGACTGTGGCAATCCGGCAGTGGCAGGACTTGAACCGTCAACCCTCTGACATCATTGTGCTTCTGTGACCTCAGGATATAATGCATTGCTTAAACCTTGAAAGTTTTGCTGCCAAACTACTGATATACTGTATACCGTACAACAAGCCACCACTCGTTCAGAATGATAAAATGTGAATTTCATGCAATCGTGGGCACCAATTATGAATCTGTCTGTCACCAATATTCTTCAGTTGCACCTCTGATGTTATAACAGTTTGTGTGATTTAAAGTCATCTCCTTTAATGGGGCAAAAGGGAGCGAGAGGATGTGCGAGCTGTGACATATCATGTCCCTGGTGGGATATCGGCTTGTGTAGACTAGCTGTTAAATTAGATCTTGGTGTGAGCAATTTCTCCTTTTAATTTGTTTATCTTCATGTGTTGGTGCAGTCAGGAGAAAAAAATATATATGGCAGCTATAGCTGTCAGTATCACATCACTGCACAGTGTGCGTGAGTGCATGCATATGTGTGTGTGTGCGCGTGTATGTGTGTGTGCATGTGCGTGCATGTGTGTGTGCGCGCTTCTGAAACTTTTGGCATAAACTATTAATAATTCCAAACCTCTCCAGCAAGTTTGGGTTCATTATAACTGTATAAAATATGGCTACCTATGAAATTAGCATTTCCTAATTACAGATACCATCATACCTAATTAGGCAAAAAAAAATGATGATTAAAGAATTTTATGCAATTCAATTACATTTTTTGTTACTGCATAATTAATGATACACATCACACTCAGAGTACTTAAAACTGTTTTTATCTGTAATTGGGTCACATTAGGTGTGGCAAACCTGCATTATCTAAGAACTAGAGCATGAATCTACATTTTAAGCAAAAGGATGAGATACAGGACATGAGCAAGAGCCTTATTAGTTAATTTAAGTTTATAAATCATACAATGCATTCAAAACAAAGGTCTAAACATGAGCCTGAACAGGGAAACAGGGACCTCAAAAATGCATAACGCATCAACAAGAGAGGACTGGAACAGAAACTTAACAAGTATTTGTCACCATGGAAGCTTTTTCATGACGGGGAAATTAAGACCTTAGCATCAAATCATCATGTACACCTCTACACTTATACATATGCGTACGATGGGGAAAGAAGTAGACAAAATGTCAATGCAGAATAGGGTAGAAAAATGGTAAGTGCATTTGATTACATATTACACCTGGGGATTTTTTTTTTTTTTTTGTGACTTTTTTTTGCGTATCATTTTATTTTACCTTACTGTGCATGATGCTTTGTCCAGTACAACCTGTGGTGTTGGAACTCCTTTGTGAGCATGGAGTTTGCATGTTCTCCCCGTGCTTGCTTGGGTTTCCTCCAGGTACTCCGGTTTCCTCCCACAGTCCAAAGTCATGCAGATTAGGCTTATTGGCGTTCCAAAATTGCCCATAGTGTGTGAATGAGTGAGTCCATCAGAGGGACAACCCATGTTAGATGTCTTGGAGATAGTCATATAGGCCAGATAAAGGTGGTTTGAACATGTTCAGAGGAGAGACTGTAAGTATATCAGTAAGTAGAAGGATACTGAGGTTGAAACTGCCAGGCAGGAGGTCTAGACGAAGACTGAAGAGGAGATTTATGGATGCAGTGAGAGAGAACATGAAGTTAGTTGATGTAAAGGAGGATAGGCAGAGGATAGGGTTAGATGGAGGCAGATGATTCACTGAAAGGGGATTGGCGGAAGACAAAGAAGAAGAAGTGTGAATGAGGGTGAGTATGTGTGTCCGTTGCAATGGATTGGCACCCTGTGGGAGGAAACCGGAGTACGCTGAGGAAACCCACCAAGCACGGGGAGAACATGCAAACTCCATGCAGACAGAGGTTGGAATCTAACATGCACCCGGGTCTTGCACAGTGTCGCTATTAATATTGTTATTATTATTATTATTATTGTCCAGGTAATAATAATAATAATAATAATAGATGGCACAGCAGTGTCCCAGCACTGTGCCCTCTCACCTCCAGGCTCCACCTTAGGTCTGTGTGCATGGAGTTTGAACATGGAGAATGGAGAATCTCCCTGTTCTTGTTGGGTTTCCTGGTGTTTCCATATTGCCCATGGTCTTTTAATCAGTTGTGTGCAATGGATTGTCCAGGGTAACTAAATGTATTCACTTTGTGTGTATTTCACTTTTTAAGTACATATTCCATGTATCTGTACTTTACTTAAGTAGTTTTATTAGTGGACCCTTTTTTTTTTACTTTTACTTCATTACATTCTACATCAAATATGTGTACTTTCTACTCCACTACACTTCTATAGCCAGAGTTTTGCGTAGAATTGGAGGTGGGGAATATCGCCGCCTGCTGACTACTGTATTATGCATAATTGTGTAATTTGACAATGTAGCAGGTGAAATCAGAAGCGGAGCTGGATGCTGACAGGGAGGAAACGGCAGGTTTACAGTCGGGAAGCAGAGAAAAAGAGAAGGAGAGAGGGGGAGAAAGAAATATTTTTATATAACAAAAGGTTACTGTGAGCTAATATCAGCTCAGTACATTTGATACTTGAGTAAATTTAGAGGTGTGTGCTTTTGTACTTTTACTTTTACGTTGAGTATATTTTTACCTCTACTTTACAGGGTCTGTGTTGACCATTGCCTGTAGTGTATAATTAGTTTTGTTTGAATGTCTGTGCTTGTTCCGTGCACTGCACTGGCACCACTTCCAGAATATAAGGACCCACACAATCCTACATATGATAAGGGGTATAGATAATGGATTAATGGATGAAGGAATAATACTATAATAATAATAATAATAATAATAATTTGTGACATACAGTTTGATTTCCGCCTTGGGTCTGTGTGCACGGAATTTGCATTTTCTTCCCGTGCTTAATGGGTTTCCTTCAAGTATTATGGTTTCCTCCCACAATGTACAATAAAGACATAAAGATCAAGCTTATTGGCATTCCCAAATTGCCAATAGTGTGTGAATGAGTATTTGACTGTGTGTACTGTATGTGTGTGTGCCCTGCAATCAATTGGCACCCCATCCAGGGTGTACCCTGCCTCATGTCCTATGTCTTTTAGAATGGGCTTCAGGCCCCATACGACCCTGTATACAGGATAAAGTGGTACAGACGATGATTGAGCACTGGCGCCATGCACCTCCAGGTCTCGGGTTAGATTACTGTGTGCATGAAGTTCGTTCCTCCCACAGTCTAAAAACATCCAGATTTGGATAGTTTGCATTTCCAAATTGAAAATTCCAAATAAATACAATGGTCACCATTGGACTCCATGTTCCTAGTTACAGAGTTTCCTTACAGAGGACTACAGAGGTTCATGGATGCATGGAGACATACAACTGCCACAATTTTCTGCATAGTAAATCATAATTTAGTGGCATATTAGCTACATAAACTTTATATTAATGCCACAGCTTCGAAATGGGAGTTACACGACACAAGCACATACGTATGTATGTCACGATGTAAACATGACTTTTCTTGTCAGTCCCAAAGTTTATGTCATTTCTGACCTGTGTTTGCTTGTGTAACCATAACTGTGTTTGAATCATATTTTACCCTGTCAATAAACCCTCCTGCGCACAAAACCATTTCCTGTGTCTTGTTTATTACTGTTGGCCTTGTTCTTCCAAGTGTCTTAATTTAATACGAGTTTGAGTTCAGTTAAGTTTAGATCCTGAGCAATGGTTTCCCTTTTTAGTCCCAAGCTTTTTACCGGCACCGTGGCCAACCGTTTCTCCCAGCTGCATTTCTACCATTTTCATTTGAACCACTTTACAGCAGCTTTTAAAGTGCCATTTGCGCTACACACAGAGAGCATTTAGTAGGCATCTGAGGCACAGCTTGCACGACGGGCTACAGCCTTAGTAAATTTAATCTTAATTTCAGAAACACCGCGAGGCCGTTCTGCAGTCACGTTTCGCTCCTCGTCTCCTGACGCACATTCAGCTGCCCCTTAGTGTGCTTAAAAACTAAGGCTAAATATGGAAAGCGATCATATAGGCACAGTCTGACGAAATGAATTCGGATGGAGCACCGATCGTGTCATGTTACGATAAATCACGAGGAATTATATGAAATTGTGCATACTGCTGACACCAATTATAGCAGAGTCAGAGTTTAATTCTATCTGTTTGCTTGATTGCGTATTTGTCAAAGCAAAAAAAAAGGCAATCAGCGTTAAAGCGGAAGCGAATCACGTCTGCTTTGATTCTGCGGGCGACGTCAACACAGCGGCAGCCTGCGTCTAACGGAAGGTGAATTTGTCCCCAATGTGCTGTCACAAATGCTGGATGAGTAACACCATGTGACGCATCACAACTTGATGCAATCTTCTGCAAGACTGACAAACAAAGACAATGAACCCTGTACACAGTAGGGGGAAAAAAAAACTTTTTATCTCACTTGTTCATGTTTCTTTTTTTTTAGACGTCAGTGTTTATCATCAGATAAAACAGAAATGTAGTGCGCCGAGCGCTCAGACAATTTTTATATAATTATTTACCCTTGATCTATTCCTATTCCTTTTCCACATGTTACATAAACACATCAGCAAATGCAGAATATTGCATGTTATCGTTAGGTTGTCTTTCTGTGTTGCAAGGTTGTGGGAGTTGATGCCGATTTCACACCTTTGTCTCTGGTTTTGCACCTGAGGAACTAATTATCTTACTTTCTCTGCATAATTCAAAACACTGTATGCTAATGGCAAGGATGGGACTGATTGCCTGCTGGAATATCATCTGGGTTTTGAGTTTTGTGCTTACAGCATGCTATTTATCTGCCGAAGCCTAATTAGGCCTGTCACCTGTACTGTTTTGTTCCTGTATCAGCATAAACAGACATTTTGAGGGTGCAGAGGATTTCCCTGTTTTGTTTTGTTTTTTCTCATAAATGATGGGTTGGCTGTGTCTGTTCTGTAAACGGAGGACAGCTTATTATATAACTTAATGAACCACGCGGTGTGGAAGACATCCTTCATTCTAACGACACCTCACGGTAATTTACATCACATCAGACCATTACGCTACATCAATGAAATATTAGTCTGCCGTGAGTAACGCAGTGCAATAAAGTTGTGATAGAAAATGCGTTTTGGATATTTAAAATGAGTAAACATTTGAGTTGCGTGGTGTTTGAATCGGTCTAGGGTAATATTAGCAGTAGGAAGGGTAATTAGATGTCAACAGTGATGTAAAATAAAGACCTACTCTACGTGTACTCGGACCGCAGTACATTTTTCCCTTTTAAGGGATAGTTCAGTTCACTCACTCACTCATTGTCTATACCGCTTTATCCTGTATACAGGGTCACAGAGGGCCTGGAGCCTATTCCAGAGGCTTAGGGTACGAGCCGGGGTATACCCTGGACAGGGTGCCAATCCATTGCAGGGCACACACACATACACACACACACACACACACACACTCATTCAAAGACTGCAGGCAATTTGGGAATGTCAATCAGACTAATCTGCATGTCTTTGGACTGGGAGGAAACCAAAGTACCCGGAGAAAAACCCACCAAGCACAGGGAGAACATGCAAACTCCATGCACACAGAGATGGGAATCGAACCTGGCTTGGAATTGAACCCGGACCATGCAGGTGCACAGGCGACAGTGCTAACCACAAAGCCACCATGCCGCCAGGTTTTGGCCACTCTTTCTTAAATTAAAATTATGGTGCATTTAAGTATTTGAGCATTAGAAGCATTAGAAGTTTTCCTACATTGTGGGAAATCTTCTCTGGATAGCTATCAGTATAGCTAAAGACATGTATAAATTAACATGAGGTAGTTATCTAGCTTGCATTGTCGCCTTGCACCTTCAGGATCCGGGTGCGATTCCTGTCTCAGGTCTGTGTGCATGCTTGGTGGGTTTCCTCCGGGTACTCCGGTTTCCACCCACAGTCCAACAACATACAGGTTAGGCTAACTGGCATTTCCAAATTGCCAGTAGTGTGTGAATGAGCATAAGGCCCCCCGCGACTCCGTATACAGGATAAAACGGTATAGACGATGAGCCAAAAGTTGGTTGTTGGTTGCTGACTTTCTCAAGATTATTATGAAATGAAATGAAAATAGAACAAAAACTACTTAATTAAGAAAATACTTTACTTTTATATATTTTTTAACTGTACGACTACAGAATTATTACCAGAACTTAACTCAAGTCAGTCTGATTTTATACATCTCCAAGCACTAATCTATATATTATTCGGATTCATTTCATTTGGATGGAGCCAATCCCAGTCAGTCCTATCATGAGATACATGCTCCAGACCCAGAAGAAAAAGGCTAAGGGCTAATGCTGGTCGATTAGACTTTTGGCCTCTATTAAATGTCAAACAGCTTTATGAACGCGGACCACTTCAACCCCCATAAAACCCCTCTTGAGAGCTCGAGCCAAGCTGCCCATCTCAGTCAGTCCTCGCAGATAGACGTAATTACCATGGGAGGCCAGTACACCAAAAAGCGCTTTTTTTACCGTACTTAGAAAAATCCTCTAATTCTCATTAGAGTTGATGATTAGATTCATTGACTACCCACGTAATGTGGATTAGTTCCAGGGATTGCCAGCGTTAGATAAGAAATCAATCAGCGTGAGCTACAGTGTCTCTTGTAAAACCAGCTTGGTTTTGTTGCACGGTTTCGAAATATTCGACTTTGTATTAAACGGGTGGACAAAGTCATGTGCTGTGCACAGCAAGAAGTGGCAAAGGTCAAACGCGTAATGAAACACCGCACGGCTTGTGTAGACATCGAACTAATCAGGATTCTCCAAAACAGTTCCTTTTTTTAAAACACAACAGACTCCACAGATGAATAATTCAAGAGGACATGTTTTCAGATAATGTGCATTTGCATAAACAAGAATAAAAGCTACACAGACACACAGTGTATGTCTATCAGTACTTTTCTGACTGAATGAGACAAACACCACATAGACGAGTACCCAAAGCAGTCAAAACATGACACGTCGGCACGGTGCGGTGCGGCATGTCAGTCAAACTCGACGCATTTGACCTTGGGAAACGTTTTAATGACTTCTGTCAGGTTCCATTGGGCTGCAGTCGGATTTCCAAGTCTGTTCCCTGCTCGTTGGTGAAGTATCAAGGGCAAGTGGCATTTTGAAAAGTAATGTTCAGAAAATGTTCTGTTACATTTACTTTTTTTGTTTTTTTTTCTCTCTATTATCTTACAGCTTAAGTGAGAAGATATTAATAAAATGGGAAAAAAAAACAGAAGCTTCATCCTAGTTAGGTTTATTATCACCAACTACTGTAACAAACGTGATTCTGATATTAGCACTGGCTTTTAATTTAAAGCACATGCTTAATTGAATGCACAGTTCTAATCATTTATATCATGTCTCTAGCAACAACTCGTACAGAGAAACATATCTAAGACTAATAATACAGATTTGTATGTTAGTACCATTATCATTAGAATTTTTTCCTGCGAGAAAATTTGAATTTAATTAATTTAATTAATTTCAGTTCCATTCGTATAGTGCATTAACAATGGTCATAAACCAGCTTTACAGAAAAAAAAAGAAATCCAGATATAATTAAATTTGTATTGCTGGGTACTGTAGCTTTCTCTCTAAGGAGCCAGCCAGAGGTGATTGTGGCAAGGAATAACTCCCAAGACACTTTGGTGATACAACATACTGCAACCATTCATATACAGTATTCCTTCTATTGTATAATGTCTATTCTATGTTTTTAAAAGAGCAATTGTATAACAGCAAATGCAGTTTACTTAACATGAACAACACTTACCAAATGTTCACTGATGAACACTTGGGTACAAAATTGTCCTAGAACTATCAGAGCGTTACGTGTAAACCATGGAGTCCAAAGCCATCTCCATGACTGTTAAGTGCAACCAATCTCAGTTATCACATTTATGTCTAAGCAGACCATATGGGAGCAGTCTCCATGTGATGAGAACTCCATGTGATTCTGCTTCCCTGTGGACCATGGCACCATTGATCTGTAACAGCTCCCAACAACACCATGTGTTTTAATCTCTCATTACAGATCCCAAGGTTTAATCTCAGGGTTTTCATCCTTCATTCTTGGGATTTATTTAATTTATTTTGTCTGTTCGATCAGTAGAAAAATATCCCAATTCTACATGGATACATATGTATTTGAATGTGTGTGTAGCATTTTTAGCTATCTTTCCAGCACCAATATATTGCGGATGCACATAAAACTGTTGCTAAATGAGAAATATATATGATTGGTGTAAGGCTTGGATAACAGAATATAATACTATAATTGGTTAAAAGGTTTGGTTTGAAAATCTTGTTGCCTGCTTTTTTATAGTACAAGTATTTTACTCATTAAACCGTGAATAAAAAAGCAATATGAGACATTATCTTTCATGGCTCCTACTTTATCACACATTTTTAACAGCTACTGCTTAGCTCGGTGTTTAATGTTCCCTTTCAGTAAATTGAAATTTCTGAGCTAAAAAAATAGAGCTGCCGGAAAAATCCACTGCTTGGACCAAAGGTCTTTAATCCTTCCGGGAGCAGTTCTGTGCCTCATTTGTAAGGCACAAATGTGAGAGTCTGTAAGAGTCGGCTAATTGAATAAATTGCGCTTTTAATGTCCTAATATAATGGGACATTCTCTTAAATTTATTTTTAAATTTTCTGTTCAGAAAAAATGAAGAGCAGTCGACCCCACATGCACCAAACGGTCTTAATCATCCCAACCTACTCTTACCCAAGTGAGCTGAATCGTAGATCCCACCCGATCTTAAATAGGATTAGCATCAGATTAGCATGCAATTTGCATAGGTAATGCCCCTAAACACCATGTAAGGGCAGGTTCATGTTGTGCAAATTGGGCACACGAATTGGAAAAATGCCATCAAAGAAAGTAAGTATGAAAAAGAAGAAGTACAGCAGTAGTGAAATCAAACTACTTTGAAATCAACTTAATCAAAGTGAACGTGTGATCTTTCAGGTCGTGAGCGCTAGCGATACAAGTAAATCAAAAACACAGCGATGGTAAAAAGATCTGTGTTGCTTGGCATGAATGCTGTCTTAACCCGACGTACATCCAAAAAAAAAACATTAAAAAGTGGTTTGTGCAATGGCTCACAATCAATTTATCCATTTTGTCAAATATCTAAAAACACACTGTTAGGCCCTGGATGGCTGAAACACCTAACAGCAATCTGTAAGTCATTTAGAACCAGAATGCACACAAGCCTCTGAAGGGTTTTAATATTCCGGTTTCCTTCCACAGTCCAAAGACATGCTGATTAGCTTAAGTGGCATTCTCAATTTCCTTGTAGTGTGTAAGTGTGTGTACAGTATGTGAGTGTGTGCCATGCATTGGCTTGCCACCCCGTTAAGGGTGTACCCTGCTTCATGCCCTAAGTCTATTGGGATAGGTTTCAGGCCCATCGGGACCTTGTATACTGGATAAAGAGGTAAAAACAATAAGTGAGTGAGTGAGTAAGTGAATGACCAACATATCTTCTTATCCCATGAATTAAAACAATCCAATCATTATATCCAATCAGCATATATATATAGAAGGAGGCTAAAAGAGGCTACAATTTGCACGAGCTCACCAAAATTGGACATGGTCTGATGAGTCTCGATTTCTGTTGAGACATTCAAATAGTTGAGTCAGAATTTGGCGTAAACAGAATGAGAACATGGATCCATCATGCCTTGTTACCACTGTGCAGGCTGGTGGTGGTGGTGTAATGGTGTGGGGGATGTTTTCTTGGCACACTTTAGGCCCCTTAGTGCCAATTGGGCATTGTTTAAATGCCACGGGCTACTTGAGCATTGTCTCTGACCATGTCCATCCCTTTATGACCACCATGTACCCATCCTCTGATGGCTACATTCAGCAAGATAATGCACCATGTCACAAAGCTCGAATCATTTCAAATTGGTTTCTTGAACATGACAATGAGTTCACTGTACTAAAATGGCCCCCACAGTCACCAGATCTCAACCCAATAGAGCATCTTTGGGATGTCGTGGAACGGGAGCTTCATGCCCTGGATGTGCATCCCACAAATCTCCATCAACTGCAAGATGCTATCCTACCAATATGGGCCAACATTTCTAAAGAATGCTTTCAGCACCTTGTTGAATCAATGCCACGTAGAATTAAGGCAGTTCTGAAGGTGAAAGGGGGTCAAACACTGTATTAGTATGGTGTTCCTAATAATCCCTTAGATGAGTGTGTATGTGTATATATATGGTCTATATATATATATATATATATATATATATATATATATATATATATATATAGGTGTGTGTGTGTAGGTGTGTGTATCTATTAATTTCTGAAATTTACCAATGTTAATAATAATAATAACAATATGTAGTCATATATATATATTGATATATTGTGGACTTGAGTTGTTTTTTGTTATATATTGTGAATATATATTTTTTTCGTGCACATGAATTGGGTTTTACACATGTGTGCATCGTGTCTTTTGTATGAATTATTTCCTATAGCCTGATTTGCTTCCATACTTAAACTGTGTCCGCAATGCTGCCCTGATTCATAAGATCCAAGCTCTGGCACAGCATTCGCATTCAAAGCATCAGTAAATTTTACACTGCCTGACCATCATTTATTTAAATAATATCAATGGAAATTTTTAATTATTTATTTATTATTTATGTACTTATTAATTATTCATTTTATAATATAAACCAGTACATTCTGAGACACCTCGGAAAATGTATTATTTCAATAGTTTTCAATACATTTCAATAAATGCATTTCATTACTGTGTAACAGTCGACTCTTAGAAAAGTCATTTGGAGAACAAATTTAAATTGTTTTGTTTTTGCACTTTAAATTTGAACTGGCAAACTGGGGTGTCATAAATAATACATTGCTACCTTTATATCTATGACATCCACTGAAATTGATGTCAAAGGTATAATATATAAATCAAGTTTAATAGGAGAAAAAAATGTTGTTGAAATTTGTCACTGTTTCATTTAGTGCTTACCTACTATAACCTCGAATGACAGAATAATTCATTTATGCGTTGATCAGATCTGGGTCAACGCCAAACCCTGAAATGTCTTTTTCTTATAACCATTAATCATACTTCCTGTGATTCAGCAGAAATATGAGATTGAAACATATAATTTAATTTAAACAGACTTTCAATCATATATTCAGTGTGCCATATGGATCCACCCATCCAGCAACCATTATATTCCAACTAGTGACCACTGATGTCAATGGTGACCATTATACTTTTCCCATTTTATGACTGTGGTAGGACATCCGGTCAACAGTCACACAAATTTGGAAAAGTCAATTATACACAGATATGGAGGTGGAAGACGACAGTGCTAAACAACAAACCACTTTGCCATATGAATTACCTTATACTTCAGTATGACTGGCAGACCACCTCAAATGAAGCCATAAATCAGCAAGCCATTGAAAATCTTAGTCATATAAACCAGACTTATGTTAATACACTTTACCTAATTTGCTAAAACTTCACTGCCGATGGCCTCCCACGAGACAGACCAAACCACAGGTTAAATGTATGCACGTAAAGGAGGAATCATGTGGGCGTGGCTACACCCACAACCACCTCTGATTAGGACAAATGGCTGGGGGACAGACCCATGCTGTGAGTTCGAGCAGCACAAGAGATTCGTCATGGGTGTCTGAAGGTAACCAGCAAGTTCGACCTTCCGCCCTTGCGGCCGCTACGCCACCTCTGCGGGGGTCATTCGCTCTTCAAGAACTCACAAACAAGATGTTGTGCCGGAACTCCAAAGTCCTGCAATAAAGAAATCCCCAAATAAAGTTTCAGAGCGCCACCATTGGTAGCCAGGCAAGCAACGCCTCACCGAAGGGCTTCCCCGAAAGACGTCATCTCAGCAACCATGCACCAACCGATCAACAACTTCTCCCTTCGCTGGAGACAAACCACTGGATGAGAACAAACCATAATGCAGGTTTAGTTAACATTTATGTTTAGTCATCAAAAGACTCCTCTTGAACTGTTTGTGTGTACAGTATGTGTGCGTGTGTGTGTGTTTAAGTAACGTAGTTTCATGTATCATAAATTAATCAAATAAATTCTTGTTTTTATTTTTAATACGGGATAAACAGAATTAGTAAGATACACTTAATTATGCTAAATGCTGGACAGATAGATGATTAAGTGTATGAATTTATAACTGTATTAATTATGTTTAGTTTAATCAAATTAACACGAATCATTAAAGATTCGATTCACCTCTGACCCAGAGTTGAAACCCTACAATTAGTTAATTAATATAATTTTATCAACACCTCTTACAATTTAACATCATATTTGCTGTTTTTATGGTAACAGCTTCAGGCTAAGCATGAATAAAAGCAATAAAAAGACAAAGACATTAACGTCACTTGTTTTTAACTATATCATTACCACCTCTGTGTCCATATGGTCCAAGGTGAAGTGTCACTCCTGGATTGTCTACCTTGTACCACGGTGTTAGAACTTAACCAGTCCCTTACTATGTTCTCCACATGCCCAGACTGTACAAGAATAATAATCCTCCACTGTTTGTGAAGAATAATGGCCTAGGAATTATATCTCTCTAGGACAAGATATGACCTTAGGACATCAGGGACATCTGGTTGGAATGTTGTTCTTCTATCCTCAGATGCAGACATACAGGACACAGAGATAACACACAGAACATCAGGTCAAGTTAGCCTATAAAACATGGACATGGTTACACAGGAGAAAAGAGCTCACAAATCATTCATAAACATAGGATTTAAACCTACTGAATAAATGCATAAGAAGTAATATTAAGTAACTACTATTGAAATTTAGTACGAACTCATTCACTCGGTCTTGTATCTATGTAAAATGTGTCTACGTGATGCAATCTTATGGTTAAAACAATGTAAATGTGTGTTGTGATTCAAGAAAGACTAACAAATGATCATCCGTATGGTATTTAACATTTTCGGTTCAAGTCTCCAGTGTCAGAGCTTTGTAACAGGCGAAGGTAAATCTCTAACTTTATGCTTTATGCCAGGGGAACATCTTGAAGATAAAGGACTCTGTGCTTTCTGGTTTCTCTATGAAATGAAAAGCTGCACTATTTTTGTTTTATTAACCACGGGAGAGCGTGTAAAAAAGTGATGCTGGTGAAGGAACAACTGTTTATAGCTGCAATAAGGTAATAACAGGATGTTCCACGGTGTTAAATTGAATTATAAATGAACAAAAAGTATGACATAAGATTCTTTTAAATGAAATTAAAGTAGCCTCATGAGACTCCACTGTCCTCAAATAACATTTTCTTTCAACCACAATGTGTGTCTATCCTTTTAAGATCCTCATATGAGGAGTGTTGAGTATTAGCGCTTCCAGTTTGAGGACTTTGATCAAGTTCAATAGTTATCCGTTGCTAATAAAGAGAAACAAGTCATAGAAAATGCATGGCACCACCAATCACCCGCCAACCCCTCTCCCCAACCCCCCGATTCCCAGGTGATGCTGTAGCCTCTTGCTCTAGCCCGAGATCTAGAGAGAGACAGCTGATTGGCCGAGCTCTCTCAGCAGGGTGGGATTTGGGGGACTTTGCACTCTCACATCAATCACAACTCTACAGACAGCCATGGGTTGAAGGACCGGATAGCGCTGACCTCCAAGTGTGTTACGCCGCCCCCAATGAGGCGTGAGCCAGCAGTTCAAAAAGATGCGGTCAACTGGTGTCACGTGGTTCGAAGAAATCACGTGATCGTCTTCTGCCCTCCTTAAATGGTTGAGGTAGCCTTAATGTGGGAGTGACTGGTGGGAATTGGATGCCGCTAAATTAGGAATAATTAGGGAGTTTTTAACATTAAAACATTAAGCCTTAACATTTAAACATTAAACAATTTGGCAGACTCTTATCCAGAGCAACTTAAATTAGTTCTTTATAATAAATTAACCCCTTACAGCACCACAGATCATGCACAGATTCATTCCTTTCCCCTTCATACAGCAGGAAAAAAAAATTGCATTCATGGAGTCGTGGGCATCATCCATGGCACACACAACAAAATAATCACATTTGTATACACATTTTATATACTAATAAGAAATTATTTTTAAGACTCTTTAAACTCTGATCAGCAGTTCATCACTATATTAACAAGCCATATCACAGTGTTTCACACTTCTCAGGGGTACAACGTGCGACAGGTGGTATTGATTCTTTCACAAAATGCCTCCACTTACTTTTTATCTTTAGAGGTTACAGTAGGGCAGAATATTACAGAATATTACTTTTTCACCCCACTGTACTTCAATTACTTCTTTAAATTTACTACCTCGTCCGCAAGCAGAAGAGTTTTGCTTTCTTTTCAAAGTCATTTTGATCAGATTATGCCAGTCCTACACAGCTCTATTATAGTGGCTTTAAACAATTGTGATTGAAGCAGTCTGATTGGAATGACGTCATGCAGCCGAGTCATGCATCTTTAAGTTCTGTCTGTGTGCATAAGACTTTCTGATCTGACCAATTCACTTTTCCAATGTTTACAACTACAAAAACTTGTTAAAACTAAAACACCCACTATAATAACATGCAGGCTACTTTGTGTCTCTCAGTGCTGTATACAGTGATGTCACACACTGTCCTTTGCTCAGCTGAGAAAAAGAGTAGAAGACTTCTTTGAGCCTGATTAATACCAGTGATTCTGTGACAATTAGTAAATAAGGTCTCAGGACTATAGGAGGATGCTTTAACACCTAAAAAAAAAAAGTTTTTGCAGCGTGTCGACAGTGTGGGCAAAAGTGTGTGCATATGTGCGTTATTATATAGAAGATCATAATAATACTGTACAGTACACTTGGATAGCAGTCCACTAAAGTTTAAGCTTCAGCTCGTCAATAAGCATCTCACTGTAAAAAACACTGTTGATTGCTGACAATGTTGCAATACTGGTCTTTGAGATTCCTGGAAATATGTAAACAACAATTTTCCAGTTTATGATTGACTTTTTCTTGGTCGGCGATTCCATACTCTTAGACTCGTAGTGATGAATCAATATCTCATCACCAGTAATGATTCTCTTTAAGAAACTTTCACCTTCCTTAAAGTATTGGTCCATATTCTGTCTGCAGATATCCAAACATTTTCTCCATGCCTCGCTTAAAGTCTTCAATAAATAACGACACCAGGTATACCCTCAGACCACAAAAAAAAAAAAAAATCACTGCATGCTTCTCTTCTTTCGTGCAAATCACAAGTGGGACTCACATCACAGTTACAAATGAACTGATGTAACACCTTCACACCTCACACAGTAGTGCCTGGGGAGACCGAGTTTTTTTATTATAATCCTGAGGAATAGTACTCCAGGTTTCCTGGAGGACTTTTTAGCTCTATCATTTCTAGCAGGTTCTGGATCTCATTATCAGTCCAGTCCTGAATCAGTGAGAAACTTTGGTTAGTAGTACACCGGTGATGCAGAATACTGAGTGGCTGGAAGAGATGAGAGGGGAAATGAGGTTGCTGCTGAGGTTGTAATTTAATTTACATAATTTTTTTTATTATAAAGAAATAAGGGGTGACTCAAGACTTTTGCACAGTACTGTATATACAGACAAAGTCATGGTTTATACTGAGGCGTTATGGTAGTTTTTTTTTAAAAATGGTTTAAATTCCAGACACAGCTATTATGTTTGCAATGTTTCATGAAGTGTAAAAATCCATAATAGTTTATCATGATGGAAAAATGACTGGACTGTGCAGGTTGTTTTTCAGAATTGACAGCTGAAATGATTTTCAAGATGCTGGTTTGTTTTCAATTTGCCCTGTTTGAAAAAGAAAAGATTTTGTCTGTGTGGTTTCAACCTCGGTTAAAATATAAGCCTCTCTTGTTGAACAATAAGTATATGTTAGAGAAGCGATTTTTCAGAAATGTTTCATTTCCCTTGGCGCTACAACCTCACATCCGTTTATTGTTCATTTATCACTGTTTGTCTCAAGGTCTTGTCTTGGTCAGCGTAAAGTCAAACCTGTCATCTTTGTTAGAAAAAGTATTAGACATAAACATAACTATTTATTTAAGGAAAGTGATGCCTGCAAACACCTGAACGGCAACTGACATAAACTTTCTTGCCAGAAACAAGAATATGATGGCATCAAAACTGAGCATGTAAAGATTGGTAAAGCAATGAAAATGTATTAATTTATTATTAATCATTATCATCACCATAATAATAACTATTTTGCTGCAAAGACTATTTCTCAGCGATTGAGGGGGCCAGGCAATAGACGATCTTGTGCACCTTTAGCATATAAGTTTGATGGGAGAATGACAGCACATTGAGGAGATATAGCACTACTTCCTGTTTAACATTTTTATGTTTATTAGCTTGCAATAGCGCCACCAAGTGTTTCGATGTGCCTTCTTAGATTCATAAAGGCATTTGCCATAAAACATTTGCTGTGACGAACTGACAAGATACAGCACGACATAATAATAATAATAATAATAATAATAATAATCATCATTATCATCATCATCACCATTGTAATAATACATCACGGGGGGATAGTGGTTTGCACTTTCACATCACACCTCCAGGATTGGGGATTTAAAATCGCATCTCAGCTTTGTGTGCATGGATTTTGCATTTTTTTTTGTTCTCACTGTGCAAAAAAAAAGACAGCTCAAAGACATAATCCAAAGCAGGTTGGTTGGCATTTCCAAATTGCCCAGTAGTGTGCGAATTGGTGTGTGAGTGTGAGTGCTTGTGCCCTGCACTGTGTTGGCACAGAATCCAGAGTGTACCCTGCCCATAATAATACTTAATAGTATTATTATTTTGTTTTTTATTTTTTTCCTCAATTGTCCATTTACAGTAAAGGATCCCTATTTATGGCTGATAAAAGCAGAACTTTAGCTGTAGCAGCCCAACAGCCTCAAATTTTAGGTGGTTTTCCATTTTGATTTGCTTTTCTGTTCACCATGTTTGTAAAGAGTTACTGCATAAAAAGACAGGAAAGGCCTCGTTATTAATTCATATTTAGAATAAGTACAGTATCTCCCTTATTTTAATGAATCACAGTTGCCATGAGAACCATTTCGAACATCAAATCAGAAACAGGAATTAATTTGGAGAAATCTTGTTAGAAATTGTTAGAAAAGTTACACTGTGATGGCATTTCCATAAGATTTCATAAACCATAAGCATTCATAAACCATAACAAATGTTTGCTTTAATGCCAAGGAAAATATACAGAGCTCTGTTATTACAGTATAGAGTAATTACTTTCACTATGTCATCGTGTTACCCAACAGACTTTTATTCCCACCACATTCACATTCAGAAGCTGTCGTGCATCATTTGGAAATGTCACCCAGGTTCGATTTTCTAATTTAACCTCATGCCAGGCTGTGTTACATCATCGTCATCATTATTATGTGACTCTGACAGAGCAGAAGTGCACTGAACTACCAAGTCAGCTGTCAATTAAGGAATAAAATGCTTGAGGGCAAGCTGTTCAAATATTTAAAATAATCACCCACAGGGGGCGCAATGCCCTTATGACCCACAAGTCATAAGTCTTATACCATCACATTTTGCTTAGAGTTAAAAAAATATATATATATTTGTGTAAAAAAAAAGTTAAAATTAATTAAAGAAAAATAAATTGTAATTCTGTATATTTTAGCCTTGTATGGTTACAATAAATGTTGTCGAACATCTGTGAGGCAAATGTCATAGGAAATGCAATATATACCTCATTCCTTCACCAGCATTAAATAAAATAGCTGTCAAAAAATTAATTAGGTAAAAAATAAATCTTCTTGGTGGAAAAATTATTTACTCTTTACACTCTTATAGACATACTGTAAAATAATGAGTGTATTAATAGAAGCCCAGGATTTTAATTATGTCTGGAACAACTGTCACAGCAACTTGTGGAGAAAATTAATCAAGCATTATGACAAACTCATGAAGAGTTTTTACTTTACAAAGTTTTGCTGGTGTGTGTGTGTGTGTGTGTGTGTGTGTGTGTGTGTGTGTGTGTGTGTGTGTGTCTTTGTGTGTGTGTGTGTGTGTGTTTGTGTGTGTTTGTGTGCGTGTGTGTGTGTGTGTGTCTTTGTGTGTGTGTGTGTGTGTCTTTGTGTGTGTGTGTGTGTGTGTGTGTGTGTGTGTGTGTGTGTGTGTGTGCGTGCGTGTGTGTCTTTGTGTGTGTGTGTGTGTGTGTGTGTGTGTGTGTGCGTGTGTGTGTTGTGTGAAATTGACATTTTCTAAAAGAAAAAGGTTTCTGAAAGTCATATCCCTACTGATGGTGTGTCTAAATTCATTCCACTGCTACAGATGTGCTAAACCTGTTGGAGAGGAAATAGTTTTGAAGATCCACTCAGAGTCTCCTAGAGGAGTATATCCTCCTGAGTTTCAGCTCTTTCAACCTTATAGGTGTTGATTGCTTTTTTTTTTTCACACTAAGACCTGGGTGGTGCATGCAGGGGCATGATCTGTACAGATTGAGAACAAAGAGAATATAACAAAGCGCTTCCTTAGCTCTGATCAGAGGATGCACTGATGCACTGTGATGGATGAGTATGAATAATAAATCAATCTTGAGCTGAAATGCCAAAAAGAGGTACAGAGATAATGCTTTAAATGTTAAAATCTATTAAATTCTTAATAATAAGGTAATCTGAATGAAAGAAGTTTGTAAATCTCTAAACAGTAACTTAAAAAGGTATACAGAATATTCTTAAAGGCTTTCCAACCATAAATGCATAAATGCATCTTAGAAAGCACAACTTGGGATCAATGGTTATTTCTAAGATTTTTTTTAACTATAAAAACTCAATTTTTTCATACATCGGTTTGTCATTTGCGTGAATTTTTCTTTGAGCTGAAAGAAGACATACAGTATTGATTTTGTTGAAAGAGAGACATGTTGAAGTAAAAAGAAGCATTTTAAAGAAAAATGTAAAGCTCTTGACTAAGAACACTTTAATACAGGTTTTACACAGCAGGAATAGTCACAGAGGCATTGGATTTGCATTACAAAGAAGAAACATGAACTTCACCTTACACTTGATGTATTATATTTCTCACATTTACTGTATTTCGCATGTGATGTTTTCACACATAATCCATGTCTTTGTTTTTCTTTTTTTTTATTGATGTTTATTCATTATTCCTAATTTCCTAATAACATTTAAGCAAATTTGTATTAATAATCTAATAAATTAATAAACTCCTTTAAACAAAAAGACATATTTTCTTAAGCCATATCTCTTCCATTGAAAGGTGGCCATTTTCCAACATGTAAAAAAAAAAAAAGGCGGTCATCAATAGACGACCGATGATCAGCCAAATGAGGTGCATCCACAGAAAGATGAGATGTATTTTCCACAAACAGGTCTCAAGCAGGGCCCTCACCTTGGATGATAGATTTAATGACATTGCAACAATGTTTACTATCAGGACAACCTCAGGACAATGTTGTTTTGAAGACTTAGAATGACTGGGATAAAATTATGGTCTGATAATGCTGAATAAATAACTTATCTCAAAACAATGA
Source organism: Clarias gariepinus (assembly GCF_024256425.1). Lineage (NCBI taxonomy): Eukaryota > Metazoa > Chordata > Actinopteri > Siluriformes > Clariidae > Clarias > Clarias gariepinus. The sequence continues at coordinate 8,232,624 of NC_071109.1, read as the reverse complement.
AATTTTAACATTTATTTGAAGCATTATGTATTTTTGTTGTTCCCTTTATTGTTATGTAGAGCACTAACACATTCACCTTAAAATGGATTTAAATCCTTTTTTTCTTATCATTCTACACACAATACTCCACCTTCATGTCATTTTAAATGAGATGCATTGTGTTAGGCCTCTATGGTAGAGTGGCCAGACACATGTCTTTCCTCACTTAAAGGACCATGCCATCATCCTGGGAGTTTGCCAACAGGTGTGTTAGGAACTCTCAGACCATGAGAAACAAAATCCTGTGGTTTGTTGGCATAAAGATTAACCTATCTGGAGTCAGGAAATCAGGCATTGCACATCACCTTGTTAAAACTATACATCCTGTCGAACACGGTGGTGGCAGCATCATACTGTGGGCTGTTTTTCTTCCACTGGGACTTGGAGATTAGTCAGTAGACAGTATAGGGAAAATGGATGCAGAAGAAGACTTATTCTTCTCCACAGCACTCATGTTCTCATGCTGGAGCAACAGATTACATTTCAGCAAAACAACGACCCAAAGAATAATGACAAGAAAACACAAAAGTGGCTCCATAATCAATAGAACATAAAACATCGATAGAACATCACTGAACTGACCTGAAAATGGCTGTGTACCAAAGCTGCCCATCCAATCAGGTTAATCTTGAATGATTCTGCCAGGGAGAATCAAAGAGACTTACAAAAGGATGGTGTTCCAAGCTTGCAGAATTACTTACAAGTAAGTACACACATTTATTAGCAGCAACAGAAAGTTGACTTGTGGTCCAGTGCCATGACATGCTTTCATCACAGAGAGTCTTGTGGTCACGTGGTAAAAGCAAGAATTGGACTCCTGCTCAGGCAATATTGTCATTTTTGCACCATTTGGTTAGGAGCAATCGTTCAACATTAGTCCATCATCATCTGATCAACATTGTTCTGATATTATATAATTAATGATTAGAGGTCTAGGTATGAAGAGTAACAACATGTATGACTGATTACAAGTATATGTTTAAAAAACGGATGTAATGGATGAATGCAAATATTATTCATTTCTCATTGGTATGAATCCAAAGGACATACTGTATTTCTGCTAATCTTAAGAAGCCATATTGCTTTAAATACCAGTGAATACATTTGTAAGGGCTTAAGAGGTGTTGTCTATTTGTCTTTAGTATAGCACTTTCCAGCTTCATGAGCCATGACTAATAGCTAAATTACTTTAAATGTTCTTGAATCAACAGGGCAAAGGTCTGGATGGAATGGGATTCATTGACCTGTAATTAGTGAGTGAGTTGAAGTTAAGAATAAAATAAAAAAAATTAAATGAAAAGTTGATAAGTACCTTCTTTCCTAGGACCATATTCACACTTTTAAGCCAAAGGTATGGTGTGTGATGTTTCTAAAGTTGAAATAATCATATATCAATTATTATACAACAGTTTGGCCAGGCAATCCGATTGAATGAGGGGCTTTCCACACGTGGTGATAATGGACAGTAACACCAATGGGACATTTAACTATACTATATGTATCACTCCACATTCCCTATCTTCTACAATAATAAATGATACCTACTCTCAGTCGCAGTATGGGTGAAAGTCCACCTGTATGGGTCCGCCATACAAGCTTTCACTGTTGAGCCCTTAAGCAAGGCCCTTAATCCCTGTATCCTGGCTAACCCTGCATTCTGTCTCCAGCATCCTAACTGAGATATGTAAAAAAAAGTAATAATCCTTTCACTGTGCTGTAAGGTGCATATGACAAATGATTGAACCTTAATGTAGCATGGCTGTGATGCCTACAGCACTCATGTCTACAACCGCGTTGTGGCTGTGGCACATCCAGCAGTACAGTACTCTCTTTTGTGTAATATTGTTTAAACAAATCTCATAAAAAGGTTCAAAACAATGATAATAAATGGATTTGGCAAGTTTTTTACTTTAGACTATTACCATTTTAACACTTTTCCATCACAATGAACAGTCAAATAGAGGACGAGTGGTGGCGCACCAGGTACTGTCACCATCTTACAGCTCTAGCAAAACTGGTCTATGCTTGCTCTGTGTTTTTGTGTGTTTCCATCCACCTTTTTATACCACACTAACAGGTGAACTGGCTATGCTAAATTACCCCTTAATTGTAAATGACTGACTGATATGCGTGAGTGTGCCTGGGGGCCAATATCTGGTAGAATCCTCTAGATCCACTTTGACCCTGACCAGGATAAAACGGTTCCTGAAGATGAATGAATGCTATGAGTTGCCTCATTAGCCATGACTGTGTTGTCACAATTAATTATGAATCTTTTTGTTCATTTTAATGGCAAGTTATCAACCCACATTCATAATAGATTCATTTAGTAGGAGCACAAACACTGCTGGGTATTTTAATTGTAATTTATTGTAGCTTTACTTAAACCGAGCAGCAGAAATGATAAGGTATTTAACCGTACTATATAGAGAAACTATAATGCACTAAACAGTACCATGTGTGACATGCTACTACTGAACATACAGTAGATGAGGCAGGAGGTGAAAGAAGGGGCTTTTCCGTGCTCTTTTATTTAAGTTATTAAGGTTGGAAAACATTGTTGTTATGCTGTGGTTAACATCAGGGATCATTGGAGCCAGCAGCTGGCAGGGAGTGTGTTCAGCGGTCAGTGTGTGTGACTTTTCTGGAGTCTGCGTGAACAGAAGATGCAGGACTACTACAGAGTCTATTCATTCAGATGAAGCATAGCCTCCCTCTTTTATTAATTTTCTGAAGCTTGAGCAGGGTGACGAGCACCAGGTGCATCGCTAGAGATTCTGATCACCATCAAGGCCTAACATAGGGGTCCCCCAACTTTAAAAAAGTTTTGCAACTGCCAGAGCACAACAAACTAAGCCAGCAACTCATATGACAGATACAAAACTTTTAGAGTATGCATACTTATATTATATTTTATTTACCTTATAATACTATCTGGTATAATTATGAAAGATATGTTGTAAAAATGCTGTCAAAATATATATTGTATATGCTGTCTTGCAATTAGAATTAATTTGCAGAGTTGCAACCAAGAGGTCTGCAGGGTTTTATTCCAACTGCAGGCTGCTCCAAATTATTTCATCGATTAGTTATTCCACTCAAGATAAAGCTAAGTTAGTTAGTGGAAACACCTTGTGCATACTGTGATAAGAATAAAAACCTCCAGACTGTTGTCCCCACTGTCACACTGCTGTCTGTAGTCCACAACATCGAAGGGGCTGAAGTGTCGATGTGAGGAGAATACCGAAACAGGTTAGGAAACTGGTTAGGAAACTATAACTCACTATACAATACTTAAACATAAGTATGATATATTGTATTATACTGTACTATAAAGAAACTATCAACTACTACTGTATATTACAGCATAAAGAACCTATACTGCAGTATACTATTAATATTTTTTAAAGGACTATATAGTTTCTGTACTATAAATAAAAAATATATTTATATACTTTACTATAAAGAAAATAAAAGCACTATAAGCCCTATTTTTATACTAAAAGCTATATAGGAACGATATTACACTTTGAAGAAACTATCAAGCACTATAATATAATATTGCAAAACTATATTCAAGTCAAACATAGACTTGAACTCAAAGACAGTTTATAAGAAACACAATTTAGTTTTGTTTTTTAATAAGAACTCAAACACAGTTTTAGAAGAAACACAGTTTTAGAAGAATAAAACTTTCTTCATTTCTCCATACAATCCTCTGCTGCACTTATGCACTATTACTACTACTACTACAGGGTTTCACTAGTGCTTGGATACCATCAAGACAGAAAGAGATCTCAGTACGCCAGAGCCATGATCAGGCGTTCTCAACTTCCATGTCAAAACTCTCCTTTAACTCACTGCAGATTTACAATCTTTGCGACCAATTGAAGGCAATGAGCTCTCTCGGTACCCAGCGTGCACTTGCCTTCTGGAAATGCAGGTGTTCATAAATGATTGTGAGTACAGTTCTTACTCACAGATGCATCTCTGCTGAATGTTGGCGACATGTTATCCATCGATCATACATCAGGCTACTCATTGAATTTTCACGGGAATGACTGCAGTAGTCTCAGCGCCACCTCAGCCAGGATCATCATTTATAGACATACAGCCTTTTTCAAAATGTCTGCACCAGTCAAATGTTTTGCTGCTGCTAAGAGTCTTACCACCGCACTTTGCTTGAAGTAATTTGTAAATTGTAATTAGTTTCCTTCCTTCTTCAGCCATTGTATACAGTATAGTACTATATATTATACCATGAAGAAAGTTTAAAGCACTATACAATAAAAAAGCTACAGTATGATACACTATACTTTATTATTAAGAAACTATAAAGCACTGTGTTATATTATGTGGAAAATATAAAGCACTTTACTTCCGAAAAACTGCAGTATGATGCAAAATATTATACAGTGAAAAAAACTATACTGCACTATATTCTTAATAAACACTATATAGTTCTAAACTATACTTTAAAAAACAGAAGAATTCTATACACTACTGTAAAGGAAACTAAAAGCACTATACTATACTAAAAAATAACACATAGCACAGTGGAATCTTGGATTACGAGCATAATTCGTTCCGGAAGTGGGTTTGTATTCCTAAACACTCGTAAAGCAAAGTAAATTTTCTCATAGGAAATAATGGAAATTCAAATTATTTATTCCACAGCCTCAAAAAATAAATACATAAAAAATAATTAACACAAAATATAAAGTAAAAGTAAAACAAATTAACCTGCACTTTACCTTAAAAAAGTAAAATAAATCCTGACAAATAAGTGTTTCCGCTTATGCGCGCAGGCGTTATGCGTGTGTGTGTTTCTCTTCTCTTGCGCTGTGAAGTATGTGCATTTATTTGTGCGTGTGCATAATTTGAGGGGGTGCTTCAGACACACACAAACACACAGTAAAGGCAAGAAAGAGAGAGAGAGAGTGTGTAAACCGGCACGGTGTCACACACTCCACAGCAAAGAGAGAGTAACACAAACACAAACATAATGCACACACATAACGCACACACAGTAAAGGTGAAAGAGAAAGAGAGAGAGAGAGAGAATGTGTGAACATAACGCACACAATTAACAACAGAGAGGGAGAAAATCTATTTTTAAGCTCTATTAAGACTTTCTTTTGCTTTACACGTGCGCACATACGTGTTATAAGAAACAGTACATGCGCGCTGTACACACGCACTTTTAAACACAAAATACAATATGTTTTACGCACACACACGTGGTCACAGTGTTATAGTAAACAGTACACGCGAGTGGATGTTGATTATACCAGTAAGAGACAGGCACTAAGACCCAGCAGGGGAGAAGATTACATGCAATTCCGCAGCAAGAGAGAGAAAAAACATTGGCTCAGTTGTGATCATGTGACGCTCGGCGTCAAAACAAGAAGCGAATGCGTGATACATGATACTCTGTACTCGTAAACCAAGACTTGCTCGTATTTTAAGTCAAAATTTATTAAAAATCTTTGCTCGTCTTTCGAAACACTCGCAAACTGTGTTACTCGCAATCCAAGGTTTCATTGTACTACAGTATACTTTAAAGAAGCTATAAGCCACTTTACTAAAACGAGATGTTGATGTCGAAAGCGGGACTTTTTAATTGCGCAAAATAGAGAAAAACAGAACACAGTTATGAAAATTAAACCCTACCTTGATTTCTAAATAATCCCCTGCTACACCAATACACTTATCCACATTTTTCACTAGTGCCTGGATACCGTCAAGGTAGAAAGTTTTCCCAGTACACCAGAGCCATGATCAGAAGTGTCAAAACATTCCTTTAACTCACTGCAGATTAGCAATCTCCTGTGCTAATCAAAGGCAAAGAGCTCTTTCGATCCCCAACGTGCACTTGCCTTCTGGAAATGCAGGTGTTCATTAATGATTGCGTGTACAGTTCCCACTGACACTATCTCTGCTGCATGTTGTTGACATGTTAAATGGCAATCAGGCGTTCAACTTATTAAATGTTCATTGCAGTGGGATCATTATTCACGGACGTACAGGCTTCTTTATCGTTTAAATGTTTTACTGCAACCAAGATTCTCATCACAGTACTGTTCTTGAAGTCTTCTATAAATATCAATCTGTCCATGAGACGAGTCTCTGTTTGACTTGAACACCTATATTATATCATAAATAAAGGTTAAGTCACTATATTATGCTATAAAGAAACTATAAAGAACAATACTATATTATAAAGACGCTATAAAGAGCTCTTCTATGTACTAAAGAACCTATAAAGCATTGGTTCAAATCTCCCATGACCGATACAAGACCTTGAGCAAAGATTAATGCATCTCTGCGTGGAAATAAATGCTCTGTCCAATGAAATATTAGTTTTTCAGGCACTATATAAACAAACTATAAACTACTACTATGAAGAAATATAATGCACTTAGTAAAGGAGGCTCAGCCGCAACCATTTTCATGGCATATTGCTCCTCATACGACTTCTGTGGCAGTTCTGAATAGACAGCGCCAGACAAGCAGCACAGATGTTTCGGGCCAGCAGTAACTGCACAGCCATGAGGCAGGGCAAGGAATCAAAGTTCTTGGCTTGATCACAGTCAATGAGAAGAAAAAAATAAACTAAAATTAAAATTCTATTTAAAATATAGTAATTTGTTTTGAAGGTAACACAAGTTGACATGGCTTTCACACATGATTAAGATTTTTTAACGTTTTATTCAGGTTAATTTTTTTTCCAAGTGCTTTTCACACATACATCATTAATCATGTTTTTACACTTTTTTTTTTTTTTAGTTTTTCACATATTCATTTATTTTTACTGTTTAAACAAATTATTTATTTAATTAATTGTTATAATTTAAGATACTCGTTTTGAGGATGCATTTAATTTTTTACACTTTGTTGATTTTTATGTCATTTTTAAACATTAATCATTTATTTCGTGTTATATTCTTACATACAATTTTTTTCCTTTTTTTTTTTTAACCTGGTTCATTAATCAATGATTCATTTATTTTGCATGTTTACATTACACATTACTGTTCTCCTTAATATTCTTCCTCTTTTGAATGCTGCCATGAGATCATCTTATTTGCATATGTGAATTGGCAGAGATTTTTTCAAAGATGTAATTTTAGAAGCTAACATGTCCATTTTTATCTGGGAGTGTCGCTAATAGCGCACTAACTTGTGCACCCTCGTGACTGGGTTTCCCCATTATGGAATCAAACCCCCGATTCACTCTACCTATAGGGCTTTCCCTTATATTATTCATGAATGAAAATTGCATTTTTTCAGGACAGGTGATAAAATATGACAATCTTACAGTTAAATATTTAAAGATTAGACATTCATTTGCTTTCTCTATTAAAGAAAAAGTTGAGAATACAGGTTTGATTAACATTTGTAGTCATGGAAATTGTTGAAATGCTTAAAAATAGTGCTTGTGGGAGTTCATTCTAAAACAGGCTTAAAAGTCAAACCAAAGAATAATAATAAACACAATGGAGATGATGTCTGTTTAAGGCGGATTCTTGGCTTTTTCTGGTAAACGTTTGTAAGCTGATGGCCCCGTCATCTAAACGAGACAGCAGGCACGGCCACCTGCTATGCCTGGCACCCCACCATCCTCATACTGGAAACTTTATTAAAAACAGTCTCACAACTGCCAGCCTGCGACAGCCATCATGCTGTGAACATTTGGATATCTGTAGAAAACAACAGAGATCATGATTCAGCTTACTTTACTGAGAACACATGATTATAGCCTGATTGATCTGATTGACTTTAATTTAAAATTTATAACAATAAGTAGATTTTTCTTATAGTTTCTTGTGGGATATCTACCCCAGTCGAATTTATAAATACATTTTGTCATGGTTGCAAAATTTTATTCAGCTCTGGCACAGTGGATCTAATGCCTATCCTGAGAAAACTGGGCATAAGTTGGGAAAACAACCCTGGGTGGGATGAAGGTCTCATCACATATTTAATGCATTTCACACCTAAAGGGAATTTGGCTCATAGCTCATCCAACTGCTGGCATGTTTTTTGAGAAGTAACCAGAGGAAGCCAGAGATCCCAGATGAAACTTGTACTGATATGGATAGAACATAAATCCACACAAACACAAACTCACAATCAAAAACCTGGAAGTTATTGCTATGCTATTAACTATTTTTCTTGTTATTACTAATATTCCTTCTTTTTTTACCTGTACATTTACACCCCCTCATAAAAATGAGTACATCCCTCTAATTTCACCAAAAATTTTAGTATATCTTCTCAAAGTACAATCCTATAGAAATGAAACTTGGATATATTTTAGAGTAGTCAAAGTGCAGCTTGTATAAGTTGTATACAGTACAGATTTACGGTCCTCTGAAAATAACTCAACATACAGCCATTATTGTCAAAATAGCTGGCGATAAAAGTGAGTAAACCCTTATTGATAACAGCTGTACATCTTTAACCATGCAAAGTCACGTGTCGTATTCATTATGTTTATGTGCTAGTCAGTGGCCGAGCATGTCTCCAGACCTGAACACTAATGAGCACCTGTGGGGCGTCCTCAAGTGGAAGGTGGTGAAGCGCCATGTGTTTAACATCCAGCAGCGCCGTGATATCATTATGGAGAAGTGGAAGAGGATCCCAGCAACAACATGTGCAACAACATGCAACATGTTCACTTAGGCTGGACTCATTTGTATTGGCAGTTATGTAGACAATAAAGTCTGCACGTTGAGTTATTGTTAGAGGACAGTAAATCTGCACTGATATACAAGCTGCACATTGACTATTTTAAAGTATATTCCATTTTCCCTTCTATAGTATCATCCCTTCTGAAAATATAATAAAGTGATAGCTGAAATGTGCACTCACTTTTGTGAGGGTGTGCTCACTTTTGTGAGATACTGTCAATCTCTAGCATTTGGTTCATTTTGTGCAGTCATATTTTTCCAAGAGCTTATCTGTTATTCAGTGCACTTGTACGCTTGAAACTGCACTGAGAACACCAAGGTTCAATTCAAATTGATGAAACACTCCAAATGGAAAAGCAACCAGTGAGTGAGTAATGGCCATAGAAGTTGGTTTAATTTTTTAGGCAAAAGTACAAAAGTGATTGAGAATGATATAACTGAATACATCAGCAACAGCAGTCAGTCGATGTTCTTATCAGACTCTTTCTGTTTTTCATATCCTTAGTCGAAAAGCTGCTTCTGGCTTATAAGGATAAAAAGAAGGAAATGTACTTGTGAGTGTAGAGGAAGTGAAGAGGATGATGTCAGACAGCATTAGTATAACGAGTTCGCTAGAGCTGGTCAATTAGATTTGTTGTTTTAATATGTCATGACTAATTTTTATAATTACCATGTCTTTTCTCATCCTGTTTTGCTGCACTGCATTGTTGCCTCAAAGCAACCTGACATGGAATCTTACAGCATGAACTGTTTGTTTGTTCTTTTGTTTTTTCTTTTGTTTGTTTACGCACTTTAGTTTTTTTGTAAGTTAAATATTTAACAACTCAATGTGTGTTTGCTTGCTTGCTTGCTTGTTAGCTTGTTTGTTTGTTCGTTTGTTTAAATAGTTATTTACATATTTTTATGTGTGACTATTTATTTATATTTACTTACTTACTGATTTGTTCATTTATTTAATTACTTGTTTATTGTTTTTTGTTTGTTGAAATACTTTCTTGCTTGCTTATTTATTTATTTATTTATTTATTTATTTATTTATTTATTTTTGTTTCACTGTTTGCTGTATTTGTGTTGGTAAGTTGATTTGTTTTGTTTATTTAGGCAATCTAGTTAGTAAGTAAGCTAGCTAGTTAAGTACTAACTTATTTGTTAATTTATGTATTTACTTATTTATTTAAGCAGATGTTTGTTTGTTTGTGTATATATATATATATATATATATATATATATATATATATATATATATATATATATATATATATTCACATGTGTATCATGTATGTATATACAGAGTCAGTCATACTGAAGTGTATAAATATAAATATTTTTTTCGATATTTACTTGCTTGCCAATTTGCTTATTTATTTACATATTTGTTTATTGTTCGTTTGTTTTTTGAATACTTTCTTCATTGTTTATTAATTCACTTATCTATTTGCTAGTTTATTCATTTACAATTTGCTTGTTTGTGTTGTTTGTTTGTTTGTTTGCTTGGTGTTGATTGGTGTTTGTGTTGTGTGTATTTTGGTGTTTGCTTGTTTGCCAATTTGTTATTTGGTAGCTAGCTAGTTAGTAAAGTAAGTGAAGTCTTTATTTATTCTTTTATCTAGTTATTTGTTCATTTAAATGACTTGTTTGTTTACACATTTATTTCCGTAAGCAGATATTTATTTGTTTTAGTTTTTTTATTTAATTGCTAATTGCCAACTGCCAATTTGTTTATGTAAATACTTGTTTATTATTTGTTTGTTTGTTTTTTACTATTTCTTTTTGGTATGTTTGTCTGATTTTCTGACTGTCTGTCTGTCTGTCTGCCCCAAACAAAGTATTGTAGATAAACAGGGAGTCATCTGAACATTTTTTTAAGGAGAGAGAGAGAGAGAATATAGAAAGTTTTCAGAGAGAAAAAATAAGAGAGGAAACTTTAACCGGGTTGCATAAGTCTGCACGTCTCTTAAGTAATGCTCTGTTCAAGCATTTTTGTTTGTAATACAGCACTTATTCTTTGTGGGTACAAGCATAACGACTTGATCGGGCAATTTTATTCAGCTGTTCTTTGCATACATTCTCTAGATCGATTACTTTGCAAAGTCAATGGACAGTCTTTGGTTAGGATTTCGCTCAGGGCTCTGACTGTGCCAGGACAAAACATTGATTTTCCTCCTCTGGAGCCATTCCTTTACTGGCCCGGATATGTGTTTCAGATACGTAGAGTGCACATTAATATACTGTATACTGATAATATAAATACTTTCTTATAACTTCACTAGTTATTAGGGTTTGTGTGTTTGGAAAAGTAACAGATGGATAAATATGTATAGAAATATATATGTATAGAAATGGCATTTCTCCAGGCATATTTTCACTCATCATTCTGAGGCAGTCTTATCACTTACACCACTGAGCTGTGTGGATCATCCTAAATCACAGATCTCACTAAATAGTATGTGACAATAGTGCGCCACCGGCTTCCGTCACTACTCTCAGTATTATATTGTATAATTATATCACTGTATTTTGCAATATCACATGAGAGAAAGTGCTGTTGTGCTGATACAACCTTTATATTGCATTTTTATTTCTTAATGTTAACAGACAGTCTTGTGTATGAAGTTGCTAAAATGCTGGAATGCATTTTTCAGTAAATGGTGAACTGAAAGTTCCAGTATGCAACAAAAGAAAGTGAACGAGGGCATTGTTAAAATGCAGGTGGTGAACGCAAGCAGCAAGGTTTTCATTCAGTCAATTTATATTATTAATTTTCTGTGAGCCGAAGAAAGAAGTTCCCCTCTCTCTCTCTCTCTCTCTCTCTCTCTCTCTCTAGTCTAGTTAGGGATGAAGCAAATCGCATGAGGATCAGAATCCTACGCACTACTCTTCTCTACAGAATCCTGCACCGCTCAGCGTACCTTGTTTTAAAAATAAACAGAAGAAATTAAAGTGAGCTACTAAATTTTTGGGACTGTAAACTTAGTTTAAAAATGAAAAACCATGAACCATGAATGTGGACTTGTTAATTTTGCGCTAGCTCTTGTGAAGAGTAAACTTAAATGGCACTGTTAATAGAGTTGAGTTAAATCAGTTGATTTTTTTATATTGAGTGAGGAAAATTGCAGAAAAGGATTCGAAAGAGTTGAAAAGAAAGATATTTTTGTGTTATGAAATGACTTTAAGTGTTCAAACATACTACAATATTTCCATATGTTTGGGCCAATAATGGAGTTCCTGGGAGGCCAGCGTTTGAGCCATGAAGCAGGCAGTCAGATTATGTCTCCAGCATCCTGAAAAAACTTTCAAAAATCGCTATTAAAATGCTGGGATAAGTGCATTAGTGTAGCAGGACATTATATAGAGAAATAAAAAGAAATATAGAGAATCAATATAGAAAATTAACAATCACAAGTGACATAAATGTTCCCACGTATTATAAGATATTGGCATTGTGCGAATTATAGGGTGCAGATTAAATAAGTAGAGTTTTATATATTGTAATAAATAAAACAAAATATATATATATATATATATATATATATATATATATATATATATATATATATATATATAACACTTAGCAATAATTTTAATATTAAAACATTTATACAAATAGTTATTTTCCAAAAGTGTGTATACAATATAAAATATACAATATTAGACAGAATTTCATATACAGTATCCAAGTTATGTTCACTGTTCATGTTTTTTTTTTTTTTCAGTGTTGTCAAATGGCAGAAAACACATGCAGGTGCAGGTAAAATGTTTTATATTTACAACAGGCAAACAAATCCAAATCATGCAACGCTGTAGTAGTTGCACCCAGGCAGTGGTCTGGCTTTGAACAAACAGGCAAAGGCAAGGCAAGATTGGATTCAAAAACCAGCGGAGAAAGAAAGATCACAGCCAGAATAAAATTTACAGACAATAACGTTTGGTATGTCAGAGCACAGGGTTACACTCTTATTCACTCTTATTCCCTCTATAGGTGTGAGTAAGTTCTAGTCCGTAAGGTGGGTAAACCTGTCTTTTATAAAAGGCTCCAAGTAGGTCAGATTTATAGAATCAGAACATTTTATTAATTAGGCCAATGAGAGATATTTTTTATTATTATAATTTTTAGGGTGATTATGATAGAAACAAGGTAACATAAAAAAAATTCATCTTGGTTTCATTCATTTTAAATCTGTGCTTTAAATCAACTCTGCTAAATAATGTTGTTCTGACAGATTTACAACTGAAATTGCCGAAAACAGATTCGCCCACATGTCTCCCTGCATTAATGGACAGCACAAAGTTATAGAAGCTATTTATTAATGGTCATGCTATCTGGTATCACCCAAATGAGGAAGGGTTCCCTTTTGAGTTTGGTTTCTTCTATATGTCATCTTAGGGAGCTTTTTTCTCACCACCAACACCCCCGGTGTGCTCGTTAGGGACAAACTGATATCGTAACAAAAGTTTCTTCCATTTTTAGGTTTTTGACTTACAGTTATACAAGTGTACAAGTATGTGTAAAATTATGTTGTCCTTTGTATCAACAAGAAAATTATATGTTTTCTTCTTATTTATTTATTTCTTTTACCCAGTATGCTGCATTGCTTTATTACGTACGTTAGTGAGACATAGAAATGTACACTGCCTCGTCAAACATAAGATCTCTATTTCAGAAGGGTCAAAGAAAACAATTAAGGAGAATTGAAATTACTGAAACTGGGTTAAGAACTCTTCAAAACGCTGTCAAAACCTAGAAGAATATTGCTGAACCGCCAACTTTGTGGAAGAAATGTGGTAAGGTAAAAAAAAAAAAAACATGGATGGAGATCACTTAAACAATTAGTGAAGTTGCATAATAAAAAAAACAGCTGTAGTGAAAGTAAGAGCATTTTGACAAACACACACACACACACACACAACGCAATGAGAACTCACATAGCTAAGCTGTGTGGCCATAAAAAAACACTTGTTAAACACTAATTAAAAAAAGCCAGCAATATGCTCGGGAACGGAAAGATTGGACTTTGGAGCAATGGAAAAATGTCACATGGTCTGATGAGTCTAGATCGACCCTTTTGCCGATTGAAGGAGTGGTTCTAGGGGCATAAGGAATCATTTTCACACATAAACTGGACACCACATTATATAATCAAAGCTAAAGGTGATTTAATGAAATCTTAAGTTGTGCGACCTTTTATTTATTATTTATTTTTTTAATCATGAAGGCAACTGGGAAGAACAAATTACAATACAGTACTCAATACTATAAACACTATGATACGATATAATAAGATACAAATATGCAGTAATACTTTGCTATTCGGTTCAATGCAATTGATCTTTGACAGTCACGCCATCAGAAACACAGCTGTGCCCAAGAAAATCGTTATACTTGTTTATTTTTAAGCATACAATGTCCAGACTTGTATTTATTGTACAGTTTAGTGAGTACATATAATTTGTACACAGCAGCCCTTGAGCCAGCTCTTAGCGCTTTGCTGCCAAGGTCACGGAGGACACATCTCTATATATTGGCACGGAATGAGACAGAGAAGCTTAAAACCTTTGTGTTGTATGCAGAGGTGAAGTGAAACCTGAATTTCTAACACAGCTCAAATATCACCCAATAAAAACTCTGTAATAGATGAATTATGGTTTATTTTATTAAAGAGCCACATGTACCTTAGTTAGTCTTCTTTCACAAGTCGCTAATAATGTTAGCTACTAGCAGTGCTGGGTGTAACGCGTTAGAGTGCTTGGATTACTTTTTTGATGTAACGAGTAATCTAACGTGTAAGGTCCGCCATTTAAGTACTCGGTTATTAAGTTACTTTTTCTAAAATGTAATCTGTTATTCTGACACTTTATGTAATCCGTGAGCCAGACAGCAGTCATTCTCAAGCCGTTAGTGTGTGTGCGTGTGTGTGAAAGTCTTCCTACAAGCCCGACCCCCGATAACCCGCCCCCCTCTGTTATTCCTGCTGTTATACCCCTATCTCACCTATGCGGTTTGACTATGAGCGGACCAACGCGCGGAAAGATAATCACAGCGCCAAAACCCGCGGTCAGTCATGATGAACCGTACTTATGGCCATGCTACTAGCATGGAAGCATGGAGCTATCACACTGGACAGTTTATGTGCTTGAAAGCTAGTTTTAAACACTGCACATTGGACTAGCTAGCTGCCTAGCTATATGAAAGGTACTCTAAACTAGTATAAACTAAATATCAGGTATTTTAATTGTTATATGAAGCTGAATGTTGCCTGGTGTACAGGCTAAAAGTATGGTGGAGGAAAAAGTTATAGAGTGTTGTTGTTGTTTTTTTACAAGAGGAGGTTTTTGGGGTATTGTCAAAATAAAAGATTGAGGCGAATATTCTGTAGACTGTTTACTTAAAATGAGTCTTGCATATACTTTGCTGTTTGTAGAACATCTAGGGGGCTAGCGTGGGCTGCGTTAGGACTGTTAGCTGTGCTGCAGACAACTTGTGGCTACGCTGATCAGGGAACATCTTTCTTCTGCACTCTGATTGTTTGGTCAGGTGGAACCATAGTTCCAGCTAGTTATTTTATCACTTGCAGCAACAGTAGTCATAACTGTGAAACGGTTTAGAGAGAACAGTAGAACAGGTAAGTTTAGTTTAGACGAGCTGGACAAGCTCTCCAGACTTCCTGTGATTTTATCACTTGAGTGTACATGTGCTAGTGAGCTTTATTGTTACCTAACTTATTATGTTTTTTGTTTTTTTCAGATTTCCTTTATGGATCTTTTTTCAGTTCGCAAAGCAAGCAATGCACCTGACCCTAACAATAATGCAAGTTTTAAGTCCTCCAGTTCCCAGCCAAATAGTCCACTAGGGTTTCCATGCACTAGTCAAAGTACAAGCATATGCCAGCCCCTCCCTACAGCCAGTCTCCATGGGCAGAGCAGGGGAAGCCATGGCAGTTAATGTTTTAGACCAATGGTTTAACCCCACAAACACACATGCACACACAAACACACCGATATAACCTATTTTAAAACTATCCCAAATGCAGGTATTTCGCCAGGGACCTCTTGACTTTAACCCAAGTTGGTATCCCTCTCTGCCCATGTCCAAACATCACATCACAGCCTTGAATGATAAAGATTGTTAGCCAATTAGGTTTCTTAGTTAGCTAGTCAGTTTTGTTAATTTATGTTGTTAATTTATGTTATATGTAGCACTTTGGTCCTAAAGGAATGTTGTTTCATTGAACTGTGTAGTAAACTGTATATGACAATGTTGAAATGGCAAGCCTACTTGTCTTGTCTACTAATAAAGGATTTACTTAAAACACAGAAGATTGTTGCTTTGATGTGGTAATAAATCTGAATAAGAAAAAGTAATATTGTGGCAAGTATATTGTGGGAAGAAAAGTGAGTACAAAATATAATTATACTAATAATAATAATAATAGTGGCACATTGGCTTTGTGGTTTGCACTGACACCTTGCACCTCCAGGTACTGGGTTTAATTCTCACTGTGTGCATGGAATTTGCATATTCTCCCCATGCTTTCCTCCAGGTTCGCTGGTTTCCTACCACAGTCCAAAGATATGCAGATTAGGCTAAGGGGCGTTCCTAAATTGCCCACTGTTGATCAGAGATCCTACCACAGTCGTAAAAAATGGGAATACAATGGTCACCCTTGGCCTCCACTGTTGGACTTCAGAGGTTCATAGATGGATGGAGATTAGTAATAATAATAAATAAATAAATAAATAAATAAATAAATAAAAAGGCTAACAGGTTGTATTTAAAATGTTAATAGTCAATGGTCCTTATTTAGGCACTGCAATGTAAAGATCCAAAAAAATTATAATTTCTCCAAAGTGCACTAAAACAATTTTGGTGGTTTTTTTTTTTCACGATTTGAAAACACCATATCCACCAAATTAGCAATCTTAGTTTTCAGTAATTCTTAGTTGTTTTCTTTGCTCAATGCAGTCCAATAATAAGGGGAAAATATTTGCCATAACCAAAGGATATGTGAGTTGTTACTCACTGCATCAGTTAGGGTTAAATAACTTTTGTCAGCTCAAACATATTAAACACTGCAATAAACAATCATAATAAACTTATATTAAGTGGCACATAATTCTAAACTGATTCATGTCTAGTGAAATACTCTAGTGAAATACAGAAAATATCATTTGGCTTAATACCTGCAAGGGTCTACAAACAATAATTTTTAATCTGTTCATTCAGCCTGCAAATATAATGCAAAATTAATCATAAAAATTAATTGTGTGGATATCAATAAAGTCAGATATAGCTGAAAAACAACAATTAATCTGGATGAGAATTCAGTTAGCGCTTGCAAAAACTCTTTATTTTCTCTTTCAGAGCTCAGCATGAGTTGCGTAAATGAGGGTGGGATGAGACTAGATTGCTTCCATATAGGGAGTTCTTTGTTTTCTCTTCCTGAAACTGAAAAAGAGGAGCAAAAGCTGAGAATTATTTTAGATTCTGAAAAACGTTCTTTTGAAACTTAAAAGGAGGCTAATTTGAGACTTTGTGCGCCTTTTTATTCTTGGAAAAAAAAATGAGTGACAGGAAAAATACACCATAGTTTAATTTAGGGCTTAAATGGCGTGGTGTGAAATTGTATTCATTGCTTGAATCTATAAAGGTAAAATCCTTAGGGTTTGCCTTCGTACAGAATACACGGACATGTTGCTTCTTTATTTTATTTCTCAGTAAAATGGTTAGAGTGAAATAGTTAGTCAGACTTCCTGCAGTGTCTATTAAAATAATTTTCACAGCCTGTAATAACAAAAAACCATTAATTCAGAAGATTTCAAACTGGTCAAAGCATTGTGGTGAATTAGGTATTAAGTATTGTAGAAATTAGATGAAAAGTGGTTATTCAGACAATCCATTCTATCCAAGCACAGCATCTCTCTGTTATCTGCTGCTCCTTATCAGAGTTTATGCTACGTAAATCAAATTTTTTTGTCTGTTCCTAAGTTTCAGCTGTGCACTAATAAAATCTCCAACATGCACACAATCATTTGTGCGAATCTATTTGTTCCTAATTGAACCCTGGGATTTATCAGTTACTTTGTCCCAGGAACTCAATTTTGTTCTTTCAAAACTCACACTTGTTTAAATATCACTCCTACCTCCTGCAGTTGAAACAGCACCTTCTGTAGCCTCTCATTGTGCTCTTTCTACACTGCTCCCCATGTGAATATGTCGTTTATCTGACACAATACACAAGTCAGGCCCACTAGGATGAGTAACATGCATTTTGGGAAGTGTTCGGCTGCTGATGAGATACCAAAACAAATACGGTTGTAGCAGTACTACCCAAATGACGTTATGAATGTGGATAGCAAAGAAGACTCTTTTGGAAGTGGAATCTGCTAAAGTTCAGCATTGTCCTAAGATGATTACTTGTCCTAAGATGTGTTTGACTGATGATAAAGGATGATTCTCTCTCATTACACATTTATTCACATTTATTATGACAGCGGATAGAGCTGATAGCACTTGCCTCTTTCCAATGGACAGCTCAGCGCTTCAACCAAAAAAGGCAAACACAGTTATATTGTGTGGATTATAATAAAGTCAGTTATTGCTGAAAAACAACAATTAATCTGGATGAGAATTCAGTTATTGCTTGCAAAGAGCTCTTTATTTTCTCTTTCAGAGCTCAGCATAGCCAGCACCAAGGACAGCTCCGCTGTGTACAGAGAAGGGGTTAGGGTTAGAACTCTGAACTAATTTCAGAAGTATTGTGTCACATTGTGAATTTGTTTCTCTTGTTTGCACATTTGCATGTGCACTTTATGTTGTCTTTTTTGTATATTTAACTTAGATAGTTTTTTATTTATTTAAAAATGTCAATCTGTCTTGTCTTAGCTAGTCAGCTAAATAGGTGCCTTAGTTAGCTAGTTAGTTTTGGTAATTTATGTTGTATGTAGCACCTTGGTCCTGGAGAAATGTTGTTTCATTTCACTATGTACTAAACTGTATACAAAATGAAATGTCAATAAAAACCTACTTGAACTTAAACTCTGGGAAAGCGAGAAAGCAGCTTGCCAAGAACCTGCGGCAGCGCTCCACCACCTCCTCAACTTAGCTGCCTTCTGCCCTCCTCAGCTCAGCCCACCAGCGTGCCTCACCGGACCGCGGCCATTAGAGGCCATTGCCTGCTCCGAGTAGCCCAGCCAGGCTGTCAGTGTCACTGCCTCCACCTTGTCAACACTGTATGCTTAGGCACCACTACAATAGTTATGCACAATTCTGTTTGAGGTTCTACCTTAGAGATGACTCCTGGCTGCACCATGCGACAGAATTCCTCCTTAACTCTTTGTAGTAGTGGGAGATATATTTGTCTCTGCCTTAAGATGGAGGCAGGCTTTGCTGCAGGCTTCAGTACAATGTTGAACCCACATTCCCTACTCCAAAAAAAAGCTTTGGGAACTCAGTCTCCTTAGAGTCCAGACTGACCCTATCCATTCTTGCTATCAGCTTCAATGTCACGACAACTAGCGCTCTTAGCAGTGGTGTGTGCAGCCCATCTTCCACATAGGCCTCTTCTTTAGGGTTTCTTTTATTCTTATTGAGAGTGGTGGTGAACTCGCCTTTTAACTTTAGCG
Source organism: Clarias gariepinus (assembly GCF_024256425.1). Taxonomy (NCBI): domain Eukaryota; kingdom Metazoa; phylum Chordata; class Actinopteri; order Siluriformes; family Clariidae; genus Clarias; species Clarias gariepinus. The sequence goes on along the minus strand of NC_071109.1, from coordinate 8,213,269 downwards.
GCATCCCCTCTTGGCTCATACAGAACCTTTGTTGTTTTCAATAGTTTTCAAAATAGCCTGGGCTAGCTGTGACATCAGATCAAGTGTCTATTTTAAGCACCGCTTTGTGATTGTCCACTTTTATGTCTGTTATCCCAGGAGGGCCTCCTGCATCTTCAGTCATTGTTCACTTTAACCGCTTTCTTTGTTTTGTAAACTCTTCCATGGTGACCTTTTTTGTGCAATGACTGCACAGTGATTTTCTTGTTGGACAGTTGTGCAGGTCATGCTCTCTTGTGTCTCCAAATCTCTTACATTGGGTTTGTTTTTCCTCTTTGTGGTTTCTTAACTGGCTGCCTGCATTGGACTTTGTTGCTTCGCTTCAGACGTGTGCCACTGCACTGCCATTTTTGCACGCTCTCAGGCTTAGTGTTGGAGGTTTCTACTTTAAAGTTACCTTTAAGCATTTTGGCATCCTTTTGTAATTGCTCTGATAAGCGCTTTGTCTCTCAGACCCACCACAAGTCTGTATCTTCCCATTTCATCGGGCAGGGCTGCTAGAAAGTGTAGCGCTGTATGGGAGCTATCTATTGCCTCGCCTACTTCTTGTTGCCTCTGATTAAATTTAGGTCCCTCAAAAAGTATGTCTTTGGGCTATGAAGTGAGCCTCTAGTTTTGTTTTAACTGTCTTATACTCACTTGCTGGTGTTGGGAAACCAGAGTATCTTAACCTTCTTCACCTATGGAATAGATAAGTATGTTTACTTGATTTTCTTTAGACTGAGCTTCCAAACAAGATGCAAAGCAAAATTTTTCAACATGCTTTATTCACTTGACCCACTCGTTGACCCTAAAAATAAACTTCTCTGGTGGTGAGACATGTCCTCCCAATTTCTGCCGTACAAGCTGCAACCCCTCAAGCTGAAAGACTCTCTGTGCTAAACTGATGCACACTGCAGCCCACTATGCTTTCTAGCTTCTTATTTAAAAGAACTTTCCCACCTTCTGACACCATGTTCAGTTGACCGTAATTCCCTAGCAGAGGCGTTAGTTTTGAGAAAACCCAAGAGGCAGTACAGTGCTATGAAAAGGTATTTGCTACCTTCATGTTTTTTTGTTTTGTTTTTTTTGCATATTTGTCACACATAAATGATTGAGACAAACTTATTTTAATACTAAACAAAGATAATCCAATAAATACAAAATGTAGTTTTTAAATGATGATTTCATTTATTAAGGGAAAAAATGCTTTAGAAACCAGCCTGGCCTTATGTGAAAAAGAATTGCTTCACCTTGTTAAATCATGAATGAACTGAACTTAATAAATAATATCATAATTTAAAAGCTTCTTTTTTTATTTACCTGGGTTATCTTTGTGTAATATAAAAATTTGATTGATAATATCAATAAACAAAGAAAATGTAGCAAAGTGGCATGGTGGCTCACTCTCTCATTGTCTCCACCGCTGTATTCAGGGTCGCAAGGAGCCTGGAGCCCATCCCTGGAGACCCAGGGCATGAGGCGGGGTACACCCTGGACAGGGTGCCAATCCATTGTAGGGCACACAGACATACACACATTCACACACTCATTTACACACTATGGGCAAATTGAGAACACCAATTAACCTAACCTACATGTCTTTGGACTGTGGGAGGAAACCGGAGTACTGGGGAAACCCACCAAGCTCGGGGAGAACATGCAAACTCCATGCACACAGAGACGGGAATTGAGCCTGGCCGAGAATCAAACCAGGACCCTGGAGGTGCAAGGCGACCATGCATTGTACATAGAATATTAAATTAATTCGGCTTTACCATTTGTTCCTTGATGTCAGATTCTAGTATCTCACTGTGTTTGACTCTAGAAGCTCTAGCACTTTTTTTTTTAACTATTCATATCTCCAGGCTGTTTGACCAAGGCAAATTAACCTAAATAATTTAATATCACCCTAAATAATCATTGACTCACTGAAGATATGGGCAATCACTTTTCATGATAAACAGTCTACTAAACAAATGATCCGTAGTACTTATCCAGAAATCCAATGCAAATATAATGATAACAAAGGTCACATGAAATTACTAAAAGAAATACAGGAAATGCCCTACATGCAAACAACCGAGTTACGGATTTTGAAGATTGCATGTTCAATCGCGGAAGTTAGATCACATTGTTATGTGCGTGCAACGTGCATCCCAGGTAGTCTGGAAGCAAGTGTAACTGCTGAGGCGATGAGGCTGGTACTGCTAAGAAGCACCTAACAATGCTTCACAGAGAGTGTGCTGCTAACAATAACAGTGGAGACAAAAGTATTTTACTAGAGAAAATAATTAAAAGAATGGAGCGAGGTGAAAAGATGGCTCGTTCTTTTAACATTATTTGTTCAACCATTTACAGTACATGATTCTAAAGAACACTGTATTATAATATACCGTGTATAGCCAATTGTGGTAGTATCCTAGTACTTAAACACTGTCTGTTTGACTTACGAACAAATTGGACTTACGAATGAGCTCTCAGAACAGAACTGGTTTGTATGTTGGGGACTGACAATATAATTTTTTTCAATATTCAATTCAATTCAATTTTATTTGTAAAGCGCTTTTAACAATCGTCATTGTCGCAAAGCAGCTTTACACAATCAAAAGAATTATTTGAATCTGTATGAATCAAAATGATAAGATTGTCCCTGATGAGCAAGCCGAGGACGACGGCGGTAGTGGCAGTAGGAAGAAACCTTGAGAGGAACCAGACTCAACAGGAACCCATCCTCATTTGGGTGAAAACAGACAGCAGGGATTGATCTGCATCATACTGTGTGAGACTGTAAGTTCAATATAACAAGAGATGTGTTTAAGTTAATATGGATTCCAGTTCGTTATTGGAGGCTCAGGTAGACTGTAGAAAACTCCAGTCCTGAACTATCGAGCGACTGCAGTCATGACTCCTCAGCGAACAGCTGTCAGCATCAGCCGAGGCCAGGACCGTCTTTGTGGAAACTTCCTCACCATCCTCAGTCACCACACGCATCCCAGAAAGACCACACGGGGCATTTATGCGACGAGATCTTTAGCCAAAAGCGGGACATCCGGGCGAGTCAGACAGGCCAGGGGGCAGAGGGGGTCTGTATCACTGGCAGCTCAGGAGTAACATGTATAGCTCGACAGAGAGAGACAGGTAGAGGGAAAGGGAGAGAGGAAGAGAGAGAAGCGGAGAGAGTAGAAGAGAAGGAGAGATGGCAGTGTGGGAGACAGACAGCGGGGGTGAGTTGACAGAGCAGTACATGGATGAGGAAATCCTCCCTTATGAAGCAAGCTCACAAGGAGGCATTTGCCAACCCTCGTGGTCCTGCAGGGAAAAGAGGAAATAAACGGCTGATTAAAGGAGTGGGAGAGAATGGTGAGAACAGCTAGGGAGGAAAGAACATGGAAAACAGATCTCTGCTCTTCCCATCAGGAATCTCAGGATTCCGCTGTGTTAAGGCATGACAGGATGAAAGGAGTATTGTAATGTGGTTTCAAGTCGCATTTATTCTTATCGATCGTGATGATTTCTAATGCTCTTTTTAAGCTGCTTTATTAGCTTTGGTTTCATAAGTCATATTTCATTTATTCAAATTTGTGTACACACTCAGGAATTCATCCTGTATCTGTAAATTGTCTCTTTGTGCTTTTTATTCATTTAGAAACCGAGACATGACTCGACAGTCACGGTCCATGCACAAATTCAATTAGCGTCAGTTATCAAAGCGGGCTTTAATATTTAAATGTGTTATACACAGCACTACCAAACACTATCGTTACCAAACATGGCAGATCTAGGCTTCGTAGGATATGAATTTTGTCTGAATAATAAAATGCTTCGTAGGTCAGTGATGTTCCAGCTGTGATTTTAGATCTGAGTTTTATCACTGATCGGATTAGCGGTAATTTCCTTTACCATATTAATATTGAAAGGCTAATTGTGTTTCCATATTAACTTCAGTGACTCTAATGTAGATCTTTCTTTCAATGGTTTTTATTATGTCAAGTTGTAGCTGTTCTTGAAATTAAATGAAATTAAATAAACTCTTAAAAAATCTTCTTATGGATGTTGAATAGATTTATATCGATAATGGCGAAGCAGTGGGTGGTCATATGCTGATCTGTGAATAAATTTAATAGGACTGTTATTGTAGTAATAGAGGAGGGGATGTAAAGTAATAGAGGAGGGGATGTAAAGTAATAGAGGAGGGCATGTAAAAGTGTTAGAATGACCACACAGGCCTCATTAAGTACAACAGTTTACTTCCTGCGCTATATAACTCCTAAATACAATTTAAATGTACTTACATGTAAATACATTTGTTACCATCAATAAAAAAATTATTTTACTTCTCATCTGATGTCCCGCCCCTCTCTGTTATTGTGAAAATAGTGAAAATAGTGCAGTCGGAACACTTGGCCAATTCCATTACCGGGGCTGAAGGTGGGCAAAATGAGACTATATGCACTCTACTGTATATTAAAAACCACATGCACTCCACAATGAGCCAGGAAACGCTCAATGAACTCACGATTCATTCCACTGAGAAAAAACTGGTCCAAATACAGAACTGCAAGGACAATATCAGCAGTCTGAAAAGTCAGGGGACTTGCATTTGGACCTAAACCATTGTCGGCAAAACATCACAAGACATAGAATAAGCCAACCTATACAGTCAGGGCAATACATTTTGGAACAAAGAAAAGAAAAGATAAAGCTTCTCCACACCACCACATTGAATTTGAAATGAAATACTAAATATATGATTAAAGTCAAAAATTTTTGCTTTTATTTCTGGAGTTTGACAAAAGTGTGTCTTTAAGCATTCAGGAAGTACAGCCGTTTCTATACACCTCCTATACATTTGAAGAATTTTATAAATAATGAAACATAGTGGAATAATGGAAAGGATAACCTCTGATACTTGGATGGAAATCTTTTGTAGTCAATGAGCACCTGAAGTCTCCTTGGAGATGCTGTGCCAGGCCTTTACTGCATCTACCTTCAGCTGCTGATGTTTGTAGGTCTTTCTGCCTTCTGTCCTGTCTTCAGTAATGCAAGTCAACTATGCTATAAATGGGTTGAGATCAGGTGACAAAAATCTGCAATATGAAGCAGTGTTTGCATCATTTTTGCTGAATCTGGGCAGATAGTATAACCCAATGTACATTTATCAGTAATCATGCCATCAGAAAAACAGCAGTGGCCCGTTTCCGTACACATCTATGCCATAACACTGCCACCATGCCATGTATGTGTTTAGATCATGAGCTGTTCCTTTATTTCTCCATAATTTTCTTGTCCCATCATTCTGGAAAGTTAATTATGGTTTCATCAGTCCAAAGAATCTGTCTAATCTGGTGGTTTGCACCTTGTGGTAAAGCATCTGTATTTACTTCATAAAGACATGTCTTGACTGTGATTGTAGACTGTGACAATGACATGCCTACCTCCTCAAGGGTGCTCTTGACTCGGAAAGGTGTTGAAAATGGGTTCTTCACCATTTACAGAATTTTTGTGCTCATCCACTTTAGTTATATTCCATGGCTTTCTGTGTATTTTGTTGTAGTATTTTGTCCCAAACTGTTGTATTGGCCACTCACAATTATTTTTGCCATCATCCCTGTGTGATTCCAATTTGTATTATCAGCCTAATGATGTCCTCCTTCACATACATAAATACCTCTTTGGACTCATGTTGAGAGTTCCAGTGAAATATAAATGTAAATTTAACTCAGAACCCCCTGCAGGTCTTTTATCGGCTGGATTTGTTATTTATTATCAAAGGAACAGGCCACACCATGCAGCTGCTTGTCAGCCATTCGTTCCATTATTTATGAGCCACCAAAATGTGTGTGTACGAAAATGGCTGTAATTCCTCAATGGCTAATGTCAAACCTCTTGAATTAAAGTTGAAAGTCTTGAAAGTCTTTGTTCACATTTCAAACACGATGTGGTGGTTTATGGAGGCCAAATGACAAAAAGTTACTGTATCTTTGTCGCAAAATGTATGGACCTGGCTGTAGAATGGATTTATATAGGTATAATAGGTAAGCCACTGTTTTATTATTATTATTATTATTATTATTATTATTGATTGATTGATCCAGCAATAGAAAACTGAATATTGTTTGTTTTAATTAATATTAATAGTAAAATGTATAGTTTAGTTTTAATGAGCTAGTAATTACAAAATAAGTTTCTATAGTAACAGTTTATGCACAGGAACTTGTACAGTGTACGCTCTGCAGAAACTATATATTTATTATTTAATTATTTAATGTGGTGAAGTTTTCCATAAGAAGACATTTATCTAATATTTATTAAAGGAGTCGCCAGTTTGTAAAGTTTTAGTACCAAAAAAGTCCAGGACAGCAATTTTCTTATTTAAATGTCAAGAGAAAATAAAAGTGAGGCTGTTGTTTACAGCTGTTATAACAAAAGATATAAGGAGACCTAATTAGTATTTCACAACGTTAAATGTAACTATAATCACTATGTAGTAATTTATTAAATCAATTATGCAAACAGAAATGCTATAATAAGAAAAATGCTGTTCCCTGCAGAAAAAAAATTTGGTGATTATAGTGATGCAGCTTCATACTGGGATGCATCAAAACAACAACTCATAGATTGTTGTCCTATAACAGCAAATCTTAATATGCATTATTCCTTACATTATAAAACTGTATACTGATTATTCTAACACATTTACCAGCCACACAGTTTTTATGTGACGTAAATAAGGCCTGCAAATAACGAGGACCTTTGTTATACTAAGCAGTAAAAGCTTTTCGTGTTCTTTGCGACTCTAAATACCCACTAATGATGGCCCATGTGATCTGTTCCTGCCTGTCCTTCTCCCATGCATAGATTTATCATATCCTAATTAGCAATTAGGCTGTTTCCTGTAACCTAAATAGAGGTGATGAAGTTTTCTTTTCTGAAAAACATATCTAGATTCACAATGTGTAGCATGGCTTCATGCAGGAACCCAAAGAAGCAAACGGTCCACATGACTGTTCTTTCTTCTCAATACTAGAATGCGAAATACATGGTACTTTTGGTAGATGGGAAAAAGTATGATCTGTCATAGTAGCTTTATGCATTTTGGCAGGCCACCTGCTCACAGCCAAGAGAGAGAGAGCAATGGGGCATGGGGAGCATTGGGGGAGGATGGGGAGGGGGATTTATGATCCGAGCGCTAGTACCTACACACTGCTCATTCAGTCACTCTGAGTACCAAGCACAAACACACACATACACATGCACATATTATATATGTATATCCTTATATATGAGGGGTGTTCAAATCCAACCAAGACTTTTGATGTGCAGAATAACAGAACACAGTTATAAGAGTTAAAACTGCCTTTATTTCTCGATATAATTCCTGCTACACTAATGTACTTATAACAACGTTTCACTACTGCTTGGATATGTTTTCTCAGTATGCCTAAGCAATGATTGAAAGGCCTGCTTCACTTCTGAAACTGGCCTCCCAGGAACTTCTAATGGCCCAAATGTATGGAAATGGCTTGGAGTGAGATCCAGCCTGTACAGGGGGTGAGGAAATAAATCCCAAGAGGTGTTTGTGAATGATTGTGTGTACAGTTTCTCAGACAGATGCATCTCTTCAGCAGGTTTTTGACAACTTATCTATTGATTTCCAACAAACAGGCAATCCACTATCTGAATGTTTAAAGGAACTATGCAGTGGGCTCTGAGAAACCTCAACCAATTACATCATTCACATATATGCCTCCTTGTTCAGGGCTTCCGGGGACAGTGGTGGATCAGTCAATTAAGGTGCTGGGTTGCTGACCGGAAATGTGGGGGTTCAAGCCCAAGCACTAACAGGCTCCCCCTGTTGAGGCCTTGAGCAAGGCCCTGAACCCTATCTGCTTCAGGTGCCATGTATCCCAGCTTCGTTACTTATCATTTCACTGTGCCATATGGTACATGTGAAAAATAATTGAATTTTAATCCTTTTTTAAAATGTTTGCACCATTCAACTGTTTTACTGCAGCTAAGAGTCTCATCATCATACTGCACTCAATGTCTTGTAAATGTCAATCGGTTTTACAGTCATTTACAAAGAATTTAATCCAGTCCAAGTTTAACATGAACCCCCTTGTATATACTGTATTTACTCCCACTACCGCATTATTAAAGCACGCCTGTAGTCAAGGTGCAAAATCATGTATTGCTCATAATGCATGTCCTTAAGTGTCCCAAAACGTCATGGTTTTCTACACAAGACATCTGCTAATGTGCTTGAATCAGAGCATCATGATAACTTTTCAAGGATTCGGTTTGTTGTGGATGAGTCTGTCTCTTTGAGGCGTGTGAGGAAATTATTTACAGTGCAATACTGATATCTAGTGGCTGGCTTTAATACAACAATCACAGCTAAAGTTCATTTAAATGTGAACTAGGCAGTATTGGTTTCAGTACTTTCTTGTACAAATAATATGGGAAAATATAGATTAAAAAAGAAAAAAACAGTTCGGAAAAAGAGCCTTCTGGTCCAGAATGACTGTTGTGTTTGGACTGGCCTCTCCCAATGTCTCTTTCCATCCGAATAAATCAATGTAATGGGAAGTTGCATGCTTACAGAGGGTTTTTTAAAGCACTGAATGTCTAGGTGCTTGAAGTTATGTCATAACAGTCCTTGCTAATGGTAATTCTAGGTATCAAGCACAATCTAGATGAAGCAACAGAAATTTTGCAAGTGGAGATTAAGGGTAGGAGGTAGCTTGAATACTGATCAGAAGGTCCCAGGTTCAAACCAAACCACCACCAGGTTACCATTGTTGGGCTCTTGAGCAAGGCCTGAGGCCTCAGATGTTTAACAAGATAACTCACTCTGGATAAGGGCGTCTGCTAATTGCAGTAAATGTGTACATGGGTGGAAATGGGGGAGGGGGGGCGGTTTAATTTAAAAATAAATAAAAAGTATTTAACTCCATCTGTTTACCAATTTCAGCAAATCTTACCTAATGAACCATTAAAAGTAGTTTCTTATCTAATAAGAAATGTAAGTCTATCTTAAGTATTTCATCAAAATCTATTTTATTCTCTTTAATTATTGAACAACTTGCTTAACCATCTAGATTCCTATCACTGCAGGTAATCTAAGAGAAGAGATTACCTTTTTCAGTTAGTTTTGATGAGCAATTTATAGTTAAAATGCCAAATCTGGCCTGCGTCCTAAATATTCCAGAATACTCCTGAAATTTGGCATGCTTCCTAAAAAAATGATTTCCTACACATGACTTCTGAATTTCATAAGAATCCATTAGAAGATTAATGAGTTACAGCTGCTTAAGTAAACCGAGCTTGTTTCTAAAAGGAATAAATTAGCCTGTGGCTCCCAGATGGTTTGCAAATGTTAAGATGCTCTGGATATTTCTGAAGCTCAAATACTCAGTAATTTGGCACCAATTTTCTGATGATGAGGCTAAAACTCGAGGACTACAGGGTGGATGAAAATTAATTATGCAATATTTAATCACTATAGAACTTGTAGTGTCACTGGAACAGCATCCCATGTCCAGATCTCAGACCATGTGATTTTTTTTACCTATGGGGCAACGCAAGGACAAAGCCTCACACACTGGGGGACGTGGAGGCATGGAGACTCAGGAGGTTCTCAGCAATAAAAAGGACTTCCTTCAGAAGAAATGCATTTTATCCCCGGTCGTTTGAGGAAACTGGTTGACGCCACCGGTGCCTACGTTAAAATTTAAAGATTTGCTTTCATTTTTCTATGTAATAAAGTACATGTATAATTTGTTTCAATAAATTTTCCTTTAAAATATGCTAATAAGAGGTTGGTCTCTGTGTGGAATGTCACATGTTCGTCCTGCATCCTTGCGAATTTCCTCCAGTTAATCTGTTTTTTCACACATCTCCCAAAGACATGCCGTTATGTGGATTAGCTGTGACAAATTCCCCCCAGGTTGAATCAGCTGTACTCGTTAAGTCTTGCAGCAGTGGGTTTTTTTACCCCAAAACAATTACAGTGGAACCTTGGTTTACGAGCATAATTCGTTCTGGAAGCAGGCTCGGGCTGTGTGTGTGTGTGTGTGTGTGTGTGTCTCGTGCGAGAGAGTGTGTGTGATACATGATACTCTGTGCTCGTAAACTCGTACTCGATGTCCCCAGTTTAAGCCCTGACGCCGCCAGGTTCCCCCTGTTGGCCCTTGAGTAAGTAATGGTGGTACATACAATCAGGCGTCAAGGTGGCAACAAGATTTTGTAAATAACTGCTACAAAAACGGGAGACGTAAATCCATTGCATATAGACTTAATCATCCATCCATAGTTAAACATCCCAGTGCTGTTTTTTTTTAACTTTATATCACTGAATATCTGCTAACATAGCGCAAACATAGAGGCATATGTATATATTTTTCTCATTTTGTAGCTTGAATGCACATAGGTCAAAAATCACATTTATTTACAAAGTATTTATATCACATTTAGCCAGAAACTAATTTCTCCTGATCTTAATAAATAAAGACACCATGTTTGATCATTTTGTTATTTGCGGTAATGAAGTGTTATTTGCGATAATGAATAATGAATGAACATCTGTGAAATCTAACACACTCTTATTGCTATAACTGATGTAGGTTTGTTGTTGTTGTTGGTCATGTTATCTTAAAACCTTGCGCTATATGTACAGTGGTGTGAAAAACTATTTGCCCCCTTCCTGATTTCTTATTCTTTTGCATGTTTGTCACACAAAATGTTTCTGATCATCAAACACATTTAACTATTAGTCAAAGATAACACAAGTAAACACAAAATGCAGTTTTTAAATGATGGTTTTTATTATTTAGGGAGAAAAAAAATCCAAACCTACATGGCCCTGTGTGAAAAAGTGATTGCCCCCCTTGTTAAAAAATAACTTAACTGTGGTTTATCATACCTGAGTTCAATTTCTGTAGTCACCCCCAGGCCTGATTACTGCCACACCTGTTTCAATCAAGAAATCACTTAAATAGGAGCTACCTGACACAGAGAAGTAGACCAAAAGCACCTCAAAAGCTAGACATCATGCCAAGATCCAAAGAAATTCAGGAACAAATGAGAACAAAAGTAATTGAGATCTCTCAGTCTGGTAAAGGTTATAAAGCCATTTCTAAAGCTTTGGGACTCCAGCGAACCACAGTGAGAGCCATTATCCACAAATGGCAAAAACATGGAACAGTGGTGAACCTTCCCAGGAGTGGCCGGCCGACCAAAATTACCCCAAGAGCGCAGAGACAACTCATCCGAGAGGCCACAAAAGACCCCAGGACAACATCTAAAGAACTGCAGGCCTCACTTGCCTCAATTAAGGTCAGTGTTCACAACTCCACCATAAGAAAGAGACTGGGCAAAAACGGCCTGCATGGAAGATTTCCAAGGCGCAAACCACTTAAGCAAAAAGAACATTAAGGCTCGTCTCAATTTTGCTAAAAAACATCTCAATGATTGCCAAGACTTTTGGGAAAATACCTTGTGGACCGACGAGACAAAAGTTGAACTTTTTGAAAGGTGCGTGTCCCGTTACATCTGGCGTAAAAGTAACACAGCATTTCAGAAAAAGAACATCATACCAACAGTAAAATATGGTGGTGGTAGTGTGATGGTCTGGGGTTGTTTTGCTGCTTCAGGACCTGGAAGGCTTGCTGTGATAGATGGAACCATGAATTCTACTGTCTACCAAAAAATCCTGAAGGAGAATGTCCGGCCATCTGTTCGTCAACTCAAGCTGAAGCGATCTTGGGTGCTGCAGCAGGACAATGACCCAAAACACACCAGCAAATCCACCTCTGAATGGCTGAAGAAAAACAAAATGAAGACTTTGGAGTGGCCTAGTCAAAGTCCTGACCTGAATCCTATTGAGATGTTGTGGCATGACCTTAAAAAGGCGGTTCATGCTAGAAAACCCTCAAATAAAGCTGAATTACAACAATTCTGCAAAGATGAGTGGGCCAAAATTCCTCCAGAGCGCTGTAAAAGACTCATTGCAAGTTATCGCAAACGCTTGATTGCAGTTATTGCTGCTAAGGGTGGCCCAACCAGTTATTAGGTTTAGGGGGCAATTACTTTTTCACACAGGGCCATGTAGGTTTGGATTTTTTTTTCTCCCTAAATAATAAAAACCATCATTTAAAAACTGCATTTTGTGTTTACTTGTGTTATCTTTGACTAATAGTTTAATGTGTTTGATGATCAGAAACATTTTGTGTGACAAACATGCAAAAGAATAAGAAATCAGGAAGGGGGCAAATAGTTTTTCACACCACTGTATATAGCCATACTGTATATGGTACATATTGTCAGAAGAAGAAAAAGAAGAATTATAAAGTGTGTGAATGACCCCTGTATACTTATCACTACTGTAGCTTGTATGAAGGCATCACTGGTTTCTTATGACAAGCTTGTGTTTTTAATGCTAAATCTGACTTCTTTCACTTTTGCAATAGTGTAAAAAAATGCTCAACTTTGCTCGCTCTGCAGATTTCCTCGAACAAGAAATGCCTGGAGCACTTCTGCTAGCACTGATGCAGAAACACTCTCAGTACCTTCCCCTTAAAGCGGATGGGTTTGTATATACCAGCTTGCCAGCTCATTTAACAGATCTTTGCGTGTGTGTGTGTGTGTGTGTGTGTGTGTGTATTTTTCCTAACTTGCAGGCCACTTTGCATAACTACACCTGCCAAATGAATATGTAATGTAGATGTAAATCTATATGTGTGTTGTTTTCTCTACAACAGTCATACCAAACAATAAATTATAACTCTGTGCTGTATTATTGTACTGCTGAATTTGATGGATCTTTTTTCAAAGCACACAATCAATGACATTTTCTATAAGGAGAGATTTATTTAGCATTTTTGGAAGGAGTCTTCAATGTCAGTACTACATAACAGCCAGAGGAAACGCTTTAACTTTTAAACCAACAGCTAGCATTTGTTTAATAAAACCTGGTCATAGCAACAATGCAAAGTGTCAAGGACAAAAATCAAGGTCAAGGAGTAGAAAAAAGTCAGTTAAAGGGCAAACAACAAATAACAGGCCATGAAATTCAGAATACAAAACGTAGAAGGCGAGAATTACCAGATAACCAGATTATGATAAAGGTTTAGTAGATTCAGATTCAGGCTTCAGGCCGACTTACGAACAAGTTGCGTTCAGGATGTTCGTAAGTCTGATTTGTTCTTAAGTCTGACAAAGTGAGTCTTACACGCCTTTCACACGAGTATACAATGAAAAGCATACCAATTCATTTGACTATACACATGAGGTACTTCTGTGATTGAACCGGAAGTAGAACAGCGGTCTGTTCATATCTCTCTCAAATGTTCGTAAATTGGGGACTACCTGTATTGTATCCTGATTGACCATCTAAAAGCAAAAAAAGTGCAGGGAAGTTGCTGTGGTAGGTAATGTCTAGTTTATACTTAATCAATATTACACAAAAGGGAGTTCTGCATTGCTGGATATTGCATGGCAGTGATGTGTTTGTAGGCACAAGGGTGTAGACTGAGTGCTGAAGGCTTCACAGCTGTTCTACAATATGTCCAGTAATACAACAGTTGCGCAAACATGATTTATTATTAACAGATTATGATTTGTTTCTTAATTTAACCAGATGTTTTGCTCTGCCAGGACAATAATTTTTCACACATGGCGGAAACTAAATAACTAACTAACCGCGACTGGCAGATCTGGCGACTGACAGTAAGATATTGACGGTAAGTGTAATTAATAGGAATGAAAGTTTTTGTTTATTTTCTTATCCGGTACTATGTATCCAAACGCTTAAGAGAATAAACCATGGAGATGGTGGATAGTCCTGTAAATCAAATTACATCATCTTTATTCTTCCCTTTATTTTGCTGTAGGATATCAGCTCTGTTTGGTTTAAATCCCAAATAGCGTTAAATTCAAAGTCAGTGCTCTGGGGTGTATAACGATTGTCAGACACACACTTACCAAGTAGGACCCTTAATCAGAGGTTTGGAGGGCAATTTAGAATTCAATGTGGACGACAGACGATTGCATTAGACCTTCTATTGAGGTGAAGTCTATGATAGCAGCCATGAAAGGCAGACACAATGATTAATGCATCACATCTTTGTAGGCCAGGAAATCAGAGGGTCATTTAGAGAATCAGAGGGGACCTGCTCTTGGGTATGCTGCCAGAACAGTGGGACCCCTGTCTTTGGCTTCTTAGGGCAGCTGATGGGTTGTATAAGCATGGCGGCATGGTGAAAATGTCAAACTTGGCGACAATATCCTGGATGATGATATTACTGGCTGCTCCAAAAAAAGGGAGAACACATGGTCCTGGGAATACGGGGGTAAGTGTTTAATCTGGACTTCGCATGTGTGTTGTGTTAGTATTTAGGTTGACCAACAGTGACCAATGTTTCAGTGAGTGATCAATGTTTCTTTCTTCCTTATTCATATTCTTTTTTTTCTTATTACTATTATTATTATTAAAAGACATAGAAAAAATGTTTTTTTTACAATAAATGCGCACAAGCTACCACAATATAGTTATGTATAGTTATTTTTATCAACTTTGTGTTAATGGCTTAAAAAAGCAAGGGGTCGGGGAGGCAATTATTAATTTCACAATTTGAATTTCGTAGATCTGTGCACTTTTAAAGTCTTCATGTCTCATCCAAAGGAATCAGTTGATTATTTGAAACAAATAAATTTTCAAAACTATCCCAAAAATTCTGTAACCAGCTTCCTATATTAAAGTGGTTTGGCTTCCACACTTTCAAATTTGATAAATCACTCTTTTGCCAACCAAAACAGCCAAAGTGGCTTTTTAAAAAAAATTTATTTTTTTTTTGATAATTGAGAAGTCCTCCAATCCAATATACATATCATCAAATGGATAGGAAAATGTCTGTTGTTAGAGTCTTTCGGCTGTTCCCATTAAGGGGTCGACACAGCGGTCCATCCAATCCACCCAACGACTTGGCACTGGTTTTAAGATACCCTTTCTGACACAACCCTCCCATTTTATTCGGCCTTGGGACCACTACTGCATCCAGTGGCTGGGGTTTGGGCATTGGGTGGAAATCGAACAAGCAAGCAATCTACCACTGAGCCACCAATTACCTATATTAAAAAAAATGCATACAGTATTAAACATTGACATGTTAATCACTCCTTTCAGTAACTGAGCACCACTGGACAATACCACAACATACATATCAAGGTGTCAAATTGATTACAGTCATGCCAGCTATAATCAGAAAATCTTTGGATTGATGATTTCCCAAAATCTTGTTTCCATCGTGACTAAGTTTACGAATTTAAATCGAATAGGGATTGAGACAATAATTCATATAAACCAGAAACTATGCATTAACATTTTATGTATCTCAGCTATATTAATAAAAATGTTTTACCAATTTAATTTTACCAATGGGCGTATTAGAAAATGGATTTTTAATGGATACTTGTATGCTTTACACTTCTCTCTGTTCCAAAATTTTTAAGACCGATAATTTATAAGGGCTAAATTTTAAGAAGATTCCCTGCAGCTTTAAAAGAAAAATAGTATTATTTCATATTGACTAATTTCTTTCTAAATTAATTTCGAATTGTTTTTAGTATTGTTTAGTTAATATGACAGTGAGTCAAAATTACCTGCATTCTAGCTGTAGAATTTATTGTAATAAATTTAAAAAGCAATTATACATCATTTTTCGACATTATCTCCTTTTTCTATTCAATTATTAAAACATAATTTAGGATTTTTAACTTACATTTTTCAATAAAAAATGAAGGACCAGTGCCATTTAGGATATAAAAAATACCTAACCCGACTTACTTCCTTTCATCCTCTGTTACTTTCTTCCTTTTAAACCTAAACTTAGGCAAATAATTCAAAATATAACCAAAGTGTCATGGGATTATTGCATATTAGGGATAATAAAAGTTTAAGAGTTATATTTCTGCTAAAGTTTATTTGGTTTATTATATTTCCAGTATAGTTTCACTATCATGTTCAAGTTTTCTGTGTAACAAGCACATAGAGTCATGAAAAGAGCCTGCTGAGCAGAAATTAATGTAAAAGTCAGTTCAACTGCAATGTAAAATGGTTGCTTTGGGAAAATTATGACTACTAAAGGGGGCTATAGTCAAGCAAGGCAGAGACTTGAAATAGGCAACCATGGGCTTCCACAGGCAGTTTACTGTGATGAAGCTGTTATTTGTGGCCGTCTTGCTCCATTTGGGAAAAGTGGCTGAAAAGAAGTCATTTCAGCTCTGGTAATTACTGGACCAAACGCACAAATCACAAACTCACTTGAAAGAAGCAGGGGGCTGAATTCACAAAGTTTTCGACAGGCCAGAGTATGCTTATTTAAAAGGAAAAACAGTAAATGACATTCCTTTTGGACAGCTCTGGCTATTTATTTCAATAATTTTGCCAACCAAGAAAAAGAAATTCAGATTTTTTTGCTTGCACTCAACACTTATCGGTCATGTTTTTCTTAATTAGATGTTGAAATTGTCTTACAGTGCAGTTTCTTGTGAGTGAACTGGCAGGAACATTGACTCAGTTCTACCAATTTACAGAAGGCAGATGATTCACCAATTCCCACAGCTGTGGGCTGTGAGATGGTCCCACCATGAATTGTCCAGGGCATCCCATGGAAACTCAATCTGATCGGGATCTGGAGAATTTAGAGGTGGAACAGTGACTCTTTGCACAGCACTCTGTGGTGAACTGGGTGTTCTGGTGCCTTTCTCTTGTGACCAGCATTGACCTTTTCTGTGATTTGTGCAGCATGGGCTTATATATATATATATATATATATATATATATATATATATATATATATATAACTACTGTAAGAAATGTCAGGGCTACTATAAAGTACTTTGGCAAAAACCATTGTGGTCTTAATGATATCATAAAGTACTTTAGTAAAATCAAGAAGGTTCCACTACAAATTACAAAGGTAAACCACTCAAATTTTTTACTATGGTACTTTATGATCTTATTGACACCACAATGGTTTTTACCAAAGTATTTCACGGTAGTGTCATTAATATCATAAAGAACCATAATAAAACCAGATGTTTTCATAACAAAGCACAAAAGGAAAACCATTATGGTATCTAAGAAATGATGATAAGTGTTTCTTCTTTGTTGTTGAAGGTCAGAGCGCTGGAAGATAACACTGGTTGTCTTGTTCTCCAAGGTTCTCTGTTTTTGCTTGATCTGGATTCAATCCATAACCACTAGCTTAATCTGTTCCATTAAATCTTTGTCTGATGTCATCATGACCTGCCACTTTTCCTTGTATAGACATTTGTTCAGCTCAACTTATTGACAGCATTCTAATGAAAGCTGTCATCTCACTTTCACTCACATTCACTCATTTGCTATATCGCTTATCCTGGACAAGGCTGCAGGAAGCCTGGAGCCTATTTCATGGGACTTGGGGCGCAAGTCCGGATAAACTCCCTGGATGGGGTGCCAGTCCATCACTAGCACACACTCACACACAAGATGCCAGTTGCAAAATCCACACACACAGGCCTGAAGGTGGGACTTGAACCCCATGCCAGAATGCTAACCACTACTTATCTGCTCTGCTTTCTTTATCATCCAGACTTCTGATTCATACATTGCAAACGGCCACATTAGTGTTCCCATAAGCCTTTGCTTTACATAATGGATGAATGAATTGTCTTTCCAGAGGGCTGGAAATGATTTGACTACTGTTCTACCCCAACCATGGTTTGCTCTAATTTCTTTTCTGAAGTCATTATCATCTTTATTAATTTTTCTAGGAGCTCGTCAACTGAGAATCGCATCACATATTTTAAGTAAAAAGTTTGATTATATGGATAAAAAAGTCAGGCTTGTCTTACTTCTTTTCTGAATACAAACCAATCTATGAGTCTACTCATGCTGTAGCTTGCTGATCATTATATAAATTCTGATAACATCAACTATAGTTGGGCACAGCCCCATTCCCTTGAGCACTTTCCACAGCTTTGCATGCACGAGTGAATTAAATGCCTTTTTTTATAGTCTATAAAGCCCATATACATTGGATCAGACGTCACCTGAGCTTTTTCCTTTATTATATGCAGGTTAACGGTCTGGTTTTCTTGCCAACACATTTCAGAATCCCATCTGTGCATCCCACCTGCAAGCTCTTCTCCTTTTTTTGCATTCTAATTAGCAGAATTCTGAAGAGAATTTTGCTGGCGGGATAATCAATGCAACTGCCCAGTCCTCTTTACAGCCTTTAACCCTGAAAATGCGATCGAAAACTGATAGTCTCCATTCTTCTGGACATTCTTCTTTATTCAATATATAAGCAGAAGGCCTTTACAGTAATTCATTATATCCAAAAAAAAGATTCCTGTGGAAACTTTCTTATAACTACTCTCACTGTAAGTTTTTTTTTTTATATTGTGCAAACTTTCCCATGTCTCAATGTGCATAAAACAACCCATTTATTGTGCTTCCTTATTCCTTATATGGTATACAGTGTTATATAATAATACAGTGTTTGACCCCCTTTCGCCTTCAGAACTGCCTTAATTCTACGTGGCATTGATTCAACAAGGTACTGAAAGCATTCTTTAGAAATGTTGGCCCATATTGATAGGATAGCATCTTGCAGTTGATGGAGATTTGTGGGATGCACATCCAGGGCACGAAGCTCCCGTTCCACCACATCCCAAAGATGCTCTATTGGGTTGAGATCTGGTGACTGTGGGGGCCATTTTAGTACAGTGAACACATTGTCATGTTCAAGAAACCAATTTGAAATTATTCGAGCTTTGTGACATGGTGCATTATTCTGCTGAAGGAGCCATCAGAGGATGGGTACATGGTGGTTATAAAGGGATGGACATGGTCAGAAACAAATGCTTATGTCCGAAACAATGCCATCAGAGGATGGGTACATGGTGGTTATAAAGGGATGGACATGGTCAGAAACAATGCTCAGGTAGCCCGTAGCATTTAAACGATGCCCAATTGGCACTAAGGGGCCTAAAGTGTGCCAAGAAAACACCCCCCACACCATTACACCACCCCCACCAGCCTGCACAGTGGTAACAAGGCACGATGGATCCATGTTCTCCTTCTGTTTACGCCAAATTCTGACTCTACAATTTGAATGTCTCAACAGAAATCGAGACTCATCAAACCAGGCAACATTTTCCAGTTTTAACTATCCAAATTTGGTGAGCTTGTGCACATTGTAGCCTCTTTTTCCTATTTGTAGTGGAGATGAGTGGTACCCGGTGGGGTCTTCTGCTGTTGTAGCCCATCCGCCTCAAGGTTGTGCGTGTTGTGGCTTCACAAATGCTTTGCTGCATACCTCGGTTGTAACGAGTGGTTATTTCAGTCAAAGTTGCTCTTCTATCAGCTTGATTCAGTCGGCCCATTCTCCTCTGACCTCTAGCATCAACAAGGCATTTTCGCCCACAGGACTGCTGCATACTGGATGTTTTTTCCCTTTTTACACCATTCTTTGTAAACCCTAGAAATGGTTGTGCGTGAAAATCCCAGTAACTGAGCAGATTGTGAAATACTCAGACCGGCCCGTCTGGCACCAACAACCATGCCACGCTTAAAATTGCTTAAATCACCTTTCTTTTCCATTCTGACATTCAGTTTGGAGTTCAGGAGATTGTCTTGACCAGGACCACACCCATAAAATCCATTGAAGCAACTGCCATGTGATTGGTTGATTAGATTGCATTAATGAGAAATTGAACAGGTGTTCCTAATAATCCTTTAGGTGAGTGTATATACTGTATACAGAGTCAGCTGAAAAAAAAATTATACAAACTTGTAAAAACTTGTATTTTATTCAATTAAAATTCTATATACATATAAAATATAGATTTTATAATAGTTATACATTTTATAATAATATTAGAGTAATAAAACACATCAAAGATGGTTTTTGGTATTTTTGTCTGTCTGTTTGTTTGTGCATGCATCACGTAAAAACTACTGAACACACTTTAATATGGTTTTTACAGGTGTATTTGGCAGAGATTGAGGTAACATATCGGCTTTGTTTCATCGGACTCTGCCCACGAGAAGAGAAGATGTGCTAATTTGAAATTTAAATAAAAAAACACATAAAAAATCGTCCTTGAAAAAAATCATTAGTTTATCCCAAAATTCAACAGATGGCGTTGGACTTTTTTTTAAATGTGCTTATGAGTGTGCAATTAAATTCCATGTAACAAGGTCGCTGGTTTATCTAGGATATTAATATACAGTGGACCCTTGGATTACGATTATGGATTATAATTCGCTCTGAAAGCGGGCTCAAATTCCGAATTTAATTTTCCTATAAGAAATGATGGAAACTCAAATTATTCGTTTCACAGCCCAAAAAAATTAATACATAAAAATAATTAACACAAAATATAAAGTAAAAATAAAACAAATTAACCTGCACTTTACCTTTTAAAAAAAGTAAAAATAAATCCAGATAAGTGTTTCCATTTATGTGCGCAGGTGCTGTTTGTGTCACACGAGTGTCATTAGCGATGTTCCTTGCTAATTTTTATGACAAAACCTCTAATGAGACTTTCTTTTGCTTTACACGCGCGCAAACGTGTGTTATAAGAAACAGTACACGTGCTGTACACGCGCGCTTACAAACAAAAAATTAAATATGTTTTACACACACACGTGGTCACAGTGTTATAGTACACCGTACACATGTGCACGGATGTTGATTATACCAGTAAAAGATGCGCACCAAGACCCAGCAGTGGAGACGCACAATTCCCCACAATTCCGCAGTTGTGATCACATGACGCTCGGCGTCAAAACAAGAAGCACATGCGTGATACATGATACTCGTAAACCAAGACTTTCAAGACAAAATTTCTTAAAAATCTTTGCTCGTCTTGCGGAACACCGTGTTACTCACAATCCAAGGTTTCACTGTATACACTGTATATGATAAACTTTTTATAATAATATGATAATCTTATTAATATTATAATATATTCATATAATATACATTATACTATTTTTCTTTTCCTGAAGTATGTATTTTTTTATGTATTTTTGACCTCTAGAGGGTCAAAACCAAAATAGCACCAGTTTGAAAAAAAATGTATGCCTTATGACAACGTACCAGCCCATTCAGCTCACAAACTTGCGGGCAACTTGGGTACAAAATTATGCCTTACCCCCCTATTCCCCCCAACCTCACACCTCATAAACTTACTGTATTTCTTTTTCGTCACTTGAAGAAACCACTTTGTGGCAGGGGATTGACAAGGAGGAGGTGATTACTGAGGTGAAACTTTTCCTCAATAGTCTTCTTTAAAGACTATCTTCACCAACTCCTCTATCGTTTGGAGTGTCGCCTTAATTAGAGGATATGTAGAGAAGGACTAATTATTTTTTCTTAGCAATAATAACAATTTGATGACCGCCTCTCACATGTACTGTATATGTTACAATTAATGAAACACAGTCAATTTCTGGTGTGACAACACAGTGAGGACCCTTTCGTGTCAGGTACAATTTGTGCAGAAATTAGTTATTAAGTTTTACTTGGCATCCTGCAGATCCACACAGTTCTTCTGAAGACTTTGACTCTTTTACCTGCTTCTTCTTGGCACACAAAAAAATGATCTCTTATATAATTTGCTGCTTTCTTTTCTGACTTAGCTTTATTTTCTGTACTGACTCAATAATGCACTGACTGAATAATAAGGTACATAACACAGTACTAAAAAAACCACATGGTACCTCGGACTTTTGTACTGCATTCGAATGAGGACATGATGAAGCACAGAGGTAAGACATTTCTTGTAGCTGTTTTTCCAGTTTGCACAAATCTCAGGAGGGCTTTTGGTCCACTATTCTTTCCAGATCTTCTCTAAATCCTTAAGGTTTCTGGCCTGTCACTTGAAAACTCAACTTATTTCATAAATTTTCTATAGTGTTAAGTTCTGGAGACTGGCAAGGCCACTTCATGACCTTAATGTGCTTCTCCTTAAACCACTGCTTTGTTGCCTTGGTGGTATGTTTTAGGTCATTGTTATAATGAAAAATCCATCCATAGCCCATGTCCAGAAGCGTCTTCCATCAGTACGGGTTACATTCTTAGGATTACAGTCAGCATTTTCCTTCCTCCAAACAGAGGTGAAGGTCTTTGAGTATAACCTGTCTCCTATTTTTCATGCTGCCCTTCATCTATCCCAAGAAAGATCAAGACCTCTTTACATATCCCCCAAGAAAGCCACATTTAAGGACTTCCCTTACTCTTTCTGGTCATTACACCTTAACAGGTCTCTTTAATCCCTCTTTTTTGTTTCCCTAACAGCTCTCTCCCCTCTACTTTCCAAACGACCTTCCATCCTATTCCCACCTTCTCCATTGTTCATGTAAAAAAAAACTTTTCAGATGGGGAGGACTCTTTGGAGAACTTAAATAAAAGACTGAAGAAGCTACTTGGATGAGTAGTGAAACATTTCTACTAAACTAATCCAGTTGACTTCCTCCAAAAGTTGATAAGCTTAATGTTGGTCTCATCTGACCACAGCGCTTTCTCCCAATCATTCTGTTTATTGCCAAACTTCAGACTGAACTGTACTGTACATGTGCAGCACTAAAGGATTCCAATCTATGGCAGAGTATTACCAATGATTTGTTTGGTGACTGTGGTTTCAACACCCCCTGAACTTCAGATTCAGTGCCCAAAAGAACACATCTTATGAAAATTAATTTTAAGCATTAAATCACAAAGTGGTATAATATAATTTACACAGAAGTTAGTTACAGTCCACTTAACTGAGCATTGTGTCAAGTGAACTTATATTCAGTAGAACCACATATTACTCTTTGTCTCTGATGGGGACCTTGCAGCACTGAAGGATTTAAATCTACGGCAGAGTATTACCATTATGGTTTGTTTTGGTGACTGTGGACTGTGCCTTAAGCTCATTCAGAAGCTTCAACAATAACTTTAAAATTATTACACATTCTGATTTTTTTATTCACTAATTGATCAATAAAATTGCTAAAAAAAATTATCCGACATCCTCAATCATTTAAATCAGGATAATACTTTTTTATATCAATTAAATGTACTAAAAGAAATATGGAAATTACATAAGAATGTTGTCAATTTATTATTGGTCTGTAAAAAATATTATGAGGTAGGCGGGGCGTTTCTCCAAGATCCTTCTAGTGGTAAAAACGCTACATTGGTGTCAAAACTGGGATGTAGATTAACGAGTTCGAACGCACTATCGAGGACCTACGGAAGATCCAAGTAGGCCGCTGAGTGTCAGAGCAGCTACGCAAGGAGAAAGAGCATCTTCCTGACAGGGCAAGAATGAGCAAACCAGGGCGACCTGGTTTGCAGAGCAGCAAAATGAAGATTCCGGCACTGGATCTCGGGACGGAAGCGGATCCGGACTCATCAAGAGTCTTAGCGCCGGAGCAAGCTACAGCTTCGTGCGCCGCCAGCCGACGAGGCGAGCTGCGCCTTCCCTCCTGCAATGGCGCCGTCGAACCCTACGCATTCTTTGCACAGGTAGAGCTAGCCACCGACTTGCGGGCTGGTCCCCGGCAGAAACCGCGGTCAGAGTAGCACCCTCGCCGAGCAACTTTCCGCAGCTTTGGGGTGCTCGGTAGGTGAATCTAGCCGGGGACAGGGCTACCCGTCATGGTTGGACAACGAACAAGTCTCTAAGGGTTTTGCAGAGCAACGTTCTCAGGCCAGAGGGACAGCATACCCCAGCAGCCGTTAAACTAGCTCCGGGGGGCGCTAAGGGGAAGTCGCCTCCCGCAGCCGTCCTTGTTCCCCCAATTTGTGCATTCAACTTCCGTTCGGGACGTTTAGGAAATCGCGCTGGATGGCGTATGCCTTTCTGCCTATGTAACGCTCCAGCCACTTTTGAACGGTTGATGGAGAAAGTGCTTGCAGATATTCCTCGCAACCGTTGTGTAGTCTACAGTACCTAGATGATTTAATAATGCACGGGAAAGAGTTTGAGGGCGCACTAGCTAACCTACGAGAGGTATTTCTGGCTATCCGGCGGGCGAATTTGGGGCTTAATGCCAAAAAGTGCCAGCTGTTGCGGGAAGAGACCGCTTTTCTGGGTCATATAATTAGTGCTAAAGGGATTGCTACCGATCCAGCAAAAATTGCTGCGGTGCAGAATTGGCCCGAACCGATAAATGTGTCTCAGCTATGCACCTTCCTCGGTTTAGTCTCTTATTACCACCGGTTCGTGAAAGACTTCGCCACGATCGCAAGCCCACTGCACGGGCTAACGAAAAAGAACGAGCCGTTTCGCTGGGACATTGTGCATGCACGTGCACGTTCATCCCCGACACGGACGCAAGCGATGTAGGGCTGGGGGTCGTACTGTTTCAGGTTTCCGAAGGCAAAGAGTGTGTTATCGCCTATTTTAGACGCGCGTTGTCTGGACCCAAGAGGAATAACAGTGTGAGCTGTTAGTGGTCGTCGCCGCTTTAAAACATTTCTGGGCGTACATATACGGGCAACCCTTCTTGCTGTGGACCGATCACGCTTCGCTTGTTTGGCTGCTCAGTTTTAAAGAGTCCGAGGGGCAGTTAGCGCGCTGGCTTGAGCGGTTACAGGACTTTAATTTCACCATTCAACACCACGCTAACGCCGATGCTTTATCCCAACGGCCGTGCAGCAAAGTGCGTTGTCGGTACTGCAAGCGAGTTGAACCATAATAATAATAATAATAATAATAATAATAATAATATATTTTTATTTATATAGCGCCTTTCCAGAGCTCAAGGACACTTTACAATGAGGAAGGAAAAAAAAAAAAAGAGCGTGTGTGTGGTTGCGACGTACTGTAGAACACTCTCCAAAACTCTCGATTCAGAACATTCCCCCCCACGCAGTCCCCTCTTCCTCTGTGATCAGCCGTCCCAGCCGGCATGCAGCTGAGTTACTGCGTCATCTAGGGCATCACCCGTAGTCGTTTCGCCTGTGTCACAGCTGGACTGTGATCAGCTTATTGCCGAGCAGAATCCGGTCCTGCATAGGGTGCTAGGTTGGGTTAAAGTGGGCCGCAGTCGTTCATTTAGGGCTAGAGATAAAAGCTCTTCATTTCCAGTTTACTCTGGGACGAACATTTACCTCTCGTGCTATGGGCATATCGCACAGCAGTGCAGGAGTCTTTACAGCTAACGCCAGCTGCTTTAATGTTTGGCCGCCAGCTGTGCACTCCCGTGGACCTTGTATTCGGACCACCTCCCCAACCAGATTTACTTACAAAGCCTGGGTTGGATTGTTTTTGTGCCTTGAGGGAGAAACTGTTCTGGGTTCATGAGTTGGCGCGTAAACACTTGACGGACACCGGTGTTAAGCACCGCCATGTCTATGACACTCACAGTCGGGGGTATGGGTGTATTCCCCCTGAAGTAAGAGGGGGCTATCACTCAAGCTTATGTCCCACTGGGTGGGCCCCTATTAGGTAATTGCCCAGCCCCTGATGTCGTCTACCAGGTGCGGTTGACGGGGCGGGCCCGAGTGGTTGTGCTCCACTGAGACCGTCTTGCTCCTTAGCAGCCGCACGCCGGCGACACATTAAACTCTGCGGAGGCCGGACCAACCTCATTTTATGTTCAATCTTAGTACCCACACCAAGCTCCACCCCAAGTCCCATGCCAATTTCTGTTCCAGGTTCTATGCTAAGTTCTGTCGCAGCCCCTAAACTTCAGGTCCAGTGCCCAAAAGAACACACCTTATGAAAAATGTATTTTAAGCATTAAATCACACAGTGGCATAATATAATTTACACAGAAGTTAGTTACAGTCCGCTCAACTGAGCATTGTGTCAAGTGAACTTATATTCAGTAGAACCACATAGTACTCTTTGTCTCTGCTTACCATGTATATAAACTATAATATAAATATAATATAATTTCTAAATTAAAATAAAAACGCTTGTCAAATAAAGCTTTAAATGAGATAGGGAAACCAATTTAACCAAATTTAACTGATTCGATATTATCACAATACCCATATGTAAGTGCAGACATACAGTACACTACTTAAATTAACAAATACAATGGTACCTTAACATACGGATTTAATCCATTCAGTTGTAAAGGCATAATTTTGTATTGTGAAATGCCTTTTTTTTATATAAAATAATGCAAATGCAGATAATCTATTCCATCCACCCCAAATTATTACCAATATTACCAATTTCCAACACTTTACAGTGAAACTTCGGATTGTGAGTAACACGGTTTACGAGCGGTCTTGTGCTGCGAAATTGTGGGTAATTGTCTCCCCTGCTGGGTTTTAGTGCGCGTCTCTTACTTGTATAATCATCATCTGTGTACACGTGTACTGTTAACTATAACACTGTGACCACGTGTTTGTGCATAAAACATATTTTATTTTGTGTCTGTATGCGTGAGGGTACAGCACGTGTGTAAAGCAAAAGCATGCAAAGGTCCTGTGTTCGATTCATGTTTGATTGAGTTTGTGTGCATATAGTTTGCATGTTCTGCCCATGCTTGGTGAGTTTCCTCCAGGTCCTCTGATTTCCACCCACAGTCCAAAGACATGCAGATTAAACCAATTGGTGTTTTAAAATTGCCCATAGTGTGTGAATATGTATGTGAATGTTGATCTAAGGTCCTACCACGGTCGTACAAAATGGAAATAAATACATTGTTCACCATTTGCCTCCACAATCCCTAGTTGGACTACAGAGCTTCCTAGATGGATGGAGTATGGTTATGATATAACTGAAAAGAAGAAAGCTCGTCAGATGAAGCTGTAAATGTATTAAAGAAGCCAATTTCACTTAAACTGCTATTTAGAACGGACGGGAATCACCAGGGACCACCTGATTTGATATTACCATGATACCTAGGTGGCGATTTGATTGTATTGTGATTCTATAAGTATCACATTTTATAAATCCAGATTCTATATTTTTTTAGTTTTGTTACAATTCTAAATCATTTAAATTTTAATACAATTCTAAACTAACATCAAATATTTTGCTCCTACCACACAGGTTACTGTGCTCCCTGTTGACATGTGAATAGTTTAGAGCGCACCACCTGTAGGAATATTGAAAAACTGCAACATTTTACCTCCTCAAATGCAAACATACTTAAATTAACAAATACTGTAGTAATAATAATAATAATAATAAATCGATGTTGGAGCAGTATACATGAGTACAAGAAAGAATACATTACTGTTACTGAATACATAACTGTTACTGAATAAATAACATTCCTTTTTTTTTTTTTGTTCTCCCATCTCGATTATTAGGTCTAGCAGTGCCATTTTGCTTTATTCATTTGGGTTGCCAGGACAGACTAATCAAATCGGAAAAGGCGGGATTTTTAGAAACAGTCGCCTCTCTGATTGGTGGAGCTTTTGTGGGATTATGGGTAATGTAGTGCACTTTGGCAGAATTTTAAGGTGAAACAATTATTGATTTTTTAAAAAATATTTTTTTTATTATTATCAGAAAATAAACATGAACAAAAGAGGACGCGTTTTATAGTTCGTACAGAAAAAAAATCTACTCAGTTGGCGGATTAGGTTTCACTTCCGGAACCTGTTCTGTTTTTTTATATATATATGTATTATTATTATTAATATTTTTTTTCAATTATTACTATTATTATCCGGGGAAGCCAGAGTAGGGACGTGCACCCTAGTCACGTGACTCGGGTAAAAGGGGAGCCTCAACTGAGTGTGTGTCTGTATATGTGTGTGTGTGTGTTTACATCAGCGGGTTCACGCGCAGCTGCCGCGCGCATGCTAACGCTAGTCGCTTTCTAGATGTTTCGTTTTCGTTTTCGCGTAAACCTCGACGGTAAACAATAACACCAACCCAGGGATTGTGCTGTGACAAGAGACAAAAGGAAGTGCGACAAACGCAGTAGTGTGTGTGTGTGTGTGTGTGTGTGAGAGAGAGAGTGAGTGAGAGCGTGTGTGTGTGTGTGTGCGTGCGCGCGCTCGCTTAATCGGCGTCATGGAGGAGCTGGCAGTGGAAGTGAGGGGTGCGAGCGGGGCTTTCTACAAGGTGGGTTCCCCTCTGTCCTAGCTCACACACACACACACACACATATCCGTGTTTATCTATCTATCTTTCTATCTATCCGTGTTTATTCTGCACAGTTATTGCATTAAGGATACTCGGTGCACGGGCCTGTACGGGATCGCTAGGCCTGGATGTCCATGTTTAAGGCTTTGGATTGAGCTGCCGCCCTTCTTAGCAGCTCCACACACACACACACACAGTCAGACACACACACGCAGGCCTTGCGCTCTCATATTCATCCCTAGATTTAGCATAAAGCTCCATTGGTTGCTAATTAACCCTGATATTATGAATCCGCAGTGCTGATCAGGCTGTTAACAAAATGTTGGCTGGATTACAGCTTTACACCCCTCTTTAGGCTCTGTACACTTACAACGCTACACTGTGTGTGTTTTGCTCTTTCTGTCTAGCATCATATGTGTGTGTGTGAGAGAACTTGAGCAGAACTTAATATCTGCATTTACAGCCTCATATAACACATTGCTGAACCCCATGTACTTTTATCTTAATCTGTAATTCTCCCAAAAAGCACAGAGCATTAAGCCATTATTTGTGTTGCTGTTTTTTTTATAGACATACATAGGACACAGGATTGTGCAGTATAGAGTAAAATAAAAAAAAGAAAAATGGCTCATAGAGGCAAAGAAGTAGCACAGATACACACGATGACATGTTTTCATGATTTTCTGTTGCCTCTATGACCAAAAATTATAATTACATGCTCATGTTTGAGACGTCATTTCCATATTCCAGTTTTAATGGTAAAAAAAAAATCCCCCTAATAAAAGTAATAATAACTTTCATTCTATCTGACATATCTGAAAACTCAAACGGACAGTTTTTTATTTATTTGATTGTCTTTGTCCTATGCTGTGTTGCCATGCATGTATGTGTGCCACTTGAGTTGTAAGGGTTTTAATATGTATTTACTTAATATAGCCATATAGCCCCCTGGCAATAGAAAGTACTGTTTTTATATACATTATATGTTATATATTATAATTTTTTTTATTTTAAGCATCCATAAATCCTGTATATAAATACGCTGTGTATTTGCAGTATCAAAGATGACCTATGACAGATGCATACGATCCATTACATGCCTGCACACACACACACACAGGCTTATCCGTACGATGTGTCAAATGTGCGCTATTCATTTTTATAGGACGTGTATAGGAATATCTGCCTTTAAAGCTACCTTTCGAGACCTGGGTTTGTATGATATCGGCGTGTGATACGTGTCCCATGATTATGGAAATTGCTGGTACTTCTTACTAAGCTGCACTACTGAACGAGGCGTGTACAAGTAGATCAAAGATGTGATAAAATGATCTCAAGACAAATCTAAAAATCTGATCTGTTATCAGTCCAGAATTTTGTAACAGCCTAGAAAGTGAATGCGACTGTGATTGTGAGAAACAGTTATGTTGTCCAGGTAGGTTTTTAAACCTTTGCATAAGGAATATAGTTTTTGTATATTGTTATGGAAAAATGTATGTATATCTGATAACCGTTGGTTTTATTCCGCAGGCTTTCGTCAAGGACGTGCATGAGAATACTGTCACTGTGACGTTTGAAAACAAGTGAGTATCGTCACATGATGACCACGACCGTGCCAATGCCTTTGCCACTCCCACAACAAATATGATGCCTTTAAGCTTTTACACTTAAGAATTATGTAGCTGCATTATGCGTTGATAATATTAATGCGTTTATTTGCTTACTCTGAGTAATAGGCCAACCTTCACGCCATGATTTCATGTTCATGGCTCATGGCATTTACTCAAATCTGCATTTGTGTGCATGAATGCCCATACAGGCCAGTGTCTGTTTATTTCCAGGATTTCTAATGCAGGAACTGTGATTATTTTTCTCCCCTCGTTATTCAATATTGCAGCTGGCAGCCAGAGCGACAGATACCTTTCCATGATGTGCGGTTTCCTCCTCCTCCTGGGGTGCAGAAAGAGATCACAGAGAGTGATGAGGTCGAGGTAAGCGCTATCAAATATGTGGCAATCATATTAAGACACAGTTTTCATTGCTTTGACCCCTTAATCTCTCCTGGTTGGGTTTAAAGGTGTACTCCAGGGCTAACGACAAGGAGCCATGTGGGTGGTGGCAAGCCAAAGTGCGCATGGTAAAAGGCGAGGTGAGCAAGACGTTCGTTTCTAGATGCTTTGGAATTTCAGTTCATCAGGCAGGTCTTGAGTGATAAGTTTGACATCACAGGAAGCTAGCAGGTATTTTCACATTTCTGTTTTATTATGCTCATCACGGTGTTAACCGCTGGCTCTGTTTCCTCCAGTTTTACGTCATTGAGTACGCGGCCTGCGACGCCACGCTGAACGAGATCGTGACGTTAGAGCGGCTGCGGCCCATCAACCCAAACAAAGCCACGGCGAAGAACCCCTTCCTCAAAATCAGACTGGACGTTCCAGAAGACCTGCGACAGATGTATGTGCTCGGTTACATTTACACAGGTTTTAATTAATTACTAAAAATACAAATTTGAAATAAAAAATATTTAGAATGGAGCATACAAATTTACAGATTTACAAAATTACAGTAAAATATAATTAAAGTAGACATGTAAAAAATGCTACACAATGTGCAAGACGTAATTGCAAACTGAAATATATAAATCACAGAAGGATTATTTTTATTCACGTGAAAAGTTTATCATTTGAAAGTTCGCTGAGAAAAATAGCGACCAGACATGGATTATGATAACATCCGTGCTTCTGCTTGTTTCTGGCTTGGAAAATGCTCTCTACTCCTACCTCGGTCCTTAATTATACATATACATTGTCCTGAATGATACTTTGATTTATTAAATTGTTAAAATTGTCTTTATAGGCTATGAAAATGTTTTAATTACCAAAGAATCAGCTTTTTTTAATTATGGTTTTATTTTGTATATTTATAGTTGTATTGAGAGAGATATTTTGTTTTTATTTTTTTACCAAACGTCCACAGTTGCGCAAAAGACTCAGCTCACAAAGATTTCAAAAAAGCCGTGGGAGCATTCAACGTCACATATGACTCAGATAAAAAGCAGCTAGTCATTCTGGTGAGTCAAATATCTCGATTCAGCATTTATTCCTTTTCCCCTATTATATCTCATCCTTTTTTTCT
Source organism: Clarias gariepinus (assembly GCF_024256425.1). NCBI lineage: Eukaryota > Metazoa > Chordata > Actinopteri > Siluriformes > Clariidae > Clarias > Clarias gariepinus. Next base: position 8,182,006 of record NC_071109.1, on the reverse strand, counting down.
TCTTCTTCTTCCCTTAATGCACTTTTGGCACATTCCAGTCAGTCAACGAAGTGACCACTAAACGGGCGACCATGTTGACGGACATGCACTTCAGGAGCCTGCGCACCAAAATGGCACTCATTCTAAGAAACGAAGAAGCCAGCAGGCAGCTGGAGGTACGGCCGACTGTACACCGATGTCATCCTGCGTTCCGATCGTTACTGAGGCGCACTCCCTTACTCTGCCCCTTCTGACCCTGATCGACAACAGTGCAATAGAATCTAGCTGCTAAATCTGTTCCTGCGGCTTGGGAGCCGAGGCCGGTAACGTAATGATGGGACTGTGGCCTGCAAATCTGCTGTGTGGCACTTCAGGGTCTATATTTAACAAGAGTAAAAGGGTTTCGATATCTCAAACGTTGTGTGGATGCACAGCTGTTGCATTCCAGGCCCAGGCTTGACCACACCCCTGTTAAACTTGAACGAGGACAGGCTTCCACACAGCAAAACAGGATTAGAGCAAATAAAAGATTAGAGAGTGTATGTGTATTATGGAAATATAATAAAGTTCAGGTTTGGCTTAATTGACCAGAAGCAACTGCATGATGCACTTGAATGCACAAGTTTTCATCCCTCTTCAAATTAAAACGGGAGAGAATTCAAATGTCATTATATTTACAATATGATTTAAAAAAGCTTAAAATTTGTGAAGGTGAAATAAAAACTAGTAGTGTACAAACATACTTTCACCAGCCACTCTATTAGGTACACCTAGCAAGTACTTATTAGTTTAGATCCGCTTTTGCCTTCAGAACTGCCTTTATTTTTCATGATTTATATTCAACAAGGTGCCGGTAACATTCCTTAGAGATTTTGGTCCATGACATGACAGCGCACGTAGTTGCTGCAGATTTGACGGCTGCATATCCATGGTGTGAATATGCCGTTCCACCACATTCCAAAGGTGCTCTGTTGGATTGAGACCTTGAGGCTGTATGAGTACACTGAACTCACTGTCATGTTCAAGATGCCAGATGATTTTTGAACCACTTGATCAACTTTCTTTCCCATTCTGATGCTTGGTTTGAAATTCAGTGGATTATCTTGACCATGACTAAATGCACTAAGTTGCTGCCATGTGATTAGCTTGTTAGATAAAGAGCAGTTGAGCAGGTGTATCTAATAAACTGGCCAGTGAGCTTACATGTATTTGTATAGTCACATCCAGAATTATTGCCAGAGATGCATTAATTTTATAAACATCTTGAATAATGAATCTAAACTCACTTTAAAATATGACCGAAGTTTTACTTCTAACTGAAGCCAGAGTAAATAAAAGGTCTTGTTCTGAATTGTTGGCACTTCTAGCATTAATACTTTGTCGCAGCACTCATTAATGAGAAATGCAGACCAGGAAATTTGAGACCACTCCTCATACAAGCTCCTGTATGTCCACTTTTGTGGATTATTTTTCTCAGCTCTTCGTTAGGTTTAAAATCAGGGTCTGAGATCAAGCTTGCCATGTCAAAAGCCTGACTTTATGGTAGTTATACCTTTTTCAGGTCATAGTTTTACTGGAAGATCCAATCATGATCCAATAGCAAAGATTTTTATAAAAAAATCTTCAAGCAAGGTTCCCAGGGACTTTTAGAGGAGAAACAGGGCAAAAACAATACAGAATCTTTACCATACTTGAGTAGATATGATATGATGCATCTGATAGAGATGTTGAGCCTGGAAAAACAACGCCATATGCTGTGGGTAAACCTGATTCATGGTCATGTCCTCCGTTTTCTGCAGAGCTCTCGTCAGTTAGCGTCAAGGTTCCACGAGCAGTTTGTGGTGCGCGACGACCTGATGGGTTTGGCCATCGGCACACACGGAGCCAACATCCAACAGGCCCGCAAAGTTCCCGGAGTCACCAACATCGATCTAGACGAGGAGACATGCACCTTTCATATCTATGGAGAGGTACACAGCGATGAAAGTCTGTTTTCATGTAGTCATGTTTACTCTGGAATACCAAGCAGGATATTCTGACAGATAAATGGGTGTGATTTGCAGGACCAGGAGGCCGTGCGCAAAGCCAGGAGCTACCTGGAGTTTTCGGAAGATGTTATCAGGGTACCCAGGAATTTAGTAGGTAAGGACAGAACGACTGGGAGTGAATGTGTGGTCATAATTGTGTTTTTTGTTTTTTTTTATTTTTTTTATTGACATATATCTATCTCTGTGTGTGTGTGTGTGTGTGTGTATAGAATAGGTAGTTTGTTTTTTAAATTAAAACACTTTAAAGTTTGTCCTGCTTTAAAGCAGGGTTGTTGATTTTAGATTCAAATAATTCTTGTCCGGGAAAAAAAGGGACTTGGGTGAGAATTTGTTTAGACGGAAGAAAAAAAAAAGGTGGGACATGGGACCCAAGTCGAGTTTTGCGAGATCTTGCTGAACTTAACTCTTCAGCATTACCGATTTAGTTCAGCAGGTGGCAGTAATGCCAAACTTGATCAGGAAAGGGTAGTGTTATCATTCCAGTCCAGTGAGTGTCAGTAATGCATCTAAAAGCATATAATAAATAAATAAATAAATAAGTGAAGAAGAAGAAGAAGCAGCAAAACAGGCAATATAATATTTTGATTAGAGTTACATAAACAATTTTCTTTTTTTTTCCTTTAACACATTTTTCCCCATTCTGTTTCAGGGATCTATATGTCCCATATCATTGGCTAATTACATTAATCTTTTGCTCCACTTGACCAGGCAAAGTCATTGGGAAGAGCGGGAAGCTGATTCAGGAGGTCGTGGATAAGTCCGGAGTCGTCCGAGTCAGAGTGGAACCAGAAAACGAGAAGAAATCTTCTCCACTGGAGGAGGTCAGTACATGTTTATGAGCTCCTGTCAATAGCTGCTTTTACATGGACCCTAGTATTTCACTAATAAAGGGAAAAATAGCCAGATCTAAATAAACCTAAATCTTAAAACACCGCAGTCAGAACAGTCTGACCTGATGAGAATGAGTTTTTCACTTAGAAAGAGAGGGGTGGTGTAACCCTTAGATAGTCCATTCATTAGGAAACTATTACTCATGTAAAACACTCGATCTCATGGTTTTTCTTTGGTCAAAATGAATACAAGGTCTGTCCGTGAAAAGCCCAGCCATTGCTAATAGAACGAGAACAGTTTGCATGACATTGATGTAACCTGGCAACCAGCTAGAACGGGCTCTTCTGCGCATGCGTGAACAATTACGACTTCACTGTACTAGTCAGTAGAGCGCTAGATGTCGTTGAGGCCCAGATGCCCAGATTTGACACCCTGTGACTACTGGATTTTTTTCAAAACGAAAATCATGTTTAAAAAGGGAAGAGATTTCAGAAAATACGACAACCCATTTGATGGCGATTCAACAAAGGATTTTAAATCTTCAGCAAATGTCTCAATTTTTTTAAATCAAATTTACCCGCACTCTTGCTGTAGAATTTATTTTGATTAATTTTCAGAAAAGACAAATGCATAATTTTTTCACGTAATCTCCTTGCTTTTCAATACACTTTGTCTATCTGTCGACAAGCTTTTTTAATTTAGAAATTTGCCTCATTTAAAAAGTGGGTAAGGGTGAGCTGTGAGGCACAAATGCCAAATGTCTTTACTTTTTCATCAGAAGCGAATATTCATCCTTGTACGGCTGCTTTCAGGGGACCAAACAGGTGAAAATCCAATAAAACAATCCAAAGTTGTTTGTGCGGAGCTTCAACAGTGTGGGCCGAGGTGTGCGGAATACTGGCTCCTGAGAATCCCAGAAAACTGTATAAGTTGATGAATTTTCCAGCTGATGTTTGACTTTTGAAACTTTCCTCCTTCCTCAGAGTATCGGCTCAAATTTTGTTTGCAGATATACAAACACCTCTGTTTATGCTCTTCTGTGAGTTGTTTCACGCCGGTTACACCATCAGACCCCCCCACCCAAAAAATCCAGAAAATTAATCACTGTATACTGCTCTTTTTTGGGTGCAAATGACAGGTGGGGCATCCATTTTTGCTCAAATGATCTAATGTAACACGTTCACACCTGCACAGCAGTGACTGGGGAGACGGTAGCCTTGAACTTAAAGCGCTGATAATACAGTGCGTCCAACAGATGTTTTAATATAATCGGATTGCAGTTCATTTTTTACCTTGTACATGGCTGGATATTTTCCAGACAGATCTTGTATATTCTTTTTGTGCTCGTTTGCAGAGGTTAGGAATAGGTGACATGAGTTACCGGGAAGGATGTTTTGAGAAACCTTGGGGGGGGGCAAAAAACTCTCTTCTACCAGTCTTTAGCTCAGACTTTAATTCACCTGGTTGCTGGCTAAAGAAGGGTGCAGCGATTGGCTCACTGTTTTTATACATAGTAAAAAGACTATTTAATTATTGACAAGATTGAATTCTTGTCACCAATCGTTACACATCAGGTAAGATTTCTAGGGGGAAAATGGGAAACCTATTTTAACCTCGAACTTGGTGAAAAATACTACTTCTAATGCTACTTCTATAAACACACAAGATCAGCGTCCATGTAAACAGTTAAGTTGGAATATTTCCATCAGAATTATTTCAATTATTTGTAAGAACTATTGTGCATATGGCAATTGTAGAAAGCGTACAGGTACAGAGAACGTAATTTAGAAATAGTTAGGGATGTGAAGTGGATGTGTTAATTCAGTAGATAAGACTCATGGATAGTTTTGTGATTCATCAATGTTTTAATGTTATTTCTCTACATGCTTAACGCTGATTGAATCTCACGCCTGTCTAAAGGGCATGGTGCCGTTTGTATTTGTTGGGACGAAAGAAAGCATCTCAAACGCACGCCTCCTGCTCGACTACCACCTCAACTATCTCAAGGTAAACCTCAAGGTCCTTTTTTTCACCCCCCCAGTAACTCAATTTCCTGAGGTATTGGGATTAAACAGAAAGCTGATGCATCAGACTGGAACTTGTTCTCAACCCAGTTGGACACCTACAGTATGGAAGACTTTGGAGCAGTATTATTATTCAACTAGTCTATGTAGTCCTTAAGGCACTGTGTTCATACACCACACCAAATAGAATAGACTGAACATTTAGACTTTAGTTTACTGGAGTTATGTGGGTTTTTTTGTTTTCGTTTTTCATCCTTTGTGATCAGGAGGTGGATCAGTTAAGGATGGAGAGGCTTCAGATCGATGAGCAGCTGCGACAGATCGGCGGAGGCCCCAGAGCTCCATCAGGCCGACCAGAGAAGGAGAAACCGTTCAGCTCTGATAACGGCATGGGACATCCCCGAGGGGGCAAGCCGTTCGGCCGTGGCGGGGGACGAGGGAGACGAGGGCATACGTTTGCGTCAGGTATAAAGAACATTGGAAGAAAAAAAAATCCTGTAGTTTGGCATTTTTAAAACTGCAGCTTTCAGAAATCCCGAAACTTGTGAAAATACTTTATGGTGGCAGTTTTAGGCGGGGAAAAGTGTGCTGGGGTGTACATAGTTTTACAGATTTTGTTAATGAATCTTACACATGCCAAACCATCAGTGCATTCCTTTCCAAGTGTCTTATGGTTTACATTTGCATACTGAAAAGGGGTTCGCACTTAGTAGTTTAATGACCTGATGACATTGTGTGCACAAATTAATTCCTCTCCCACTGACTAGTTCATAAATGTTATAGTTTGATTATAAAGTAGTTTTAACAACCATTATTATTTGCATGATATTTCACTTTTTCCCTAAACAGACTCTTGGCTTAAACTGCTTACAGTGACTAAAAACTACAACCTCCCGAGATTTATTTTAATATCAATTAGACGCACGACACTTTTACTCTGCAGTTAAAATGTGTTTTATCGGTTTCTTTACTGTTAAGTTTTGAGAGAATAAGCAATAGTGCATGTTTTAACGATTAACATTTTATCATAATGTTTATTAACTTGGCCTTTTTATGACTGCTGGTTTAAAGAGGTCTTTGCTCAAAAAGGCTAATCCAGTCTTTATTTTTATTTTTTTATTTATTTATTTTTGTGTTCCTGAATATTTTCCTCAAGGCACCAATTCTGAAGCGTCCAACGCATCCGAGACCGAATCGGACCACAGAGACGAGCTGAGTGACTGGTCCTTGGCTCCCACCGATGAAGAGTCTGTGGGATACCCCAAACGGGTTCCAGATGGACGGAAGAGGGGAGGCGGTGGCGGTCGAGGACGGGGAAGAGGAGGAAGAGGAGGAGGAGGTTACAAAAGTAATTACTTATATATATTTCTCAAAAAAATGACAAAGCATTGCGAATATATTTCTAAAACCAAACGTATCTATTGTTCTTCTGTTGTTAATTTAATAAGCAAGGGTAAAAACAATTGAAGGCCTCCTGTTGTAGGAAAACGATCAACAGCCGAGCTTTGTGATAAACGCCTGAACAATGCCTGCTTCAGGGGTGCCATATCATGGCTGACCCGGCGCTCTGACCCTCTGAGCTCCCTAACGACCAGGGATATGCAAAGAAAGAATTTCAATGTGTTGTGATGTGGATGTGACAAAGACTAAACTTATTTACTCAGACATGAAAAGGTAGGCCACCTAACACAGAGATCGTCAACTTTCTGCAGAGTCAATAGCTATAGACTTCCAAACCTTATGTGGCCTTCGGATTAGCAGTGTGTAGAGAGCTTCATAGTTGGGGTTTCCATGGCCTTCACAGAAGAGTTGAAGCTGTAATAGCTGCAAAAAGGGCGGGCTCAACATCATATTAAACTCTATAGATTAAGAAATGGAAATTACTCAAGTTCATATGCATGTGAAGGCGGGCGAGCAAATACTTTTGGCAATATAGTGTATGTACGTGTTTGCTTGCGTGCGTGTCTGTATATTTAAAATATTATTTTTCCATTTAAATGTGTAAAATGTGGCTGTTTCTCTTCAGTCCTTTAGGTGGTGCACTTTTTAAACTTCTCTCACATTGGCAGGAAGCATGGCATCCTGTGTGATGAAGCTTGTTTTTGGGGTTTATATTAGATTAAAGCCCACAACACACCAGAGATACATGCAGTTTGGCCTTATTTATTTAATTTTAACATAATTTGAAAGTCTAAATTCTTCTATTTGAAATTACCCTTTCGACACACCACTAAAAACAGGATGGTGTGTTTGTCACAGTAGTGTGTGTATTCTAGAGAATGAGGGCTGGGGAAACATTGATTTATTTACACATCCCAGTTCTTTTGTGTGGAAGTAAATGCATCACCAATGACTCAATTCTTTTTTTATTTTTTAAATTTGTATATATTTGTATAAGTTTGCATTTGAGGTTGTCAATATGGCGCAGTTCCTCTATTATCCTGCAGGTGGCCACACTAACTATTCAAACATTACATCTTCCTGTAAGGTACAAGCACATTATTTGCTAAGCCTGTTTACAATTGTAACACTTCTAAGGGGAAAAACAGTATCATGGGAAATTAATCCTATACATTTGTGATATTTATAAAACCATGAAACTTGGGTAATCAAACTTTATTTTACTCAAATTTCGAAACAGATGCTATTAATCTGCATGTAAACACCTTTTGTTACGTGTTCGATGTTATTTGGTATGTTCTGTAACATTTAAGTGAGGTGTTTTTGCCACTGGGTTAAACCATGGAGAAGATCTGTCAGGCAAGTGAGTAAGTTCAGCAAAAGTATTTTATTTGAACCAATAAAACCAAAACAAAAGATAAATAAAAGAGAAAAGGAAAAAAACTGAGTGACGCCAAAAGAAAGAAATTATCAAAAGTAAAAAGGAATTCTAATGACTAAACCCCAAACAATCTAACTACCAAATGAAAAATGTAGAAATAAAACTGAAAGCTTCAGCGCATCTGACGCCCAAACTAAACTACTCTAATAAAAACAAAGTACAAATGTGGGTGTTACTCCCCACCTATTATTAACAAACAAAAACTAAGTTTAAGTTACAAGTTTAAGTTACAAGTTTACCTGTCTCCTTTCTCTTGGTTATTTTAGCAAGACTTAAGTGACAATCGAAGCAAGATTAGACCAAGCAAAGCAGTGCTTTATGCTCATTACAAACATCGTTTAGTAGCAGGTGTTTTTATTTCAAGAGAGTTTAGAAGTTTGAACAAACAAAGGCAAAATCAGGCTAACGATTAACCAACGAAAACAAAAACAAAGCTTAAATCAAAAAAAAAAAAAAAAACGCGATCAGCACAAAATGGACAGTTGCCCGCTGGCCGGAAAGCAAGACGACTGACAAAAGCCAAGGGAGGCCAGCCCCTTTTATGACGACAGGTCCAAGGCCATTGGAGGATTAGCGTACCCCGGACTATACTTCCAAAGAGAGAGAAGACATAGAAACAGATAGAGAAAGAAACAAAACAATACCAAAAACAAACAAGTACACCAGGGAACGTAACGAGCTTCAACAATTTTATGTGGAGCATTCACCAAGTTGCTGTCACTATAGAAACTGTAACTTATTAGAAGGAACACATAAGTAAAAAAAAATAATAATAAACTTGCCTCTGTTATAGAAAGCTAAGCAAGCCTTCTGTAATACAGTGATGATGAGCAATATACAAATTTGAAAAGGCACATGAATGTTTACAGTCCAATTAAAGTTGTAAAGACTAGCTAAATTAAAGACTAAAGTCATTTAGATTTATGTTTATTAAAAGCAGTTATGTGGTTAATGATTCATTTAGATTGATTTCTCATGGTTGTGGTTTATTGATTGATGAGTCGCTTTTAGTCCAGGTTACACCATCCCATTTGCTTTTAATGTGGTGAAGTCACGTTTAACTTTATGTTGTGTTTAATCAGGTGAGGACGTGCACTGGAGTGAGTCACGTCCCAGGAACTCCAGAGACTCCAGAGACTCAAAGCCGAGGCTGCAGGAGGATTCACTACAGGTAACCAATTACTCTAAATATCAGTGATGATACGGAGAACCTTTGACGTCTTTTCCACATTTGTTTGAATCATTTCATGTTTGATTGGTTTAATGTTATCATGAGAACATTCATTTTCAGATGATATGGACAGATTTAAGGGTTATATTGTTTGTTTCACTCCTATTATAAAAAAGTTGTTTTTATAGTAGGAGTGTAACAAATGATTAGTGACCAAATTATCTTTCAATAAATTAAATTATTGATTTATTTATAAGTTATCACACTTGTGTTTAGCACTAATGGTCTTTACACGGGTCTGGGAGGTGTATACTGATAATGATATATTCTGCGATAGACGCGTTCGCAATCACAATTAAAAATTGTTTGATAGATTGGTCGATTAAAAGCAATGCGTTAGACTATCGATTCGGGAGCCACAGGACACATTTCGAGGCTGATCACGTCATAGTATGGGTGTCGCACGCTTCCTCAAATGTGGCCTGCTTTTCCCAAAAATGACGAGTGCAGCGGCGTATGCTTCACGGCCCGTTCTTTCTCAAGACACTCTGCTTTTTCAGGCCGTTTATTTGTGTCGTGCCTGGCGTGACCTTAACTTTAAATGTTGTGACGTGTAAGCTTTTCTGCTTCCTGCTGTGAAGTGAACAACAATGCAGCGGCAACACCTTAACCTTAACCAAAACCTTCAAAGTATAGTCACTTTTTGGTCTTAACTCGCCCTAGTCAGCTGCTCAAACCAGGAAGAAAAGACACTCTCTCTTCTTCCATAATTTTCTTTTCTTTCTCATAGCAATACACAATCAGCCACATTCTTATCAGGTGTGCATCCTTTGTCACTCACATGACTCTCGTCTCCACATCACATCCCCTATGCCTTATATTTCATCACAGTATTCCGACATCTGCGATCTTTACATTTTAATCACCTTATATTTTATTGCTGCTACTTTGCTTATCCTTGGGGTAGATTGTTAATAGCTTTTCTTTATACAGCCATGGGCAAGTTTTAAGAATGACACAAATAATATTTTCACAATGTCTGCTTCGTTAAGGTTTTTAAGATTTTTTTTTATTAGATGTTGCTAAAGTTTATTTACTAAAGTATAATTACAAGCATTTCATAAATGACAGAGGCTTTTATTTTCAATTACGTTAAGTTTATGCAAAGAGTTAATATACGCAGTGTTGACCCATCTTTTTCAAGACTTCTGCAACTCATCTTGGCATGCTGTTAAACTACTTCTGGGCCACATCCTGACTGATGGCATCCCATTCTTGCATAAGCAATCCTTATGGCGAGGTGCTCCAATCATGCTGAAAAAGGCATTGTTTGTCACCAGACTGTTTTTGGATGGTTGGGAGAAGTTGCTCTCTTTATTTTTCTCATGGCTGTGTTCTCGGGCAAAATTGTGAGTGAGCCCAATCCCTTGTCTGAGAAGCGTCCGCACACATCGTCTCTGGATGCTTTACTGTTGGCATGACACAGAACTGATGGCAGTGCTCACCTTTTCTTCTCCAGATGAGCTTTTTTCCCCCTCGCATGCCCCCAAAAATTGGAAAAGAGACTCAGCAGTCCAATCCGTATACTTTTTATTTTTATTTTTGCAGGATATCAGTCCGTCCATGACGTTCTTCCTTAAAAGAAGTGGCTTCTTTGCTGCCGTTCTTGAAACATGTGTCATGCCATCAGTAAAGCATCCTGAGACCATTGAAGTTGATTGACAGCATGCCCGGCCAATTCTTAGAGGTCTTGAAAATGAGTCAGCACTGCAAATATAGACTCTCTGGCATAAATGTAAAGTAATTGTCGATAAAAGCATTTGACGTTTCTGAAATGTTTGTAATTGTACTTCAGTATACCATATTTTGAGCAGCTGACAAAAAGACCTATAAACCCTGAAGAAGCAGACTTTTGAAAATTAACATTTGTGTCCTTCTCAAAACTTAAAAAAAAAAAAAAAAAGATTTAGAAGAAGAAAGGTTAATGATACATTTTGAACATATTTTAAATTAGGTATTCATTTTTTGCACAAGCCTGAAACAAACTAAAGACAGAATGTTAAAAGAAAAACTGCTATAACATACTGTAAGTAATAATTAAGAATGCACCAGTTAGGAAATTCTGGGTTGTTATTAGTGTACAAGTATAATTTGACTGGTGCTTGTGATTTTTACTTATTTATCTTGCCAGGGAAACCAGGAAATCATAATTTTTTTAAAAATGTGTTTTGAAGTTTTTACACTTATCCACATCATCTTTGAATGTACACTAACGAGTTCATTTAAGTATATTGAACAACCTTTGTTGTAACCCTCTTTCACAAGGGTGTTTATTTTTTTTAGGTTAAAAAAGAAGAGTTTCAAAAGGCATTTTTAGCCTCCTATACAGCAAAATCTGATGCTGTGGCCTGACCTAAAACTCGTTTATGCCCAAAAACCCTCCAATGTGGCTGAATAAAAAAAAACAAAAAAATTAAATCTGAAAAGAAAATTGGGCCAAAATTCCTCCACAGCATTGTGAAAGACTTATTGCAAGTTATCGTCAACGCTTGATTGCAGTTCTCGCTCCCAGGTGTGACACAACCAGCTATGATGTTTAGGGGGTACTTACTTTTTTTTATACAGGCCCCAGGTAGGTTTGGCCAGCTTTTTTCCCCCCTCAATAAATGAAATCATCATATAAAAACTGCATTTTGTATTAACTCAGGTTATCTTAGTGTACTGTTAAAATTAGCTTGATAATCTAAAGCGTTTAAGTGCGACAAGAAAAAAATCAGAAAGTGGACAAATAGTTTTTCACAGCACTGTGTATAAAAAAATATATTTAAAAAATCTAAAAGATAAAAACAAGTGCATCCCATTGATGGACGAACCGCATTCAACAGGAGTAACTGTGGACGCAAGAGGAAGCTGTCTGTAAAGGGATGTACGGGTGCTAACGCTAATTGTATCCAAAATAAAATCACAGCTGCCCAACTCGCTGCAGAATTAATTGTGCACCTCAACTCTCCTGTTTCCACTAAACGTGGAGCTCCACAGGACTCCACAGGGTCAACGTACATCGCCGGGCTGCTATAGCCAAACCTTTGGTCACTCATGCCAATGTTAAACGTCGGTTTTAGTGGTACCAGCAGCGAAAATCTTGGGCTGTGGACAATGTGAAACATGTATTGTTCTCTGATGAATCCACCTTTACTGTCTTTTCCACATCCGGAAGAAAGTTAAGGTGTGGCGACGCCACAAAGAAACGTACCTCCCAGACTGTTGCATGCCCAGAGTGGAGCATGGGGGTGGATCAGTGATGGTTTGGGCTGCAATATCATGGCATTCCCATTGGCCCAATACTTGTGCTAGATGTGTGCGTCACTGCCAAGGGCTACTGTACTATTTTAGAGGACCATGTGCACCCAATGGTTAATTGTATCCTGAAGGCGGTGCCGTGTATCAGGATAATAATGCACCAATACACACAGCGAGACTGGTGACGGAGTGGTTTGATGTTTTGGTGTTTTGGAGGAGCAGGTCAGAAAACTTTTCCTCCACCAGCATCACATAGTGACCTGGTCACTATTCTGCAGGAAGAACGGCTCAAAATCCCTCTGCCCACTGTGCAGGACTTGTATCTGTCATTTCCAAGATGAATTCATGCTGTATTGGCCGCAAAAGTAGGCCGTACACCATACTAATGAAACATCGTGGCCTAAAACCAGCCGTTTCAGTTTTTAGTCCAACCCCTGTATTTATATATGTATGTATATTTTTAAATAAAATTACTGATTAGTTCACATTTACTAACATGAGGCATTTTTCAGTGCATCTGTAATCATTTCCTGACTTTCTGTCTCGACAGATTCGCGTCGACAGCAATAACGAGAGGAGCGTCCACGCCAGCCGAGGCTCTCAGGGCCCCAGTGGAGACCCCACCGGCCCCCGACAGAGGACCGTCAAGGATCGAGGGATAAAGAAAGAAAAGCAGGAAGGCCAAGACAGCCAGGTCGTCATGAACGGCGTGTCGTAATTTGGGAGGGATGGGGGACCAAAAAACACCATGTCTAATCTCTTCAACAACTCCACCGTTCCAGAAGCTTCTTTCATTAGAGACGTATATTAGGCCAAAGAGAACCAGGTCAGTAGGGCTTAAGAAGAAAAAAAAGAAGACATGACATCAAGCACATTTTGTAACTGTTAACGGGGGTACTAGACAAAAACGTCTCGGCTGTCTCTGAATTTTGTAGTCTGCGTTGATTAGAGGTGTCGGTCTCTAAATCGAAAGTTTTGTAATCGACTTTCTAGGCAACTAACAAAGCTGTGGGTGTTTAAAAAACAAAAAAATGAATAAAAAGTGTGTGTTTTTTGATTTTTGTTCACATCAGGGGGAGTTCAGATTTGAATGAAATGTCTGTGCCATCTCTTGTGGCAAGATTTTTTTTTTATTATTATTATTCTTTTCCCCTTCACACTGTTTGATGTCTGTTTATTGTAGAGCCCATTATGATGTGGAGGTTTCAGCTGCATTGCTTAAAAAAATAGACAAGTAGTAATAATAGACCTACTCCTAGATGATCTGTGCCTTTAACTAGTGGGATAGTTTCTGAATTTGGATTTAAATCAGGGAAGACATGGATTCTACATAATCTCAGCCAATGAAAAAAAACAACAAAAAAAAAACATGGTGCATGTACAGTAATTCACATGTGACATTTTTGGTACATCTAAAGGGCAAATCTTCATCTATTTCTTTTTTTTTTTTTCCTTCCCACTTGATTGTGTAAAGGTGAGATCGTCCCAAGTGACGGAGTACTTCGAGCATCACTTGGTGTGTGGTATACTAATTTAAATATTTAAATGAGACATGTTAGCTTTTTAACGAACCGTCTTTAGCTGTAGTAGCCATCTATTGTTTACTTTTTTTTGTTCCCCTTCTTCGTCAAAGTATGCACCATCCAAACTTTTTAATAGCGATGCTTACAGAGAGTAAGTGAAACTCATTCTAAGCCGTGTCCAGTCGCTGCCCCCTTCGTCTGTTTACTCCACTTTCATGTTCAGGTGTTTAAAAAATAAAAAATAAGGAAAAAAAATTAACAGAAACGAAAAAAAAGCACTGATATCAGATATTGCTGTAAAAGCTTCATCATCGGTAACAGCGTATTGTACATGACATGCTCGCTGTTATTTTGAAGTTACTTTTCAAGCGTGCACTTACTTACTTATTTACTTACGTTTCGTGTTCCTCAGCAACTACTTGGTTTTTACAGATACCCGCTCGCATTGAGACAGGCGAATCACTTGTACGCCCTCGTCTCGGCGAACAGAACGGACTTTCTCATTTTTCGACTCTGCTGTACTTTGTAATTATTATTTTTTTTTTCTGCTTAGGGAGGTAAGATGAAGAAGATGTGACCTTCGAGACTGATAAAAAGCTGTGTTACCTGCTCAGTGCTTGTGCGTTTTTTTTTTTTTTTTTTTTTTTTTTTAGTTTACAGTTTAGAGGTTTAGAAGAGTGTTCTATACCTAGATGTTTTCTTTTTTCCCTTTTTAGGTTTGTTTCCTATCTTATTTTCCTTCGTTATTTGGAAACTTACTGTGACGCTAACCCTAGTAGTTCTTTCCCCTTCTCTCTGTACAGCTGTAACAGTAACGGTTCATTTATACCTGCTATTTCCTGTTAGAACTATCTTTACCAGTGACGAGAAGTCAGACCTACTTGTTGCAGCTTAATCCACGATCTTGATCTGATTTTTGCCTGAATCAACATCCTGCGAGAAACATGCAAGGCTAAACGCTATTGCAGTGAGCATCAGTGAATAATGTTCTACACAATAACTTGTTTAGCAGAAACGGGCGAGATTTAGATAGACTGAAATCCTGATGTCCAGGATGGTCTGCTGTTTTTTCTTTTTCTTTTTTCCCCCCCTCCTTATTTAACACACCTACTGCAACCTGATGAGTAAACATAAACTACACTATTATAGTCCATGGTACCGATGCTCACCATCAAAAATGAAGTTACTAAAATGTATCTACTTTTCCCTTTTCCTTGTTGTAGTGGTACCATCAAGGCTTCTTGTCCTCTTCTACATTTAGGGTGTTTAGTTCACCTGGGAAATACAGTAGATGAGACTTTTAAATTAATGTTAAATATAAGTTTTCAGGAGGTTAGTTTTTACCTGGAAAGGTGTGCATGGTGAACAAAGTAAAACTACATCCTCGATCTAGTTAAGTACAAAAGATGCCGGCTTAATGGTAGCCCCTCAGCGAGAAGGAAAAGTACTTTTATTTTAGCATGACGTGTAAGAGCATCACAGTTTGCTTAAACAAACCAACATGCTGGCGTAAATGTATTTTAGCAACCTTAATTCAACCTTAATTGAATTCTTTTATAAATGTTCAGATTTAAATTTGCTGCACCTTATTCAGGTTTGCTTTGTGATGGGTCTGGTTCAGAAATATTACTACTACTACTACTTGTAAAATAGTATTGGGATTTTCATTTTTACTTAAAAGTTAACAACAAAGTATAATTCTTACTATTCATGTTAAAAGATAAAATGGTTTAAGCTTTTTGTTTGATAGTTTCATCTTAATTTATTTGTAGTAGCAGCAGTAATAATGCTATTATTATTTTTATTATTATTAACAAACATTAACATTATTATTAACAGTTAATAAAAATAATAGTAGTAGGAGCAATAATAATAACGACGACACAAGCAGTAGGTTTGTTAAATAGGGAACTCGCCCACTCTTGCTTGACTCCAAACAGAGAGCGTTCTCCATTCAGGAGTTTCTTTGCAATCTCTTTATGCAAAAACTCCTACAAGACTCAATTTGTGACAGTCTGTTAACGTGAAGTTTGAAATAAATAAATAAATAAATAAAAACAACTGTTCTGAAAATCCCAAATGTTGCCAAACAGACTGTTTTTCCTAGTTATTTATTTTTCAGGCTGTTCATGAGTTTACAAAAGCACCCAAATTTCCAGGTTTCCATCTCTCGCTCATATTGTAGGCTGTTGTGAAGAATGAATGAATTAATTAAAATAAAAACAGGAAAGATACAATTAGACAGGAAAAAAAAAACAAGATAAACTGTAGATACTGAACCAAGGTAGACTGACCTTGTATGTACTGCACTTTGGGTAAGAATTTCTTTGTACATAAATAGCAAGACAGACTGGGTTTTATGTTGACATTGTTTGGTTATAGTGCAATATATTTTGTATGCAAGCAGTTTCAATAAATAAAGGTTGATCTTCCTCTGCAAGCTGAAGTGTGTTTTTTATTCTTGGAAATTGTGTTTTATGACTTTTACATGCCATATGTTACAAGATTGTAAAATAATCCAGGTGGAGTTACTGTGCTGTATGCTTCTCCACATGATGGAGCTCTTGTGTCAAGAACAAAACCATAATGGTTCCAGTTCATATCTGCTTTCATTCATTTTCCAATTCATGGTAAACTTAGACATATATACCTATCCTCTTGCCCCTGTGATTACTAATACAAAAAAGGAACATTTAGTTATTTCGCAGAAATATGGCCAGCATTTAATTTATAAATATATTTTAATAATTATTAGCATAATTATTTTCTCTGGGATTTTACACTGCCTGGCAAAAAAAAAAAAAAAAAAAAACGTTTGCACACACTAAGATTTCATGCAATCATCTTTAGTTTTGATTACAGAATACAATATGTGATTGTTCATGTCCCCAGAATCAAACTTTCACAAATTGAGTCCTGATACTGTACATGCCTGTGCCGTCAGGGAAGAAAATCTTCACAGATGTGATAACCTGGTCATTCAGTACATTCAGGTCGTCAGCTGACTTCATTTTATTGCCACAGAACGTTGCTGAGTCTAGACCTGAGCGACTGAAGCAACCCCAGATCATAACACTCAGGTTTCCGAAAGCTTGTACAGTGAGCACTATGCATGATGGGTATGTGCAGCTTCCCTTTGTATCCATCCCTTCTTACCCTGACATACACATCACGCTGATCTCATCAGAACACATCACACCCTTTACCATTGCTCCAAAGTCCAATCTTCATGCTCCTTAGCAAATTGAGTATTTTTCCGACTAGCCTGATAAGTAGTTTTGTCATGCATACACAGCTATTCAGTCCCAATCCTGTACGTTCTCATCACATTTTGATGTCATCTCAATTCTTGATTTTTTTTCCGACAACATTTCCTCGACAAAGTTACGGTTCAGTGCTTTCCCTCCAGGTTTTGATATGTTCGAGGCTCCCAACCCAGTTCCAGTAATTACAAATCTCCTTAGTTGTTTTCTTTGCTTCATGCAGCTCAATATTTTGATACTTATGAAACGGCTACATTTTTTGGCCAGACAGTTTCAACGTAATATTTATGAAAAGAGTCAACAGTGTTAGCTTTTTGTAACCATCAGATCAACCATGTTTCAACCCATTGGAAAGTGTTCAGGACTATATTTGCTTGTATCTACTTTGATTCCCTGAACCCATCATCCCACCTCCCTCAACTCGCGAGATCTATCAACTTAATAAATTACTCTGTCTTTTGAAGTTCTGGTAGTTGATTTTGGGTGAAAAAAAGTCCAAATTGCCAGTTATGAAAGTTACACAGTTACAGGCCCTCTGTAACTCAGAGTCTCTTTAAATCATCTTTTTTTTATTATTATTATTATTTACAGAAGCCAGCTCTTTAGAAATGCACTTCTGATACTGTTGTATCTCACTACTGTATGTATACTCACCATGCCTGCAAAAAATAATTATTTGAGTCACTTTCTTGTCAGTCGGACCCATCATCAAGGCATTTCCTGCCATAAAACTGTCAATCACAAGATGCTTTGTTTGTCAAATCAGCAGTTTCTGATGGACTCAAATAAATCAAGAGATTACATTTTCCCTCTTTCTAATATCTGACGTAAACTAAAGCTCTTAATTCTTTTGTTCCCAAATAAATATACAGTGATGGCTAAAAGTATTAAGACAACACACTGTATGCTGTGTATTATGGTTCTCCCTGGACACAAAACAAGTGATGTCACTAATTAGTTCTAGTAAAAAGTAAGTGAAGCGATGGTATTCAGCTTCTGCAATGAAGCCTTGCAATGTTCTGTTGGGTCATCTCCAGAGTTAAACTCAACAGAACCTTGTGTGACAGCATTCAAGAAAACGTCTTGGTCTTCAGGAAGCAGCTGAGCAGGGCACAGGTTGAGGGACTGACACCAGACTACTGCAGACATTTTTTATTGTCTCTGTGCCCAGGTTTAAAAGAAGAAAAGAGTTCGTACTAAATATTGATTCTTTGTCTAAATATTAAATGCATAAAATAAAACCCTAGTCTTATAGTGGCGGTGGTGTCTCAGTGTGTTATGGCTCTGAGTTACTGACTGGAAGACAGACGGGTTGTGCTCCAGTTCCACCAGGTTGCGGCTTGAGCAAGGCCCTTAACCCGGCCTGCTTCAGAACGGTACGTACGTACGTATAATGGCTGACCACAGTGACCCCAGTACCAAAGCTGGGATATGCAAAGAGTGAGGAATTTCACTGTAGTGTATGTGATGAACTTACCATATGATCTTGATGGGCGTTATATTGTATTAAAACATTGAATTTCACGTTTGTCTCAATATTTTTGACATGATTGGCTCAAGTCTTCCTGAGTGTATTTATTTCAACAGACTTGATCCTATATACATTTACACATATAAGAGAGATGCAGCGAGTAGTCAGCAGGTTGCCATGTCCAATCCAGTGCTAGCTGAAGGACCGGGATTAAAACCATCGATTGAGCCGCTTTTGCCTTTAAGTGGTCTATCAGGTTCTTCCGTGTCTCAGCAGAACACAACTCAGCATGTCACATCATTGGATTTTCACTAGCTCTGACATAAATTCATCCCTCCTGGACCTCCTTCAGGTGAAATAGGCCAATTATCCGCAAACAAAACTCTCTCTCTCCCTCGGTCGCGCTTAGAATTTCCGCCGCCATCGACCGAACAAGTCGGATAGACTGACCTAGATTTTTATTATTTTTTTTCTCTCTTTACTTTACCTCTAATAACCTGATCCAAAAACAGTGTTTCTTTTCCTCCATTCCATCACCAAGTGTACAATATGTTGCCCATTTAAAGCAATACTTATGACCCCTGTCTCCCTTTTCCTCCCCCTCCTGTGCGGTCATTAACGAATGCTTGTGAAATTAATGGCAACACTTAAAACTGTGCCTGGAGTACTACAGTATTTAATTAGCATACAATGACACATGAGCTATGTTCATTAGAGCTCAGTCCTGCACAAGTGAATGTTTCACGGAGGTTAATCTACATTTTTTTATTTTATTTTTTTTGGTGCAGCGAACAAGCCTTGATGGAGGGTTTAGGGTTTGAACGTGTAAAAAAATAAAAATAAAAAATAATATATATATATAACATTATTTACGCTGTAGTGAAACCAGTTCAAATGTGTGATTCGGCTTAGATGCATGAATAATTCATTTACCTTTTTAGGATCATATGGTGTATGATAAACACATGAGTCCCACCTCGAGTTCCTCATTCTCGTTTAATTCATCCTCATAATGCATCTGGGAGTTACAGGCTTCGGTAATCTCATTCATTCATTACAGTCAGGTGAGTTCCACCGGCCACACACACACACACACACACACACACAGAGAAAGAGAGAAGTTGACACTTTAGGAGGTTAATTTACAGTGGTGTGAAAAACTATTTGCCCCCTTCCTGATTTCTTATTCTTTTGCATGTTTGTCACACAAAATGTTTCTGATCAAACACATTTAACTATTAGTCAAAGATAACATAATTGAACACAAAATGCAGTTTTTAAATGATGGTTTTTATTATTTAGGGAGAAAAAAAAATCCAAACCTACATGGCCCTGTGTGAAAAAGTAATTGCCCCCTGAACCTAATAACTGGTTGGGCCACCCTTAGCAGCAATAACTGCAATCAAGCGTTTGCGATAACTTGCAACGAGTCTTTTACAGCGCTCTGGAGGAATTTTGGCCCACTCATCTTTGCAGAATTCTAAAAGTCTATTCTTTGGTTTTCTCCTTTAAGTAAGAGCATTTCAGTGGCTCAGTGGTTAAGGCATTGGACTATGGTTTTGAAGGTACCAAGTTCAAATCCACCATGTTGCTCCACTGTCGCTCTGGAGAAGGGCGTCTGCCAAATGCCTAAGTGGAAAATGAGAAACAAAAGGAGACTAAGGTTGCTCTTTGGAGCTATATAAAAAGGTCATGTGATCTGGTGAGACCAGAGTGAAACGATCGCACCCATAATGCATAGTCCACATATACTGTATGTATGTGGCAATAAAATGAAGTCAGTTGATGACCTGAATGACCAGGTTATCACATCTATGGAGTTTTTTGGTCTCAAATTGCAGGACTCGGATTGCGAAATAGGGGTTTAAAGGAACATGAGGATCATTGATATACAGTATATGAAACAGCTGTATATCAAAACGTTCCACTTTTCTTGCATGACTAGCTAGAATGATATCAGATAAACACCTGGAGGAGTTGTTTTATAATCCATGACGTGACGCTGCAGTCACACAGACCTGCCATAATAGCTCTGAATATAATTGTCAGTATCGTGTATCCACTGTGAAAAAATGATTTATTCCATCTCGGAAAGGAAGCAGCCGAGTCAAATAAATAAATAACAGAAGAGTCTAACTCTCAGGGAAAAAAAAAAAAAAAAACAGGTTTCGGATATTGAGCCAAGTTGCTCTAGCTCACAATAAATCATAATAAATGAATATAGGAAAAGCTTGTTATACATGTGGCGTGGTATTAATGAACATTACTCAGCCCATGTTACCTGACTGAGTATCTCACATTTGGAGAAAATACACAGCCGCTTTCTCATTCCTTTTTTCTTTTTCTTCTTCTTTTTTTTTATTTAACGAAAGCTAATCCAGATGGATGAGACAGAAAGAGTTTATGTCTAAAGAACACCAAAGCTAACCTCTGTTAGTCCACTTAATTCAAAAGTGAAATTAAATTATTGATTTCCGTGCTTTCCCAGACAAATAGAGAAGGATAGGAGGCATTAGGGCCTACAAAACAACTCGCGGAGCACATGCCGGTGTTGCCCCATTATTATTGTTTTTTTTTTCTTTCTTTCTTTTTTTTAAGTGCACATCAGATGCTTGTCTCCTAATGCATTTTGATGAGTATGAAGTCTCCTCCTCTTAATGAGATGCTGCATCGGGTGCGTCTGACCGAGCCGATAGCTTTATCGCTTTGAAGGTGGAACAATGACGGCGAACACGGCTTTTATCTACGCGGAGATGTGACACAGAATGAGTGATTTACATCTGCGGATCTTACCCCCCACCCCCCACCCCCCGCTATCAGTATGACAAACGAGGCATCACTCACTCGGATGGGGGAAAAAAAAAAAAAACACAAAAAGCCTCCTATAAAGCAGAAGAACGGAGGGAATTATGGTGCACGATATCATAAGATTTCTGATCAGCGTGTTGTATTTTATGCCAACTAAAGAACAATAGTATAATAAACAAGTGTTATGATTATAATCATATGTTTAAGGTCTTATTAAAGACTGGGTCAGTGATTTATTTACTCCTTCATTCGATCATTGATTTAGATTTCAGCAAAATTTTTCATTCGCAAAGATTTTCGCAGGATTTTTACGAAAAATCCAAGGGATTTTTCAAGTCAAACCTGGTCTTTTCATTGTACAGAACACAGTTATGAGAGTTCAAAAAGCCTTCCTTTAATCCCCCGCTACACCACTTATCCCAGTGTTTCCCAGTGCGCTAGTGATGGAACGGTGGATGGTTCAAGATGGAACGTTTTCTCAGTACGCCGGAGCCATGATCGGACTGTCTGCTTCATGTCTGAAACGCTGGCCTCCCAGGAACTCCTTTAACAGTCCAAACATGTGGAAATGTCTTGGAGCCAGGTCAGGACTGTACAGGGATGTGGCAATAACATCCAGCTAAGTTCCTGTAATGTGCAAGTGGTATTTGTGAATGATTCTGTGTACAGATCTTCTACAAATTGGAGAAAATTTAACCATTGATTTTCTAGGATCAGGCATTCCACATGTTTAATGTTCACAGGATCGACTGTGGCGGGCTCCGAGGCACCTCAGTCGGGATCGTCATTCACGGATGTACGACCTCCTTTACATCATTCGCAGTATTTAACTGTTTTACCGCTGCTAAGAGTCTCATCACTATACTATGCCTGAAGTCTTCTGTAAATGTCAATCGGTTTTACACCTTCATACATGAGAAATTTTCAGGTCACAGGTCCCGGTTTAAATTGAACAGCCCGTGTATTTTATCACAAAGAAATAAATTCAGTCTCTATAACGTTCCAGAATCTATAAAATGATGTTGAGAACACACTAATTACGAAGGCAGCATGGCCCCATTCAATTTAGCACTAGGTGTGTACAGTATGTGTTTTAAAGATGTGGCTCGGCTAACTATCAAAATCCCTTACAACACCTTTAACTGCATGTTCCTCGATCCTGATAGGGGTTCTAAGATATGAAGAGAACACATCTTGGCATACTCGGGTTGACACTCCAGCGACTCTAACCAATTATTGCTGTCTGTGAGGTTAAGCAAGTAGAAGGGTTGGATAGCGCGTTCCTCCGAGGGTGTTACGGCACCCCATGTCACCTTGATAGGGCGGTGCCCTAGAAGGAAAAAAAAATCTACGTTTTATTTGTCACATACATACACAGTCATACACAATGTCATATGCAGTGAAATGTTTTAATAACCACCCATGACCTAAAAATGAAAGAAAATCGAGTATTCAAATAAAGAATATAAAATAAGAATATAATAATAAAAATTATACAGCATAGAAAATATAGAAAACTGATGGGTGGGAACGAGAAGACGATGACTTAAGTGGGGAGAAAAATCTTCGCTTTATCTTTCTTGAGGGCTTTAGCGGGAAAACTTAAGCGGGAAGTATGTTTAGAATTCAAATTTTGAAACATCTATAGCTAGCTATTAAAATTACTTACTGCTCCTTTAACTGGAAGCATTTGAGATTGTGATAGGAGTTCTATTGACATTGGAGGAAATATTAAGAGATTAATGGACTGGGTTTAAATTTTAAAGTTCAGAACAACTCACTTTTGGCAATTGTTAAAATCCCTCACTGAACCTTTAACAGCAAGTTCTCAGATCCAGATGATAGACAGACATATAGACAGATGGATATATATATATATAGATGGATAGATAGATAGATAGATAGATAGATAGATAGATAGATAGATAGATAGATAAGAGTATATCTAACTAGGAAACTAAACGATTCTCAGCACAAACTAGAGTATTATCAGTTATTCAGTATCCGTGTCTCTCATGGGTGAATGGTCCATTCCATTGTGACAGCGACATGAGGTTCACGTGTCACGCTCTCCTGACCCTCGTGGCTGTCTGTGTGAGTGGGAGGGCAGCTGTTGATTGGCCGTTAAACTCCTCCTGCCCTCGCCCGTGTGATTGATTGCCCGCTCCCGTCACTCTCTTTCCCCGCTTGAAACACTTCCCGCAGTCCGGACACGATGTCTCACTTGAGGAATTCTCTCTGACCAGGTCATCTACGCCACTTAATAACAACTTTCTTTATCTGCTATAACGTCATCCGGCGCCGGGTTAATGCTGCGGGATCGTTTAAGGAACCGAGTGACATATCATTTGCGTGACTTACTCAACTCCGTCTTAACATTTTACTCTTCGGCGACGGGAAAATGAGATCGGAATGTGAAAGCTGTTTAAGACGGTGTTCCTTCCAGCAGGCTTTAATGAGAAACATGGAAAATGTCATGCTGATATTAACCACTATTCATTACTATGCTTTATACCGGCCAATTACACGTAGAATGTAATTATTAAAGTATGTAAATGCTTTCCATGTCGATCCTGAGCACTTTTTTTTTTTTGTACAGAAATGAAGTTGTATTATTTCTGCTTCAGCTTTCATTAGATTTATATTTATTAAATAAATTAAATGAGTTGCGTTTTAAAATCCTGCGCGCAAGTTCGGGCTACAATTACGCGATATATATTTTTTTATTATACTCATAATGTGGAACGAACCACTGCAGGACAATTAATAGTTTTATTTTTTAAGTATCAGTGCTTAAATACATTAATATTAATGCTTGAATACTACAAATGAAAATAATATAAACACCATCTTCATACTTTTACTCATTCTCATATTATTATTATTCTCTGGCACATACTGTATAAGGTTCTCTATAACTAACTGTTTAATTTGAAAACTTTTTTTAAAAAACTTTAAACCTCCTCATTTTAAGCAAACCTGGACACATACTGGACACATCATGACAAGCCAATCGCATCACTCCTTTCTGTCACATGACCAGTGGGTGAAACAGCAAGCGGTGCAACACCGCGAGTGAATTAAATTCATTTAATAGATTTTTGGAGAATGTTGAAGCCAAGAAAGAAAAAAATAAAGACATTTACACTCCAGGAGTAATAAATTACAGGGTGAGTCGTTTAATGTCCACCATATGTTCTGTAATGTAAGACATTTACAAGAGACTATTTGGATGTTGTGTGTACATCTTGTTACAAGTTCTTTTGTAACTGTAAATTTGTTTTGCTTCCAAATCAATATGTCTCTTTTTTTTCACTAGCACGGGTTTTGCAGTATTTCAGTAAAAAGTATCACATAAGTAATGTTACAACACTTAAAAGATACAGAAGTGATTTGTGTACAAGCATGCGCTGTGTGTGGAAAGCAGTTCTATTCACTTTGTCTGGTTTTGGTCACTATTCAGCACAATTACATTACAATAATCAGTTACATTACAGCGTTACTTTCTGATAAAAGTAACTAGTTCGAGTACTTTTCCAATGCAGAAAATATAAAAATTATACAAAAATAAAAAAAAAAATCACACTGACTAATATAACCCATACACTTACTTACTCACATCATCTATACTGCTTAGTCCTGTATACAGGGTCATAGGGGCCCTGAAGCCTATCTCAGGAGACTAAGTGGCACAAGTGAATCGCAGGGCACACACACATACACACACTAATATTCACACATTACATGCAATTTGGGAACGCTAAATAGTCAAATCAGCATGTTTTTAAACTGTGGGACGAAACCGGGGTACCCAGATGAAACCCAGCAAACTTGGGAAGAACATGTTAACTTAACGCGCACAGAGGCGAGAATTGAACCTGGCTAGAAATCGAACCCGGACCCTGGAGGTGCAAGGCGACAGTGCTAACCGTAACCCAAACCATTTTAACAAAAAAAATGGCAGTTGTGCTTTTTAACCTTCTTGTGACTCAAAAAAAACATGCACAAAATACTTTCTTTCAGTTTCTTTTCTTTCATATAAAAAAAAAATAAAATTAATTAACAGCAAAAATGGAGATAGTTCATTTTGCTGCCAAAACTCTGCTCCTGAAAACTTTGCTGAAAAGTGCTCAGTCAGCTAATCCTAAAACCATGGAGCATCTTCTTTACAGGAGATTATATTAAATTAGCACAAAGAAATCAATGATTTTTAAATAATTTATTCCAATAAAGTAAATTAAATGTCTGAAAATTTATGCAGACTTTATGATGTCATGATCTTAATTTATTATCTCGTGTCTACATTCTCATGCAACAAATAATGCTATCATATGCTGCTGAATTATTTACAGTTAGGACTGTTTACACTGCAATATACTGTAGTAAAATAGAGTGTTATTTGATTGCTGGGTTTAATTTAAAGTTAAACCCAAATGCACATAATCATATTAGTTTTTTTTTTTATCTGGAATATATACAGTATTCAGCTTTTGTTACATTCAATTGCACTTGAAAGTGTTGAAGTGGATTGGACGCTGTTGGAAAAATCTAGTCTCGGGTGCTTTAACTCAAGAAAAGGCTTTAAAAAAAAATCCCACTAAAATGCAATTATGGACCATAAACATAAGTAAGAAGAAGAGTTTGGTCACTGGTAAGAATATTATATGTGCTAAAGATCCTTTTTTTTTTTTACAAACGTGAAAGTGTACAGTAAGTAGTAGCTTTTTAAATCATCTGGTGAAATATTGCACAATGGCAGCATGGCTTGCTTGCATGCAATTACTGCACTGTCCCTAAATAAACTAATAATTCAGGCAAACGTCAGCACTTGAGTTTTCATATATTTTCCAAGAAAGTGCTGGATATCGCAAGAGGAAAAGGTTGCGCAGTGTTTGGACAGCGTTTCGAAAAAATCGAAAACCGCTGGCTAGAAATATCTCAAACTTAATATATTTAGCTGTAGACAAATTACGGCACTTTTTCTGTACACAAATGAAGTCTTATTCCAGGGAGAGGGTTAGCTCTGTGGTTTAGACTAGAGCTCCTTGTTGGACCCTTGAGCGCAGGCCCCATAACTGCTCAGATGTATAATTAGAATGTAAGTCGCTCTGTATGTTTGGGTGTCCACCAAATGCTGTAAATCTCTAAAGCAAACATCTGCAAAATGATTTTGTCAAACTCAAAAAAGCCAGCCAGCTTCTTCTTTCATGACACAGCTGCTTTAAAAAAAAAATTAAAATTTTCCCTAAGCTTTGTGCTGCAACGTCAATCTTAGCCAATGCCATTTTTGTGATATCTTCTCATCCTATTGCAGGGAACCTTGTTATTTATTTTGCATTATTCGTACTACTTGAAGGTCATATGTTCTAGGGGCGTTCAAATCAAACCGGGACTTGTGAAATTTCAGGGTGAATGAAGGCATTGATCTTTAACGAAGACTTCATGCACAGTACGGTGATGAGACTCTGAGCCACAGTAAAACATCTGATTGGTGCAAACGTAAAGAAGGCCATAGGACTGGAGGTCGCTCAGAGCCCACTGCAGTTGTTCCTGATTCTTGAACATAAATGGATAACTTGTCACCAACTTGTGGAAGAGACACATCTGTCTGTACAATCCTGACCTCGCTCCAAAGCATTTCCACATGTTCGGGCTATTAAAGGAGCTCCTGGGAGGCCAGTGTTTCAGATGTGAAGATGATATGCAAGCACTAGTGAAACACTGGGAAAAATGAATTAGAATAGAAGGGGATTATATAGAGTGTAATGCCTTTATTCATTGCCTTGATTTTATGACTGCGGGATGGTGGAGAGGCTGTAGGCCTACATCTCAAGAGAAATAAAGATTGTACTCTCATACAGTACCTGTTCATACTGTGAGTCCCGCTTTGACTTGAACGTCCCTTATATAATGTAGTATTCGAGTCCACAGTAAAAGCATCTTAATCATGTGCATAACCTGACTCTGATAATGTTGTAACTTAATCCGAAACCAAACCTTTACTATCTGAGAGTGACGTCCTGTCAAGCGACTGCAACAAATATTATGACATGCAGCTCACCGACACACACACGCACACGGACACACGGACACATTCAGCCAAATTATTCTCCACCGGTTCCTCTTCATCTAGAGAAACTCATTGCTAATTCACAGGTCAGCAACACTCCATCAGACTGCGTTTGGCACTGATACAGCTCCATCTGCACTGGCAACCAATTTAGAAACACAACTAGAGTGAGACTTCAGATCTGTTATCCGTGACACTGCAGGATATTCTGCATATCCATTTTTCACTCCTTTCTATAGCAGGTTCATTATTATTAACCAAGGCTCATATTCCTCATGTCATTCTTAAATTAGAGCTGTCAGTCACACGGGGACAAGACTCTTAACAAGACTATCGGGTTATACGGAGTGTGAGAATTTTTTTTTCTCCCCCCCCAACTATGAATAGGATAAAAAAAATATTAAAAAGTGCCTTAATTAGAGCCATGTTCCTGAAAACGCGGTTCGCTGACCCCTAGGGATGTGCACGGCATGGGGCAGGGGCTCTGAGTTTTATTAGTATTATTTTTCACTGATGCCACACTGGTGGACTTTTGTTCTAGTTGTTATTTAGAAATTGTAATTAGAAGCCTAATGGACTGGTCACTTGAAGATGAATGGGTCTCTTTTAAAATTTAATAACCCTAAAAGCAGAGCAATGAAACAAATTGCAGCTTGACTTTTCATTCGCCTAGCAAACGTTCAGTCCATATTATACGTGGGCTATATCGAAATTAATGCAAAAGTGGGTATAGCCTTTTTGTCAACTGATTTAAGTTGTTCAGTGACTTTTCATCTATACAAAGCTACAACGCAACATGGTCTCCATTAGTATCAACTATGATAAAGCGGATTTTCAAAAAGAATTCGAGAGTTGGGTTCAGCAATGGAGCAAAGGCATGGCTTGTCATGGACAACATGTTGATTAGTACCTTTTTATATATATATAAAAAAAATAATAATAATTCTCCATCTGCATGTGCAATTTGAACAACTTATCATGGTCATGGTCATCTATACTGCTGAAGCCTAGCCCAGGAGGGCACAAGGAGGAGTGCCAATCCATCACAGGGCACACACTTGTTCACAGTCTAAGGAACACCAATTAACTTAATCTGCAAGTCTTGGACTATGGGAGGAAACCCACATAGAGAACAACAAACTCCATACACACAGAGGCAGGAATCGAACCCAGATCCTGAAGGTGCAAGGTGATAGTGCTGCCCGAACAACTTACTGTATGTCACTTAATGAAAAGTAATAAAACTATTGCATAACTTTTAGTGCAGCTCTTGTACAAAAGTCAGTCAAATTTCTAGTTTAGATTTCTATTTTTACTTTTTTTTTTAAGTGTAAACTTTTCAGTGTAAATTTATAGTGTAAATCTTTTTTTAGCATAATTCTAGGGTAATTCTATTTCTAGTTTGTTTTTTGTTTTTTTCAGGTCACAAACAGTAGTAAGCATTTCGCTGCTGTTGTATTCTGTATAGTTGTGTACATGACAAATAACGTAAATCTACATTATAAAAAGGAAAGAACTCAAATCTGATTGGATGATTTTATTCAAAGTCATTGAGACCACATTAAAAACATTTTTATTATTTTTTTTACTTTAAATCATTACTTTAAATTGTTTTATTATTAAAACTAAAAAAAAAAGGATTCAACATCTTAATTCGCATTATTTCTATGTTTGTATTTAAATGTACGTATAGAGTATATATGTACAAAATGACCATATTAAGAGCTTTGTACAAAAACGCATTTTGTTTACAACATTGAATTTAATCTCTAAAAAACAAATGAATAATAAAAACTCATATTGTTATTTACATTCTGAAAATATATAGCATTTAATCAGTGTTTTGGACGATACATCAAACAGACAAACTTTAATGAGATAGTACAGGTTTTTTAGTGTAGACATGAAAGTGTTTGTGATTTTTGGAATACAGTAAATGATTTAGGCCAGGCAGCACAGTGCAGACTGATTAACACTGAGGCCTTAAAACCTCCATGTTTGAAGGTTTGAGTGCCAACTTGAGGTCTTTTGCATGGAATTTGCATGTTCCCTACACGCTTGGTGGGTTACACGAACTGGCATTTTTAGATTCCCCATAGTGTGTGAGTGTGTGTGCCCTGCAATGGACTGGCAACCTGTACAGGGTAAGCAGTATAGAGAATGTGTGAGTGATCCTGGCGTCAATACCTAGCGTTATCGAAGTGACATGTCTGAATAAGTCCTCGACAAGCTCTATAAAACACATGCTTGGATTTAAAATTTTAACATGAAACATTTCAGGAAAAAAATGAATTCATTGATTAAATGAGTGGTGATGGCTAACATTATTGTCGTGCCTTTTCCTTTGTTTTTTTTTTTGTTTTTTTGTAATTTTCATAATTTTTGGAGATTTTTTTTAAGCTCAACATTGGACCTTATTTTTTAAATTACAAGTGAAGGTTTAGTCAATATAAGCATGTGTAATAGTTCCTAGAGATTTTTGTGAATGATTATAGTTTTGCAGGAACACAAACGTCCATGCCACCTCAAAAATACAAAAAAAAAAGAAAAACTTAGAAATTCTTGTAATTCTTTTAAAATAAATTGAATTTAAATGAATTTTTAGTAATAATATATATTTTTAATAAATGTTATTGTGTTAAATTAGAAAAACTAGTTTAAAACAGAAGAATTTATACTAGTGCTCCGGGACTGTATAATAATAATAATAATAATAATAATAAATAAATAAAAAAAATATTTGAGTTCTGACTTTTTTTTTACTCTAAATTCTGTCATTGTTTAAATTCTGAGATTAAAGTCATAATTAAAAAAATATATGGTTCTAATTCTTTTTCATACTTTATTTGTGAGCTTTCTGTTGACAGAATATATTGTTCTTACAAAAATAAATGTTTATTACTAATATTTTTAGTAGTAAATTATCATATTGTTATTTACAGTATGTCCCTAAAAAGAAGTTTCAGACACGGCGTTACCATGTTGACTGAGAGCACCCTTATCTCTTAAAAAATAAATAAAAAAAATAATAATCCCTTGTGGCTTATTTGACAATTCTAATGTGCTTAAAGTTTAAGAAGTTGAATTACATGCATTTTTGAATCGCTTAACAACGGAAAGTAGAAGGTTCCTGCTCTTTCCAGTAGGGAGCGCTGCATCTCCAGACTATGGAGAACTTTTTGGTACCAAGTGTTGCTTTGATTCGTAGACACCTCATAGAGATCACTGTTTTAACAAGCAAGCTTTACTAGGTACCCGAGATTCACTGTAAACAGTACGTAAAGTTTACATGACTGGCTTTGGTTTGCGAATGTGCCAGCTGTAATACTGTTTCATATGCAATAAGCTGTTAAAGTTTTTTGTCCTTCATCTTACTGGATGCAGCAGTTTCACCCCTCATCCATCCCGAATTTAATAGTTTTGGGATTGAGTGTTTTGATGCTTTGTTTTGCCATTTATTCATTGTGCCATTTATTTCGCCTCGAGTATTATCTTTTGGGAATCAGTCACTAAAAAAAAAAAGACAGAAAGTCGTTATACCCTGCTGTTAAAAGACACAGCCGTTTCTTTCACTCTGATGTGAAACCTGACCATGAAACTCTCAGGTCTTCGACACCCACCGTGCTTGGAAATGACTCGAACACATCACCCTGTCGTCGCGCACCGCGACGGTCCCAGGCCTGTGTGAAAGCGCCGCTGCAGACGCGTGCGCCACGTTCACCTGGTGACAACAGTCGGGTCAGATTGATGAGGCGTTTGGATAAGATGGAGGCTGCGTGAGAGCTCCAGATGGCTCATTACTACTGACAGCAGTGAGTTTTATCCCCTGCTCGGCTAAAGGTCACGCTGGCCGACATTTCCGAGAGCTCAGAGCATCCGCGAGTCTCTCCGGAGACGGATAACTGCGACTACAAACCTAGAGGAGAGTGAAATGTAAACATTTTACTGTTGTTATCAACTTTGATTGCGTTAGTAGTTATTGGTATAATAAATAACCAATGAAACTCTGAGTACACCATCTACTCTATGGTTTTATCTCTTGACAGATGTGCTAAGATTATTTATTTACACAGCTGCAATATATATATATATATATATATATATATATTTCGTACAACTGACCTTGATACTACAAAAAGTGAAAAAATCTTTCACTTACTAATTAGCTATACCACTTGACACATTCAGGAGGCCTGGAAACCGGAATACGTGAAGGAAACCCATCAAACATCTGGAAAACATGCACACAGACCCTGGAGATGCAAGAACACAGTGCTAACCAATGCCAACCAATTACCTATGTTTTCATAAAGCACCAGGAAATAATTCAATGAATTTCAATTTATCTCATTTATGTCATATACACACAAAACAAAGTAAAATATTCAATAAAATCTCTTTTATATTTTTACTAATTTCATAAAACTGACCATTTTCCTATTTCGAACATTTCTTTTAGACGCACAAATATTTATAAATTGTAAAAAATGTTGATTAATTTCACTACGAATAGGTTTCGTTGTTTATAATAGGATACATGATAGCTTTAAAATGGAATGAAGAGATTTTTAATTAGTCAGCCAGTGAATAAAATAGCAAGGCCAGACAAGCATCAGGAATGAGTGCTATTTAATATATATATATATTTTTTTTTATGAATTATGCTCATTTATTTATATATTCACAGGTGAGAAGTACCTCACCAGGGTTAACTGGTAAAGAGCACTGTAGAAATGACTTGCTCTTTATTTCCTTTTCAATTTGTACCTGAGAATTTGGTAGTTTGTTTTCCCTAAAAAGCTGTCAGTGTCCCTGCAGAACTCGAACAGGCAAATGGCCAAATTAAAAGAAAAAAACACTTATATCGCAGAGCTTCTACATTTATGAATATGATTTTCCAGAAAGTTATTTTTTTTATAGACCAAAATAACAGAACACAGTTCTGAGAGTAAAAAACTCACTTTATTCCTCTATATAATCCCCTGCTACACTAATGCACCTCTCCCAGTGTTTCACTAGTGCTTGGACACCATCAAGTTAGAAAGATTTCTCAGTAAGCCGAAGCCACGATCATTACTGCCTGCTTCGCTTCTGAAACGCTGGCCTCCCAGGAACTCCTTTAACGGCACAATCATGGACAAAATGGCTTGGAGTGAAGAGGTCAGGACTGTATCCCAGAGTTTTATTGGTTAATTATAGACGCCGCTCTTCTATGTTTTCCATGCATTTTCGAGGATCGTGCTTTTCACATGCTTAAAGTTCATTGGAAGACTGCAGTGGGCTTCAAACCACCTTGACCGGCTTTTATTATTCTTTAAAATGTCTGCATCATTTAAATGTTTTACTGTGGCTGAGTCTCATCACCACACTTTGTTTGACGTCTTCTCTAAATCAGTTTTACGCCTTCATTCATGAGAAATCGCAGCACAAGTCCTGGGTGACTTGAACGCGCCCCTCGTGTAACAGTAATGCTGGCTGCGGAGTCTGCGTTTAAATGAACATCCTAATATGATATGATTTTTATAGAGACAATATATACAGGGGCTTTACTGGCTTCTCTGTGAAGGAGTCTCAAGGGTCACAGCTGTAATTTGTTCCTATGAACTAGAAAAGTGAAAGAATAAAGCATAAACTTTGGGGGAAAAAATTGCTCAGGAACTAACTTGTTTCATGGATGTAGCACTAAATGTATCTCTAGATTGATCTAAAAAAATGATGATTTATTTGTTAATTAATAATTAAATTTTCTGCGGTATAAGAGAAATAAAACACTTCACTGTGGCAGTGGCGGCTTAGATGGTTAAAGCTCTTTGTTACTGATCAAAAGGTTAGCGGTTCAAATCCTAGCACCACTAAGCTGCCACTGTTGGACCCTTTAGCAAGACCCTTACCCCTGTCTACCCCGGGGTGCTGCATCATGGCTAACCCTGTGCTCTGATTCCTAACAAGCTGGGATATGAAAAGAGAAGAATTTCACCGTGCTGAAATATACAGTATATGTGATAAATAAAGGGTTCTTTTCCTGAATGTTCTTCTTCTTCTGAAAAACAGCCAGTTTCATGGTGATTGAAGTAAGTACTCCTTACATTTTTTTCATGCATCATGTTTTCTAGTCATTGATTAGTTTCCTAAATAATGCATGCACAATGTACATTTTTTTTAATCAAAAAATATATTAAAGCCAGTAACTACATCTTTTGACTTTAACCCAATTCTAGGAAAGTGCTATCCGCCATCTTCTACATACATGACCTTATAGACATCTGTGACTGTCTCTTTGATTCAAAGGGAAGAATGTAAACCTCCCCACTTTGGAAGAAAGGGTTAATTTTGCTCTCCTGACTATTCCCAATTAATCCTATATTACATCAAACAAAACTGCCTCCCCAGCTTAAAGACGCTGCCCATTTCCAACTTCAATAACCGCTGAGGCTAATTTAATTGCAAACACCAAAGAGCTAATTCTTTGATCAATATGTGTGTGTGGCCTTTAAAGGAAATGGGTTCATAGCTCCCCAGGTGACAATTACGGTACAACCCTTCACAGTGTAATCTCTAGGGGACTCAGAAAATCCCCTGCAAACAAACGCAGGCACTTATTGGTTTCAGAAGTCTCTGAAGTGAAAAACCAAGATATACGAGTATTAGTAAGCACTTTGCATAGCAGTTGCCTAACAATGTACAGCTTGTTCAGACCATATGCTGATAAAATGATTCATTATTCACACAGCATGGCCATTATCGAGTCAAGTCAAATCAATTTTATTGTCATTCCATCCGTATAAATGTATAAAGCGGGGTTAGATGTTGTGCTAACCAGCATGGATCTTCACATCAGTGCACACACATACAGTACAGCATGTACTGTACATACAGAATATACATACATTATTCTACATACACAGTAAAAAAATGTAGGTTTTCCTATTGTTCTGTTTTTTTTCTTTGTTTCCTTCCATCTAAAAGCTACACAACTGCTCTTCCAAAATAAAACCACCATCATTATCAATTCCTCCTATCCAGCGGCAGAAATTCTTTGATTCTTGTCTTCAAAGACCTCCATTTATTTGGTCATTATTTCTGCCAGAGAAGTTTCTCCGAGTCGAATAAAAGCCCGAGAGCGTGGCCTTCCACGGAAAACACAGCGGTGGAATAATTGATGTTACCCAGTGGAACCGAGAGTGAGTCTGTACACTTTTTATAACGCACTCTCCATTGTCATAAACACACCGTGCAGCCGGTGTCGGAGCCGTCCTGAGACGTGGGGGATGACAGTTGACAGTTACAAGTACAATTTTCTTCATTTGGAAAACCGTAGAACTAACTATGACATGATTTCTATGGGGAAAAAAAGGCAGAGTAAGCATTTATTTCTATCTCATAAAGATGACTGCACTCAAGGCAAAAAATTATATATATATATATATATATATATATATATATATATATATATATATATATATATATATACTGTATTTAAATGAGTTAAAATAGAGCACATACTTTAAAGTATGCATTTATTCGCCAGTTAACCTAATCTGTAATCGAACCCATAACCCTGGTGGTGCAAGGTCACAGTGCTAAACACCACCATGACAACACCTTATTATTATTGCTTTTTAAATAAAATTCCAATTAACTGTATTTTTTATTCAGTATTTTGACATATATGCTTTAACATATTTATTTAAACATGGAAAAAATAAGAATTTTTCCAATTCATGGATATTAAAAATATTTATTTAAAATAATTTTACAAATTTTAATTTTTAATGTTTCTTAGTATTTTCTGTTTACTTTTTAAAAATTCTCACATAAAAAAAACACTACTTGAAAATGCAGTATTTGTGATGTCATTTATTGTCAATCACAATATGGTGTGGTTCTTTTATTTTATTTTTTTGTTCCAATAACAGATTTCCTAAACTATATAAATTCATCTTATACTACAAATTAGAAATTTATACAATTTCTAAACATTAATAAAAGGTTTTATACAAAAGAGTATGCTTATTCTTTAACATTTTTAATGTTAAAGGAATAGCACCCCATCCCCAACCCCGCTTTAGACACAAACACACAAAAAATAGACGTTATATATATTATAAAAGCCGTAAGCCATTCGTTTCTTTTCTCCCACTTAATACAGAGACAATAAACAGAACCCAGACATTACACATACTGTAAATGTTTAAATTCTCTAAAGACTTACATTTGCAGCTTTACCACTTATTGTGACAAAACACTCACACTGGAGACTCCTTCCCAAAAATCTGCTTTAACAGATCAACACTTACACGCATTTTAATCAGTTCATGTGAATCGTCTCCTGCTGTCAGAGCTGCTGTTCTGAGAAATTTTACACATTCTGTTTTTATCAGATTTCCAATATCATGCTATTACAGTATCGCATTTCTCATTACAAATCAGATAACATTCTATTATCATATCCAAGCATACTGTAGTAGAAATGCTGATGCTGTAGCAATGCATGACAGCTGCACACATTTATCATTTATAAAACCATTCAACTGTATTTATTGATCTGAAATTACTAATAAATAATACCGTTATTCATCCAAATCATGGCTTTGATTGAAATAAATTTGACTGTCTTGCAATTAGAGAATCCTGCAGCCCTCCCTCCTTCCATCCCTCGCTCGCTCTCCTCTCCTTTTTTTTTTCGAACCTTAATTGAAGCTTGGTGTGCGCTACAGCGGCACTGAGAAACTGATCACTGCCAAAGAGATTTCACTGCTGAAATTAGCCACAGGCACTTTGGCTTTGTGCTCTGCTTTATAGCATTCGTCTCCCCTTCTCTTTTTTTCTATTTTTTCACACTTTTTTTTTCTTTTTCCATCTTTTTTTTTTAACACTGTACAAACGTTCCAGATTACTGCTGCCTTGGAGAGGCTGAAGAGGAAAGAAGAAAGATGCACGAGACGAGAACATGTGGAGTCTTCAGGGAATTGAACAGAAAATGACTGGAGAGCTCGTTCAATCAAACTCAGCTTCAGCCTGGATGCTGCACTACACCGCTGTTCTGCATAGAAAATAAATAAAATGACTAGCGACGCAAATGCAAGAATCAATAAGTGACTGCGGATACTGCCTTCTCATCTGTGAACTTAACAGATTAATTAAAGCATTTATTATCACTTGAAGACGGCTGTGGTATCTGTGCTTCATTATGATATTAAAGACAACCAAAGGGCATATTATTCAGAATTTTCTGAGAATACTGTCTGTCTTATTATCCCTGCATGTGTTCAGAAAATGAATAGTTTATCTATCTGCCTGTATCTTTCTATCAGCCTCTACACACAGCCATCCATCTGTAAACACATCTGTTTGGCTGTAAATCTATCAACTGTCTGATCTTTTGAACTTTAGTTAAGATTCTAGTTAAGTTGTACATATGTGTGTGTTTGTCGATCTGTCTCTGTCTTTTATTTCATCTTTCAATCTAACCATCCATCCACCCATCTATCTATCTATCTATCTATCTATCTATCTATCTATCTACTGTATCTATCCCTCCATCCATTCATCCAATTGTCCATCTATCCATTTGTTTGTCTGGTTGTCCATCCATCTATATATCTCTGTCACCTGAATCTGTCTAATTAATACTATCAATGGTCTATCTATCTAATCTATCTATCTATCTATCTATCTATCTATCTATCTATCTATCTTTTTGTCTATCTGTTTAGTATTTTCTAACAGTAATGCCTGTCTTATTATCCCTTTGTTCAAAAATGAACTGTCTGTAACTATGTGTGTCCCTGTCCATCCATCCATCCATCCATCCATCCATCCATCTATCCATCCATCTATCCATCCATCTATCCATCCATCCATTCATCCAATTGTCCATCTATCCATTTGTTTGTCTGGTTGTCCATCCATCTATATATCTCTGTCACCTGATTCTGTCTAATTAATACCATCTATCAATGGTCTATCTATCTAATCTATCTATCTATCTATCTATCTATCTATCTATCTATCTATCTATCTGTCTGTTTGTCTATCTGTTCAGTATTTTCTAACAGTAATGTCTGTCTTATTATCCCTTTTTTCGAAAATGAACTGTCTGAACATGCCTCCCTGACCATCCATCCATCCATCCATCCATCTATCCATTTATCCAATTGTCCATCTATCCATTTGTATGTCTGGTGGCCCTCCATCTATATATCTCTGTCATCTGAGTCTGTCTAATTAAGACCATCTATCTATCTATCTATCTATCTATCTATCTATCTATCTATCTATCTATCTATCTGTCTGTCTGTCTGTCTGTCTGTTTGTCTATCTGTTCAGTATTTTCTAACAGTAATGTCTGTCTTATTATCCCTTTGTTCGAAAATGAACTGTCTGAACGTGTCTCCCTGACCATCCATCCACCCATCCATCCATCCATCCATCCATCCATTTATCCAGTTGTCCATATATCCATTTGTATGTGTTGTCCATTCATCTATATATCTCTGTCATCTGACTCTGTCTAATTAAGACCATCTATCTATCTATCTATCTATCTATCTATCTATCTATCTATCTATCTATCTATCTATCTATCTATTTATCTATCTATCTATCTATAAAGGGCATTCAGGACAAACTGGGACTTGTGATAAAATGTCTCACGATTTAAGGTCGTAAAACCAACTGACATTTACAGAAGACTACAAGTACAGTACAGTGATGTCACATTGTGAAAACATGGCGCAAACTCACAAAGAAGGTCCTAGTGCCATGAATGATGATCCTGATCCACATTACAGGAACTTGGCTGGGAGTTGCTGCCACATCACCTGTATAGTCCTGACAAACTGCTTTAAGACATTTCCACATGTATGGGCCATTAAAGGAGTTCCTAGGGGGCCGATCATGACTCCGGCATACTTCCTACCTAGATGGTATCCAAGTGCTGAAACACTGGAATAAGTGCATTAGTGTAGTGGTGGATTATATAGAGAAATAAAGGAAGTTTTTACTCTTATAAAACGTCCCGGTTTGACTTGAACAACCGTTGTCGTCAATCTGTCTATTGGTATGTCTGTCTGGCTGGCTGATTGGTCATCTATTTACTTCCCTATCTGTCCATCTGCCTGTCTGTCTGTATTTTTTCTCCCACTCTGTGCACCAGCCTGTATCGTTTTTTTTTTTTTTTTTTTGGTTTCTTTCTTTAACAAGATATAAAAACACTTCTGTCAATACTGCTTGTCTTGTAGCCACACCTACATGTCTTGTGCTCTAGATTTGCAGTGTGTACAGTGTGTGTGTGTGTGTGTGACAGGAGGTCTGTAATGTGTTCAAACAAAAAATAAAATGAACAAGCCAAGATAGGAAGATCAGAATAAATGTCTTGATATGTCGCTAAATGTGGAGTATGTCTGTTCTACTTTGATGTGTGTGTGTGTGTGTGTGCACATACACATGGAAAAGGTCTCAGGCTGGGCATGGAAGCGGTTGATTAGCTGGGACTTCCAAAGGGGGCTAATTAACATCTGTCACTCAGCAGGAATCAGCGGTGTAGAGCGGCTGAGGTGGCAGTGCCATGCTGCCATCGCCCCTGCCAATTATCTATCAACTCATCAGAGAACCATGTTAAAAAGCACGGATTAGACATACAGGGGGAATTGTATTATCGGCTAATTTACGGATTCACATTAATTCGTACTGGATCGTTTTAGTGTCTCTGATGTGACAGTACAGATCAATTTAGAATGGAACATGAATGCAGTAGATGTGTATATAATATAAAAATATAATACAAGGGGAACAGTAACACTAACATCATTTTGCCCAACATATTCATATCTGTATTATTTAATACAGACCCCAAGTGGGTCCTTAGACCATTTTTTTTCTCTCTCAGCTATGTTTGTACCTTCCTATATATAGGAAAAAAAACTAGCAGACCCTGATCAGGCAGTTATTAAAGATGAATTTCTTTGTTTTATAAGCTTCTTACATGGCAGTTTGCTCACATGAAGGAAACATGAAGTGCAAAAAATGCATCCCAAAGATCCCTAATCAAAACCAGGCACAAAACTGTACTTATAGTGCTGTGAAAAAGTATTTGCACCTTCATGATTTTGCCTTTTTTTCATCAAAAAAATGTAAATATTACACAATGATACCGCAAGATAAACACAAAATGCAGTTTTTAAATGCTTATTTTATTTATCAAGGGAAAAAAGTTGTTCAAAACTACCTGTCCCTATGTATATAAAAAAAATAAAAAAATAAAAACGTGGAAAAGAAATTGCCCCCTAAACCTAATAACTGGTTGTGCCACCCTTGGCGCCAATAATTGCAGTCAAGCATTGAGTTAACTAAAGCAATGTGTCTTTCACATCACTTATCTTAGTGAAGGTGACAATGGATTCATTGTCTGTTCTGTCAAAACATGCAACCTATCCTCTTGATAGATTTTTGCTACTTAACAATTCAATTCATGCAAAGATTGACAAGTGACAAGCTTGGGAACTGTTTCATGCGTTTTTGTTGATTATGTAATATTTACATTATGAGATATGGCATTATCTGATGGGGATATTTGTCAGAATATACAACCCCTAAATGCCCCAATAACGATGTTATAATTAAGAATCAAAATACATTGTGGATGAATTTTGGCCCACTCTTCTATGCAGAATTGTTTTTTTTTCTTTTGCAAATGCTTTTTTACAGCATATCTGTTTTGAAAATGTTATCTGTTTCAATACATCATTTTCAATAATGCAATCCTATTTGCTTACATCCCTGCAGTTTCCTCTGTCTGCTGATGTATACATCTTTTTATTACTGCTTAACAGACTATCCTGCATAGGGTCTCCTGGAGCATATCCAAGGGAACTTAAGAACGTACGTGGTGGGGTACGCCCTGGAAGCGGTGCCAGCCCATGTCAGTGCATAAGCGCATAAACTCTTACACATAACCATACACTACTTATACACTACAGGCAATTTGGAACACCAATCAGCCCACATGGCATGTCTTTGGAATGAGGGAGGAAACTAGAGTACCCAGAGGAAATCGACCATGCATGAGGAAAAGACGCCTACAGACCTGGGGTGAGATTCAAACTCCCAACCCGGTACGGTACAGTAGGTACAGTATGAGTCGAAGCCGAGGAACCACCACATCCATATTCTTTTCAATTCTGGTTATCCTCTGCAACTCTATCCACCAAAGCCTCAGATTCCTCTTGTTGTTTGACAGAACCCTATTGTATACAGTCTTCTGAGATGCTTTTCTGCTCATTACATTTGTAAAGAGTACCTAATTAAATTACTATCACTTAGTAGATTTCTGTTGTAGTTGTTGTAGTTTGCAATATTCTATGTAAACATTAAAAATCCAAAGAGATCAACATTTTTTTTAAAAACTCAAACCACCGCAACTGGCACCAACACCAAGTCACTTTTTCCCACCATTCTGGTTTTTGATGTTTGCCTTAACAGAAGCTCTTGACCTGTAACTCCATAATCTATAGAGGTAAGTCCGTCTGACTTAGCAAAGCCAAGGTGTGCTGAGAAAGCTGCTTCCAGAGTGCTCGCTATCCAGTGATAACCAGAGAGCTGACAGATGTGCACAGCAACAGCTGGAGAGAGAGGATGTTTAGCTATTAATTGGCCAGGTGTACAGATGAGTGCATATATATATATATATATATATATATATATATATATATATATATATATATATATATAAAGTAAGTTATAAAACATCTACAGCTGAACAACTTGATGCCTGATCGTTCCTGACCCCAGGTCTATCTGAAGTCAGCCAAAGTTCTTATGAATCATTCATTAGAAATCTGTTGCTCCATCCCGAGTGAATCAAGACATTCACTGAAACATCTAGATAATATCAGTGCGGGAACATTCTGCAGTATTTTATCATGCACGCTTCCAGAGAAATGCAAAGCACTTGCACATGTTGAACTGAACTGGAATTTAAAGAGCAACCGTGAGTCACTTGCTGCTGCCCAAAGATCAGCAATTTGACCTTAGCCTAAGGAGGTATTCAACATTTTATAACAGTTACACAGTCTTTATGTTTTTGAATACTGATACAAAAAAAATCAGATAAACACGTACATTTATAGCGAACTAAATATAACACGAAGATAGAGTCTCCCGC
This sequence comes from Clarias gariepinus, assembly GCF_024256425.1. Lineage (NCBI taxonomy): Eukaryota > Metazoa > Chordata > Actinopteri > Siluriformes > Clariidae > Clarias > Clarias gariepinus. The sequence continues at coordinate 8,140,512 of NC_071109.1, read as the reverse complement.
TAGGAGTTAATCAAGCGTATTCAGTGTAAGACGACTGTAGAGGAAAGTTTGGATTGGGGAAGGAGGAAGGGGGTGGGGGGTGTCGGCAGATAATTAACTCAGAAATTACAGTGGTATAATTAGGGGGTGATCCCCTTCAGACTGTATCAGCCAAGCCCATAATGACTCGCTTATTCATTTCAGTGAGATTAAAAAGGACGAGGAGCGTGGCCTTGGTGAAGGATTTCTCCCACCACTCGTCACTGATGCTGCCTGAGGCGACTACCTCCGTTTAGAGCTCCTGTCATGGAGCTTGGCTGGGGTGGGACATTTAGCAGCATGAAAAAAAGGCTAGAGAAAAGAAGAAAAAAAAACCTTGGTGGTTTGCTGTCCTGACTTCTTTTGAGAAAGAAGACAGGTGGATCGATAAAGCTGTTAAGAATCTTGGTTGTGCACATCAGTGTGGTTTGTTTCACTAAAAAAGGATGTGGAGTAAATTAGGCATCTGTATAAATTAAGTTGATTTCTAACACTGCCTGTTAAATTTAGAATAGGGTCATCAATTGTGAGTCAAATATGTCAGGGGTTGAGTTCGAATCATTGATATCAAATTGAATGCTATTTCATTTATGACCTCCCACAACTCACTTTTTAACCCCTTAATATTCTTCTCAACCTTTTGGTAGACCACATTTAGAGTCACCATACAGTTCTTTATTGAGTCAAATATAATATTTCCCTCTTTTGTTGTTTATGTTGCATTTTTTCCTCTCTCTCTCTCTCTCTCGCTCTCTCTCGCTGTATTTTTAAATAGTACGTCTTTTCATTTGCTTTGTATTAAACCACAAGCAGTAATGTGGATCTAATGCTCAAAACATTTGTGTTGGTACTTGGTACATCTCAACTGTTTGGAAGATTAAAGTTTTTTTTTTACCTCACTCACCTTCTATACCACTTAGTTCTGTATTCAGAGTCGCAGGGGGCCTGGAGCCTATCCCAGGAGGCTTGGGGCATGAGGCAGGGTACACCCTGGACAGGGTGCCAATCCATCACAGGGCACACACACACTCACTCGAGCAATTTGGGAATGCCAATCAACTTAACCTACATGTCTTTGGACTGTGGGAGGAAACCGGGGTACCCGGAGGAAACCCACAAAGCACAGGGAGAACATGCAAACTCCATGCACACAGAGACGGAAATCGAGCCTGGCCAGGAATCAAACCCGGACCCTGGAGGTGCAAGGCGACAGTGCTAACCAATACACCACCGTGCCACCTTTTTGTTACCTATCTATTATTTTATTTTCACAACACAACACAATTAAGTAATAGCATTGCAACAGCTTATGGCTAAGACAAACAAAACCACAAAAAAAATATAGAAACAAGTCTATTGTGCCTCTTTGTAGTAACTATTGCACACATGAATTTGTTACTATTTTTTTCTCATTATTGTTTTTATTATTTTGTCTTATTTTATATTCAGCTTTCATAAACTGCTTAAACCTTACAGTGTACATAGAGTAGGTTAGAAATTGAGAAATTACTTTTTCTAAAAATTCTGAAGTTTAAGAAAGTGAGATTATGATTGATAAAAGAAACTAACAAGGAATGAATATGTTTTGCAGAGATATTCCACTACATTAAATGTAACCAGGGATAGCTGAGATGCACTTCTTTAATAACTACTAAATTCTATTATGTAAAAATAAAACCTTTTTGGCCGCATCAGACCACTCGGTCATTAATTATATATTTTTTTACAACAGGACCATATTAATTATCATAATGAAACTTTACTTATAATAATATCGTGCAACTTACATTATGCTTCAAACACAAACCCAAGACATTTTTTTCTGATTTTGAAGCATGGCTGTGGGAATTTATTCCCATTCAGCTAGTAAAGCAGATTATGTCTGGCAAGAAAGCCCAGTGTTAATATAGGGCTCCCATGGGCTTCATCATGGGGTTGAGATCAGAACTCAATGTAGGCCATGTGAGTTCTTCTACACCAATTACACCACAACCAAGACCTTCACATGGGTGTTTTGGCAAGGTGTTCACATACTTTTGGCTGTATTGCATGTATAAGTGAGGGATCATTGCTTGGGCTTGTGTATCCCATGGTATGCAGATGTAATGGTCTGTGACTTGGGAGCTCGACTCGTATAAACAAATAAACTCTGAATGAGCTTAGTGGCTGGCAAATTTCCTCAGAAGCAAATATATTAATGAACATGCATTTAAAATGTTACTTACAATTTTAGGTCTAGGGCCATGTCATGATAAATACAAACAATTATATAAAGCATTGCTTCATTTGTTAAACAGACATGTCAGGTCATAGAGTTCTTCCACTATTTATCTTGAGTGAACCTGTTCTTCCTGTTTATGTCTGTCATAAAATTGCATGTGGGACTAAAACCTGTTTGACTTAGGTGTGATTTCATAGTGACATCCATGGTTCATTTTAATACCCAGTTTATCTTAGTGAAGGTCACAATGGATTCATTCAGTGTCTGTTCTGTCAAAACATGCAACCTATTCTCTTCATATATTTGTTACTACTTAACAATCCTGTACATGCAAAGATTGACAAGTGACAAGCTTGGGAACTGTTTATTACATTCGTTACATTATTACATATGGTTTTATCTGATGGGGATATTTGTCAGAAAATACTACCCCTAAGTGCTCCAATAACGATGTTATAAATAAGAATTAAAATACACTCCACATACGTACTGTTGTAGCAATTTAGCTTTTTTTGGCTGCTTCCATTAAGGGGTCGCCACAGCGGACCATCCAATGGGCTCACATTTGGCACCGGATGCCCGCACTGCATGCAGTGGCTGGGTATTATGGGATGTGGCAACCCACCAACAGTGGGTACATATACCCTTTAAACATTTTTTTTTTTTTTAACGGAGTAGCATGAATCAATAGATGAGTGGCTTTTTGACATGGTAGCACAATTTGGCAGAACATCACCTAACCCAGGAACTCCACGTCCAAAGTGAATACAAACTAAATTGATAGTCTGTCCATCGCAAGACACCATACTCACACAAATTCCCAACTATGGGCAATTGAGCTTGGCCAGTTCACCCACTGGAATCATTTTAAAGATGGTAGCACAATTTGGCAGAACATCACCTAACCCAGGAACTCCACGTCCAAATTGAATACAAACTAAATGGGTTGTCTGTCCATCACCGGGCACCATGTTTACACAAATTCCCAACTATGGGCAGTCCAGCTTGGCTAGTTTACCTACTGGCATGATCTGAGAGGTGGGAGGAAACCGGAGAACCCGGAGGAAATGTGAGAAACACCACACACTTATTATATTTTAATGATTAGCCCTGCCTGAACAAGCTTGAGCAAATAATAATACTGCAGCTTAGTTTGATAGTTTAGTGTAATCAGATTTCACAATGCTACCTTAGAGCCTTGAGCACTTGCGTGTTTACACCATTCCACACGCATACACACACACACGCACACACACACACACGCACACAAGCCCTCAGAGAGTTGCACATGCTGCTGGCTTATCCAACCTCTTACCCGGGTGAAACGAAATCCCAGAATGCATCACTCCACCTCCACACGCCACTGGGCAAATAAGCCCTGACAGACGTAAATGCCAAATTTGAATGTCTTATTCAAAGTCTGTGTTTATCCTTTATCCGTGTACGAGTCATTTCATTGTGTTTCATGAGGCTCGAATGCTTTCTCACTTTAACCTGAACTGTTTTTAACCTTTCATTTAAGCTGGCACGAATTTGCACTCATTGCACATGTTAGCACAACATCTCATCCAGTCTTGTATACAATAATTGAACCCCTGATCTAGAAAAATAATCCAAACCGTAATCCTGACTAATTATAATCATTATAATTACACATAATGATTGTAATTATTTACATAATGCCGTTCAAACCTAAAGTGCTTACTGGTGTGCATGGGGGGGGGGGGGGGGGGGGGGGGTGAAGGGGCTTTACTTCTAAAGCATTTAAAGGATATCTTTACGGGCCACTTTATTAGGAATACTTTGTTGAGCTTATCCTGTCAGGGAATTGTGTAAGAGCAGTGCAACAGATAAAAATCAGATACGGGACGATTTTGGCTTCATGGCTGTTGGTGATCTTAGTAGGAAAGCCAAAAAACAAGCAGATCTGCGGGTGGAAATGTCTTGTTGATGAACAGAATGCTCTGGATTATTAAAGGTACAGGATGCAGAATAACCAATATTTACAATTGGGTGCAGAGAAAAGCATCCCAGCATATATATTGCAATCGTGTCAACATGGTCGATAATCTCTAGGGAACGTTTCCGACACTTTGCGGAATCCGCTCCATGAAGAACTCAGGATGTTGTGAGAGCAAAAATGTCTTACAGAAGAAAAAAAACATTTTAAAAGCATTTTTTCGCAGTTTTTTCACTGCTAGTTGTTTTTTATCACGTTTTGGCACATTCAGTAAGCCATCACTGATGACCTTAAAAGTCTATTTGGAACACAGCCTGTCAGGCATTCAGAGGTGTATAAAGTTGCCAAGGCATTACAAGCTTTAAGAACGGCAAAGGTGTAGAACAGTGAAACAGTGTACTGAGACAGGTGTGGTATTCTTCTGTAATCCTCACATAATCCTGGTTTGTGTAATCTGTGCATATTACATGTTAAGATAATGATCTAGTTTTTAAGAGCCTAGGCATTGTAAGGGAAAAAATTAACTTGTATATTCTTAAAGAAAAAAAAAACATATTATTACCGTACTGTGATAATCTGCTATACAGTCATGTTACTGGTTAGTGTAAACACTATTTACTTTTTAAGACTTGCATAAGTATTTACCAGCTTCTCTGAGTGATCTGATGACCTCATCCAAGTTGCACGCTCATATTCTTTCCATATTTTAACATTTTAAATATTGATGCAAAATACACTAAATGTAGTGTAATAAATGTAATAAAAGTATTTGAGGAAACCTGCAATGACATTGTATCTAAATACATATACTTCATACTATAACAGCTTCCAATTTTCTTGTAAGGCTGTGCACGAGATGTTGGAGTGTTTCTGTAGGAATTCATGCCCATTCATTCTGTAGAGCATTAATGAGCTCAGACACTGGTGTTGGACGAGAAGGGCTGGCTCGCAATCTTTGTTTCAGTTCATCCCAAAGGTGCTTGATGGGGTAGACATCAGGGCTCTGTGTTAGGGCCAGTCAAGTTCTTCCACGCCAAACTTATCAAAACCATGTTTTTATAATCCTTGCTTTTTGCACTGGGGCACTGACATGTTGGAAAAGAAAAGAGCCTTAGCATAGCGTTGTCCAAGCTGTCTTGGTGCAGTATGCTGTAGCATTAAGATTTCCCTCTACTGAAGGATAAGGGGCGTGATTGAAATCGAAATATTCACACACAACAAATATTTCTTCTCGCAGTGCCCGTAAAACAAATTCCTTGCACATCTTATTTGTTGTTGTGTGCCAAATCCGGGAGGTGAAAAGTGACATTTTTCGCTTTTTGCTGTTTCTTTATCGTCAAAAACAAGCTGACAAGGGCAGGCATGGCAGTGTATCAGTGTGAGCTATTGTTAGCTACAGCAGCATGCTCTATACTGCTGCTACCTGACCAATGTGAAATCCATCAGCGAAGCATCCATTCGTGTAACGTGTAGGAAGTCATTCCACCTCAGAAATTTATCTCTCCAAGCGCTCGGTGTTATTTCAAGGCAAGATTAATATCAGCTTTGCAGTCTCTGATGTGAATTATAACAGGGCATCCCCAGGCAATGTGAAATATGCAAAAGAGAGAGAAAAAAACAAGGTGTGTGTTTTTGTAATATACCTCGTGAACCGTGACCGATGTACTGTACGCATCTCAGCGAACTGTTATGATGTCAACAACAAACATATGCAGGCTTGTGTTGTGGCCTGTTTTCCAGAAACATGGCCCTTTATAAAAGCCAGCTGAACGTTTGTATCGGGAAGTAAAGGGAATAGACAGGTTCCTGACAGCATGTTCGCGTGTGTAATGCTTCCGTTACGCCTTCAGGGAAATTACTGCATAAAAGTGTTTTGCTCTGACATATTAAAGAAGTGCAGCTGTCTGCGATCAAAGTCATATTGTCTGTGGTTTGATCATCACAAGTAAATCTATTTGAAAATATCTGTATAAGTATAAATATTAAATAAAAGTTTTTTTTAAGCATTTTTAGGACCCATGAAGAAAAGGTTAGTAAAACCAAACCGTATAAATGCATGGCTCATCCTTTCACCAATAGGCCAGTAGTTTAAAAAGTACTCTGTTTTTTAAAAATATTGTTTTTCTTTTCCTCGAGCAGCGAATAGACTGTCACTGGAATTAACAGCTACATACCGTACAGGCTACATAATACATTTACAGCTGTGTTAAATGTTCGAAATAATAAATCAGTGCATTGCATTGCATTGTATTTCATTATTTAATGCTGTACCAGTATTCAAAATGAAATGAGTTTAGCTGAAATTGTTAAATCTGGAAGACAGCGTGTGCAGCTTGGAGGTTCGTGCACGTCGACAAATCCCTTAATAATTCTAATAAGAAGAAGAAGTGTGTTATTGTGCATGAGTCGGTTTTTCATGCCATGGATTCCATCAGATCTTGGAAAAACATTCCTTTGAGATTCTGACACATGTTCAGATGATTGCATCACGTAAATTATGGCCATGAAGGGATGCACATGGTCAGGAACAAGACTCATATAGTTGTGCTGAGGAGACATGCCCCGCACTATCAAAACACCCCCACCGGCCTGGACTGTTAACACAAGGCAGGATGAGTCCATGGATTCATGCTGTTGGTGCCAACCAGCCTATACAGCCAGCCAGTATAATTTGAATGACTTTATGTGCTGCACTGCTGCCACATCACTTAATGATTAAATAATTACAAGAATGCATGAATTATGACCTGTGGTAGAACCGCAACATTCAACATTCATACACTATAGGCAATTTGGGAACGCCAGTGAGCCTAATCTGCATGCCTTTACATTGTGGGAGGAAACCCACCAAGCACATAGAGAACACGCGAACTCCACGCACACAGAGCCCGAGGTGGGAATCGAACCTGGACGGTGCAAGGTGACGGTGCTAAACACTAAGTCACATAAGCCACAACATTTGCAGTGTTCTAAGTAAAGACTCGAGACTTTTGTTTATTCAAATGCACAGAGGATAAACAGTTTCAAATAGAAATACTCCAACCAGCCTGATTGGCACCAGGAATAATGCCAAGGTCAAAATCACTGAGATCACATTTTTCCCCTCATGCCCGGTTGATGTGAACGTTACCTGTATTTGCATGATTTTATGCGCTGCCCTTCTGCCGCATGTTTTACTGATTAGATAATTGCATGAATGAGTAGGTGTGCGGGTGTCCTAATAAAGTGTTCGGTGAGTGTATATCGAAACAGTCTGAAGATTAATAGCAAGTGTGTCGATGAGTGGGAGTGAGAAGCTTCGGAATATACTGTGCCGTAATTTTTCTACTGACTGAATAATGCAGAATATTTTCCAAAGTTTCTTTACGAAACAGACAATAAACCGGACAAGGTGAAATATAAAATAGAATATTTAATTTTGATTTCAGTATGCATACTGTACACAGATGACCTGACCTTTCACACTTAAAGAAGGAGTCAGTGATCCTGGAGAAAAAAACTGCTGCTAATTCAATGGCCAAGGCGAACAACAGAGGAGCTGAACAATATAAACATAAAGCATCATCGAGCATGAACACTTCCTGTTGCTGCTTGGTTAGAATAATGTAGTGTGGCATGGTCTGTGCTACTTTGTTTCTCACAAACTTTGTGTACAAACATAAGAGATTTTTTCCCAGCCCACACACACAATGGACAGATAGCAGTGCATGAGGAGGTATTCATGGCATCTGACAAAAATTGTATGAGACGTGCTGACTCCTTCTTTTTAAAGCATGCAGTCATGTTCAAGCTGACATTTAATTTGTTATTGATTAGAACATCAGGCTTCCTGTAACTTCCTAAAAGGATCACATTGATAGCAGCAGAGGTATGTTTTGGTCGTGCGTTCCTGGGAAGGTCTTCATTAGATCCAGTTTCATCATGGTGCTTGATGAGCTTTGCAAACGCATTTGACAATACTGTTCTTGCTGGTAACATTCCAGAATAGCTGACATTCATGTCTTAAAATAACAACTGACTGTTTTTTTTTTGTTGTTGTTGTTGTCGTCGTCACTTGATAACCCATACTCTTATGTAGAAAAGTTGGATATACAGTAAAGAATTAATTACTAGATAATTACTATAACTTTAATAGTAATTAATAGTCCTCATACGAGCTGTAATGCAGGTAAATAATAATAATAATAATCTTGATCAAAATCATCATAATAAAGAATAGAGGTTTCAACTTGGATCTCTAGTTTCCTCCTACTGTCCAAAAAGACGCTGGTAGGTGGATTGGCTGTGACACATTGCCTCTGGGCATCAATGAGTGTATGATTGTGTGTGTGTGTGTGTGTGTGTGAGCATGATTGTATTCGTTGGACTGATATTCCCACATCATATATTCCTACCTCTGTTCCAGTGTGCTCGGATGTACTGCATCCCTGAACAGGATAAAGGATGAATGTATTTATAATACAGCAATAAGACTATTATTCTCACTTGCTCGTTATTTTATATGGCCTATTTTGTACAGGGTCGTTGGGGGCCTGGAGACTATCCCAGGGGACACGGGGTAATAGGCGGGGTACACCTTGGAGGGTGTACCAGTCCATCACAGGACACAAGCACACACACACACACACACACACACACAGACACACACACACACATGCACACACGCACGCACACACTCACACACACCAATTCAGCTAATCTGCATGTCTTTTGACTCTGGGAGAAAACCGGAATACCTAGAGGAAACACAATAATAATACAAACCCCTGTCAAATAATAATAATAATAATAATAATAATAATAATAAATAATAATAATAATTTACTCTGTAACTAAGGTAATTGCGTAGCAACTTACTTAATGCTTGATTACCGCACTGTCAGAACATAATAAGCTAAAGATTATTATAATCATATATTATAATGCAATGATGTATTATGAGGCAAAAGCATATTATATAAGATATATAATTATATATAAAAATACAAAATTCAGAAACCAACCTTGATTAATAAACTTTAATAGCTGTATTTTTATATTATTATTATTATTATTATTATTATTATTATTAATAATAATAATAATAATAATAATAATAACAATATTCATAGTAAATTAATTCCTTAAAAAGTTTATTAATCAAGCCTGGTTTTTTTTTTCTATTGCACTGCCTGTTTTTATGTAGTGCAACTTGCACATTTTGTTCTGCTTGAAGAACAAATTCAGCTGTCACACACACACACACACACACGGGCGCTCTTTATTCTAGTAAGATAGCGTAAGTATTATTTATTTATTTCTGTGTTTATTTATAAACTAATCCGAAAGACAATTGACGCTGACGTCGCTCCGCACGCGCCGCGCGGTTTGACAGCAGCGTGGGCGGGGCCAGGCTGTCAATCCGGCCAATTGAATCACTCCGACGGCTGCTTTCAGCGCGCCGAGACTCCGCCCACCGCGCGGCTGCGTGTGGTTGCGCGGCGAGCCTGGCAGTGTGGGCTTTCTCCTGCGGTGCGTGCGTGCGTGCGTGCGCGTGCGTGTGTGTTGCTGAAAAAAGAGAGAGAACAACACAGCCAGGCGAGATATATATACGTATATATATAGCCATACACATACGCGCGCGCGCAAGCACAAGCACGCGCAAGCGCACGCGCTCTCTCTCTCTCTCTCGCTCTCACTCACGCACACAGGCGTGCGCGCGCACACGCACACGCGCACACATCCACACGCACACACAGGCGCTCGCGCCGTCTCTCCGCGCAGCCTGACGCATAAACGCTCCGGTTAACCTCCGCGATCGCTACAATGGACCTATTCGAGCTGGACTTCTTCAGGGAGTGGGAACTAGAGCAGCAATGGTAAGCGCGTTTAATGACACGTTTCTGCGTCTTTGTGCAAAAACTGACGTGCGATCAGTCCGTAGGTCTTTATCTTATGGCATGCATGAGAAATGTCTGCTCGGTTTAAACGCGATCGGGATGCACGGGTGAGTCTGAGTTGCGTGTGCGGGATTCCGTGGAGCGGGGGGGAAAAGTGTCGGGTTGAAGCTCGCCTCACTGCCACCTCACACCGGCGCTCCAAGTTCTCCAGAGCTGTCCACGTAGTTACTCGACTTACTGCTGCATTTCTCCCTCCACACGCATGCATGCATGCATATTGCACGGATGCGTTGCTGTTCTGTAGTAAAAACATATACAGTGTAATCATATCGTTTATCATCCCAGTGCCAAAGCAACAGTGTGTCTAAATATCCGCGCTGACGCTTTTTTGTAAACGCATGAAAAATGAGAGAGTCTGGAAGAATTCCTATAAGAAGTGCAGCTATAATCCAGTAATTTCGGGGTTTTGATCCACTTCACCGCTGTGAGGTTTGTTTTTGCTCTGCTGTAATTTCTAAAGTGAGAGTCTGTTCCGATGCAACACTGTATCAACTGAGCCTTTCATTGAAGTTAGCGCGAGCGAGCGCGCGCGCGCGCTTGTGTGTGCGTGTGCATGCGTGTGCGTTTGTGTGTGTGAGACAGCTGACTTTGTTTTCCAAATAGTAGCACAAAATGTGCATGTTGTGTTACATTGTTAAGAAAACAATAATCAATCAATAATCAGAAACCAACCTTGATTCATAAACTTTAATTATATCTGTATAATAATAATAATAATAATAATAATTATAAGCTTATCAGGTGCTGACAGTATTGCTGTAATCAGGCATCAAGTAGTTTGGTTCTAGTTCGTGGGTGAAAACTTTCTATGCATTAAAATAAAGACAAGAAAGGCTCCCTGTATGTCCCACGTTCATGCATTTGTTAAAAAACAAAACTGAATGAACCAACTTGTTTTATGAAAATATTGATGTTGTAAACTATAATAATTGGGCCTGTAGGCCTTGAGCATCCCAAAATCCAGAGTACAGCTCCCATGTGTGGTTGAATTTACAAACTGCCTTTTAAAAATTTTTTGTGGGGGGGAAAAAAAAAAAAGCAAAGTGTACATTTAGAATATTTCCTATGTAGATCTATTTAAAAAAAACAATGATGTACTTCATAAATATGAAACTATTCCAGGTTTCATTCAGAAACAGGCTGCGCATTTCTTACTAAAAAGGACCTATTTTGGACAAAGAATAAAAAAAAACTGAAACATCTTTAAACATGTAGTCATTTTAAAATCTGGTATAATGATCTTATAGTAAAAGCGAATAAAAAAAGGCAATTATCGTGGTGAGAAAATTGAATATCAGCACATTCCTGCATGCTCTATTGTCAGCACGAGTTTCCTTACAATCTCGTTTTGGTCTCCGTCATTCACTCGCGGCTCTTTCTTCTCTCCCTCGCCGTCTCCTGTGTTTCATCCTCTTGTTCCTTTGTGTCTCCTGGTTGTCATCGTAGAAAATCAGCGTGCTTTTAGCACCTGCATTGTGAGGTGCGGAACGAGCTCGCCGAGTGCCTCCTTACGCTCCTCGAGCTGTTCACCTCTGCCCGATAGCTTTCAGAGCCACCGCTTTTTGTATTTTTTAGGGGGTTAATTAAAGATTCTCTGCTTTGTCCCTTTCAGCCTTTTGTGACTCTTGTTTAATTTTACGATTTAAATGGTTTGGAAAGGTGTATCTGTTGCAGCTCTGTTCAGACCGTTCGGAAGAAAGGACACAGTCTTAGAGCTCCAGTTCATTAGGACTTTTGTGCTCCGGAGTCTTTGTGCAATTTAGAAGCGTTGAGTGTTTCAGGTTGGGGGTTAGATCCACGCCGAGCAGTACCAGTCTGAAAAGAGAGGAACGGTGTTTCTTGATCAAGCCGAGTTGGAGCACCTTTCAGTTTGTTGATTTGTGTGTGTGTGTGTGTGTGTGTGTGTTTTTGTTACTTGTACACATTTAGATGCATTCATTTAAACGAGGCACAAACCAATTTGAGTGCAGGGTGAAGAGTACTTAATTAAAAGCTCCCAGGCACCTGTAAACTCCAAGTAATGGTCTGGGGCGATATGTCCAAAAATATCGGAACATCAACACGTATCGTATGATAAAGTAAAGGATTGCAAAGAAAGTCCGGTACCGGTGTTGCATTTGAATAGCCTGGGAGAGCATTTTGGGGTTAAATGCTTGAAACAAGAAATTATTCATACTGAAAATGATATTCTGATTACCGGGATATGTAGCATTGTAGATAGGTAAATTTTTTGTAATGATATTGATGTTACAGTATATTGTGATATACAATATGCATTACTTGATGTCTTCCCTGACAGTCGCTGTACAAATCTGTCACATCATGTAATAGCTAAATTTCATACAAGTAGATTAAATGTAAAAAAAAAAAAGATTTAAAAAAGTAAAAATTAAACATTGAATTAAAAGGCTTAATATGAGTTAAGGCTCAATATGTAACAATATTGGCTATTAATAACCACATGAAAGCTCATAATAATAATAATTATAATAATAATAATAATAATAATTATTATTATTATTATTATAACAATTATTATTATTATTATTTTAGCTATCAGTGTTTATCGTCTTGTCGTATTCATCATTCGAGGTATGGTTGTTGGTGCCAGATGGATAGAGTATTTAAAAATCTCCTGGAATTTTCACACACAGCAGTCTCTAGAGTTTACACAGAATGGTGGGGGGAAAAAAGCAAACAGTATTTCTGCAGCCAAAAAAGTCTTGTTGATAAAAGAGGTGAGAGAATAACCGACTGCACGAGTTCAAACTGACCGAAGCTCTATTCTGGTAACTCAACTAACCACTCTGTGCAACCGTGTTGAGCAGAAAAGCATCTCAGAATGAACTGAAAAAACCAAGAGAGAAAAATCTCATACAGGTTTATACATGAAGACATTTATAAAAACATGAACTGCTCCTTTTTTTTCAAGATGCTTGAAAACCCATTGTATTGTAAGAATATACAAGGGGCGTTCAAGTCAAAGCAGGACTTTTGCTTGTGCAGGATAACAAAACACAGCTATAAGAGTGAATACTTGCTTAATGTCTCTATATAATCCCCTGCCACACTAATGCACCTTTCACAGCGTTTCACTAGTGGATAATGTGCAAGTGGTGCAGTGGGTAGTATTTGGTGATCAAACCAGGCTGAAAACTTTCCACTCGTTAAATGCGACTACAGTGGGCTCCGAGGCACCTTGTGACTCACAGACGTGCGGCCTTCTTTAAAAACATCTGCACCATTCAGATGTTTTGTTCAGGCTTTGATAAGATCGCAAGTCCCAGTTTGACTCGAACGCCCTGTGTATTTTGCAAGCTGAGTGTATGAGTTTAAAAAAAAAAAAATCAACACTCTTTATTAACGTTCCCAGTTCAAGTGCAGTGATATTTCTGATCCTGGCGCATGCGGTAATTATTCAGTCTGATTTAGTTTTTTCTTTTTTTTGGAATTTAATAATTATCCTGCCCTACTTTTGGAGCCCAAGGCTAAAATTCAGCAGCTTTATTGATTCGCAGTCAGTGTTTTTTTTTTTTTTTTTTTTTGGTTGTTTTTTTTCGGTGCTCGAACATGTGTTGAATTTAATCAAGGCAGAATCAGTGGGGTGCAAAGTGTAGCGAGGTGCAAAAACGAAGCCTCGGGAAGACACGGATGAATTTGAAAAACCATGCAGAGGAAGCAGGAGACCGGCTGAGCTTCTCGGTGTTGACACACCGCGTCTTGATTGCGCGACTACCACAATTACTTCTGCTTTCCACACAGGCTGCGAGTCAGACGTCGGAGGCCCAGTTTGAGACGTGTTTTTGCGAAACCCGTTTCATGATGGTAATTACTCCCTCTCGCTGGCAGCGTTGGTGGATGCATTTTTTAGGTGTTGTTCTGTAATTAGTTGATTTAAGGATTTTGGAATATGAGCTTGGCGCGCTTGTCAGCGCCGATGTTTGAAAGCAGAGTAACTGAAGTCTAATTACTCGTGATATTGGTTTTATAGGTATTCCCCATCACCGGTTAGAGAAGACCATGCAATTAGGTGCAGTCGTTTATTACACCTCGCTTTTCATTTGGAGGTGTTTTATGGCAGCCCTGAGAGTAATTCCAGGAGGAATTATTGAACGCCTCGATTGCGCCGAATTTCTTTTTTTTATTTTTTTTTATTCCCCCTTCTGTCCGACTCGTCCCCTCTCAGCAGGGATTTGTGTGCAAAATAATTCATTTTTATGTGCTCGTGTGAAAATGTGCAAGGTGCTGAATGCGCAACCCGATCTCAGACGAAACTCACATAAGAATGATTTTGTTGGCTTTCGCAGCGCTGAAGTCATTCGAATAAGCTGCTAAACAGATCTTCAGCCTAAGCTTACCTTTTCATGAGAGCTGGCTCGGGCGAATTTTGACAAATTAGCATGTCTGAGATCGACTTGGAACTGGAAGAGTCGAGGCATTTAGATAATTTTCTTTCTTTTCTTTTTTTCTCCTTTTTTTTTTAACTATGAGTGAAAGATTTACTTTTACTCTAAAACCTCTGGTACGAATTGGTCATAGTGAACATGTCCTGTTTATTTACTTGCTTATTTATTTATTTATTTTTATTTTTGCACCCTTCACGCCAAGAAAGATAACTTACAAAAACAAGATTTTTTTAATAATAAAAATTAGACTAATAATAATAATAATAATCATTTTTATTATTAGTATTTTGCTAACATAGCTGCAGTTTACTCCAAAAAACACCATCATTAAAACACAAGGGATGTTCAAGTCAAACCGGGATTTGTAATTTTTTTTGAGGCGTTAATCTGATTGACATTTACAGAAGACTCTTAAAACATTGGAAAGCCGCAGACGTTTTTATGAAGCCCGTACGTCCGTGAATGATCATCCATGCTGTAGTGGCTCAGAGCCCACAGCAGTCGTTCACGTGAACATTCTACGAGTGGAACACCTGATCCTTGAAAATCGAGGATGTTGCTAACTTGAGGAAGAGACACATCTGTCAGTGGGAACTCTACACACAATCATTCACCAACACCTCCTGCGCTTTCCAGGACCTCAGCTGGGAGTTAATCAGTCCAAGCCATTCCCATATGTTTAATCCATTAAAGGAGTTCCTGGAAGGCCAGTGTTTCAGATGTGTAAAATGGGAAACGGAAAATGGCTCCGTTTTACGGAGAAAACGTCTGTTTTTATGGTGTCTAAGCACTAATGAAACACTGGGAGAAGTGCATTAGTGTAGTTGGGTATTATATAGAGCAATAAAGCTAGTTTTACTTCGTTCTATCATGCTGGACAATTAAAAGTCCCGGTTTGACCTGAACACCACTCATAATTTGGAAATGTGACTGTCGTACTCAAACAGGTCACATGTTCAACACGAAGTCACCTTAATCCAAATTTCTTAAAGCTTTGATGTTAATGTCTACAATCATTTTGTTAATTATGTTATGATAAAAAATTTCAATCCCCCATAAAAGCAACATGCAACAAAAAAATATGTGGTTTTATGCTATAAAAGTTATAAAGATGTGATCTCCAGTTTTTCAGGGTGAATTTGCTCCACAGTGTTAGAATCACTGCAGCATCTTTTCCCTGATGGATAGAAAGACAAACTGCTAACCTGTTGAAAGGCAGTTCACAGTATTTACTATTATTAGTAATAATAGCTCGTAGTAGCATTACCCCGCTCCTCTCGTAGGCTGTCTTGCTCCCAGAGCTCAGCTGGGCGTTATATATCCCCACGCTCGTGTGATGAGCACAGCTCGGCGCCAATCTCATTTGTGCCCGGCGTGAAAAAAGCAGCCGTGCCAGGCACTGACTCGTCCAGCCCCTGTGCCCACCATACGGGCGAAGAGCCTCGGCAGTTGGCACCCCGACTCCGAGCGGGAGCTGCCAAGTTACTGCGCCCATGGCCTCGTTTTGCCACCTGCCAAAGGAAAGCCAAATGCTGCAGAATGATAAAGCAGGAACCTTGGACCAGCGCCCGTTCCGTCGGACGCGGGAATGAAAGGTGACGCTTTGGCACCTCTTTGACCCGCCGTGTTTGGCACTCGGTGAACAGTTTCATCTGGAGGAAGGAAGGCAGGCCACCGAGGCCATCAGTGTAGAAACCTGAAGATGGAGGACGTTGCCACTTCATGGGTTTTTGGCAGGCCGGCGTGATTTTCAGGTGAACGATCGATTTCAGAGTCGCGGTGTCAGTATCGGGTTCCCGAAATACAAATCCTTTGTGAAACTCTTACGGTCGGAGGTATTCAACACATCGCTTGCCAGTCCCAAAAACCTCTTCATGGGGAAAATCCATCAGTGATAGGCTACACCAGACCTCTCCAGCTCTAATCCCCGCTTGGCAGCCGCACTCCGCGAAAGTTATTAACTCCGTACTAATTACAATGGCCCTAATAAGACCTGAGGTAATGACTCCATGAATGCAAATGCGCATTAAATTTTACACCCAAGCAGGCTTGACGGCATTGTTTAGACCAGAATGTCACCCGGTGTGAGATTGGGTTGACTCAAGCGTTAATGGTGCTGAACAGAAACGTGACACAGTTCCAGTGATAAAGCATCATTTTAGTATAAAAATAAATAAATTAATAATAAAAAAAAAATTAAGGAATGCTTTTCAGTGCAGTTTCTTTTGTTTTTCAACAGATTGTTGTTGATCAGTTCCCATATTTGGTTGTTCAAAAAGTGTTAATTAACATTAATGTGCTTTTTCTGTATTATGAGCACACATATTAAAATTTTTTTTTTAAATGAAGGATATGATGAAGCTCATTTTGGGAAGGATTCATTCACACACCACTAGTTGATGCAATTAAATCTGTATGTCTTTGGACTGTGGAAGGAAAACTGGAGGAAACCCCCCAAGCATGAGGAGAACATGCACGCAGACCCGAGGCGGGAATCGAACCCACGACGCTGAAGGTGCAAGACCACAGTGCTGCCAATAAATAAACTACTCATCGTAATGTGTGGTAATCCGTTCAATAGGTAAATATTAGCGAGATATACACTTGATCTTGATCTTCTCATTGAGAACAAACAACTCTCTCTTTATTTATGCACTGGTTGAGTCCCAGGTTGAGGGCCGCATATGTCAACAAATGTAAATATACTCCGATTAAATGCTTTAGGCATGTCAGGGCTCATCTTTATCAGTTAAGTCGTAATCTCTAATCGGAATGATTTCAATCGGATTAATAAAACGTTATCCGTATTAGATCATGATAAAATCATTTCCACTATAACATTTTGACTTGTCGTGTTTTTATTCCAGATTTAATGTCGGTTAGATATGTTTCCCCCAGGCGAAACAGCGTGCATCACTTCTCAGGGACATTTCACTGTGCGTACACACTTATAAATTTTTGTACATTTTTTTTTATATAAAATAATCTGGGCAAAGGCTTCTAAGAGAACCTGGACTATTTTTTTTGGCGTTTAATAGATCTGTATTAACTGTTTGTTATTCTTTATTTACTTTTTCTAAAATGGAGCTGTGGAGATATAGATAACCTCTATAAAAAAAAAAACTTAGCTTTTCACGAAGCATAAAACCAAAGAGAAGCCACAACCTGGACGTCAGACATCATACAATCAAAGAATCTGCGCTGATGTGGATCAAAAAAAAAAAAAAAAACAGGGTCTAAAAGATGTTTGGTATTTATGTGGATTCTTTTCATGTCGGAGTGTCTAACGACTAATAGCGTTATCTTTATCCCGCTGAGCAATTTACTCATTACATGGAAAGGTCACTGCTTCTACAGAACGCTATGTATGACAAATATGAAGATTAAATAGAGGCAGGTAAGCATGCGAAGCGCTCCAGCACTATTCCCATGTCCTTCCTTTCAGATCAAAGAGTTCGTCTTCAGTCTTTGAGACTCCATGTAGCACGGGGTGCCTGGAAAGCCTTGAATATAGTTTTATTCTTTTCATTCTTACATTAAAACAAGGATTATACAGTTGCACAGTTCGGTATATTTTAAATGCGGTTTCATTCATTGCAAAACGTTGTACAGAACTTCACTAATGGCTCATAATACTCAGTGACCTGTTTCTACTCGATCAATTTTCTTTGCAAAAACATGCCGTTTTTTTTTCTGTTGCTTGTGTTCTTATTAAGACGGCAGCAATTTAGGACTGTTTTGGGTAATTACATTGTTGAAGTGAAGAATCCTGGTGAATTCTTGATTCTGATTGGTCAGAAGGTGTTGAAAACCTTTCCAGAACTGTAGTCCTAGAAAACTAAATTGTTTCTATAGTAACAATTTCTTACAGTTTTGTTTTCAATTTTTATTTTATAATTTTTATGACAGCTGGTACGGCGAGCTAGACCAAAGTCGCACAAACTTCCTTGATGATGATTTTGTGTGATCTTGAGATTCTAACCTGTTGGGGATTAAATTCTGAAATGTCTTTAAATCCCCTTAGTCCTTAACGATTTAAAGATAAAATCTTCAGAACAAAAGCAGGCTGCACATTTTCTCAGTAACGTAGAGACTGTCTGATTTCTCACAAGTAAAACTCTAATGAATATTAAAATGCTGTTTAAAGTGATATTATTTTACAATGGTTTAAATGGCAATAGAAGTTGTACAAAGCGATGACCTTTTTTCTTCTTCTTTCGAGCTTATGCTAAACACTCCAGTCCAATAGGGGGCAGTATTGCCTTAATGTCTCATAAAATCAGAAGAAGAAGTGAAACTTTTACAAAAACTTTCCCAAACGGGTCTTTATTTAACACCTGTTTAGCCAATGTGGGAATTGATTCGTTGAATCAGCGAGTCGGATTTTGACTTGAAATCGATTTACACTTTTTAAATTAAGTAGCTAAACTTGTTAAATAGTGTAAAAAGTGTGAATTGATTTTGAAGTTTGAATTGAAAACTGACTTATTGATTCATAGGATCGATTTGACCTCCAAAAGATTATTGAAATCACATAATTAACTGAATCAATGGTTTTCTACAGCTGTTATGGGTTAAAAGATTACAAGAACGTACAGCTGTTTCACTCTTATTCGTAACGAGCGTAAAGAGCTTTAAACTTGACCTGATATTTTAAAATAAATTAACAGAAAGGAATAAGACAACACAGAATGTTCTGTTACAGAAAAGTACAAATCAATGATGTTTTTTTATGTTTTACCTAATAAACATAATAATAATGGAAAGCCATGTTCAGAACTCAGAGTACTCAGTGTACTAAGGGATTATTAATGAATAACGATTACATCAGAAGATCTGGATCAATTCTCTTGTTTGTAAATGTTTCACTCATCATGCGTTTTATATAAAAGTGGACATGGTGAAGTATTAAGCAGCGAGTTTATTTGCAGTGTTGATTATGAACCTCGGACATATCAGGAGCTTTCAGAGCGTCAGCGTGGCGTAATTGGAACGATTTTGTCCATGTTTGTCTGTAAATGTGGTTTGAATTAAGATGTCTAAATGCAGATTAGATTTTATTGTTCCGGCATGGATAAGGTTCCGGATAAGGATATAGGTTGTTTGTTTAATTCCCAGGATGGTCCGAGTGTTCCCGGAGTGTCCTTCAGTGCTCTTCAAGGAGTATTCTTTTCTCTAAGAAAATGAAAATAAAATATAACAAACAATGAATTACGGGTTATAATTAGGGGTGTATGATATGAGCCAAAAATGATATCTCAGTATTTTTTGGCTGAATGTAAATACACATTATAAACAGTAGTACGGTTCAAAAGTCTTGACTTACCCTTCATTTCTTCATATTTTGCCTCCAATGAGCCAGACTTCTTTGTGTTTTTAATGTAGTGTTGAGGATTAGTTCTCCAGGCTTCCTGAAAGGCTCTTGTTTTCGGTCTAGTCTCAGTACCTGAGCAGTTTCGGAACAAAGTTTTTAGTGGTTAACACTGTCGACTTGCACCTCCAGGTTCTGGGTTTGATTTCCACCTCAGGTCTGTGTGCATGGAGTTTCCATGTTCTCCCGGCGCTTGTTCGGGTTCCTCCCACAATACAAAGACATGCAGGTCATGCTAATCGGCGTTCCCCGCCTCGTGTCCTACAAAGTCTCCTGGGATAGGCTTCAGGCCCCTGGGACCCAGTATACAAGATAAAGCAGTATGGATAATGAGATGTCATGGTTTCATTTCTCGTAGGGCTGCATGATTTGGCTGCGATTATTTTGAAAGACATCATGATTGCGATTTAAACCGTGATATTTAGCTATTAAATGTACCATTTTGTGTTTATCTAAGGTAATACAAAATACATGGGCATGTGATCTCATTGAGAGAATGTTTGTCAATATTTATTTGTACATGGAAAAATTATTGACGCCAAATAAACCTGGAATAACTTACAGCCTGGTCCATATTGTAATTGGAATTTTTATGTTTAAAACAAGGAAATAAATAAAAAATAGTAAGAATAATAAAAAGTATAAAATATTAATAATAGTCAGCTGCTTTACATTGCTCTTAGAAACACCTTCAAGATAAGTGAGCGCGGCTACAGGAGCTTTATCCTTAATGCCCCTTTCTTTAAGTGAATCCCAGGATTACATGCTTGAGCCTGGGCCCCATGACACGCGCACACACACACGCACACACACACAGTAATAGTAATGATGGAATTTGAATAAACCGGCAATACATACAGAAAGCCCAGTCCCAGAATAAAAGAAAAAAACCCACAGAATTTGATTCTAATATACAGTAGGAATAAAATGCATTCAATTTGGAAAGCATGCTAGAAAGGAAAGACGTGGCTAGGAATCCATGAGAGAATTCCGTTTGACTCAGAAACAAACCGAATAAAAGTACGCTCAGCTAATACGGTTTGATCAAAACCCATCCCGTAAGGACCTGCAGCTGTATACCAATAAATAGCGAGACATTGAGAACAAGATTGCGAGAAAAAGGAAGAAGGGGAGGACAGGAGGTCTTTAATAACGGGCGGGAAATTTGCGAGGTGACATTTTGATGGCCGCGTGGCGATGCCCTCTAGTTTGAGGTCCAGGTTAAGTTTTCTTCTCGCTGAGCTGAAAGTACTGACATGATAGGTCACTCCCAGGGGAGGAAGGGGCTCATGACAGGAAAAGGAGCATGCTTAGATAAGAAGTCGCAGAACCTCAGACGTCTGTCACGCAGACGCCTTTTATCTGTTTTCGTTTTTTTAATTGCCTTCGGGTCATGAGCCGTCATCAACGATGGCAAGAACGGGTCTTTAGTTCATTTGTGTGTGTGTGTGTGTGTGTGTAGTAGTTCACAGTGTACAGGATATATTTATAGGGGTATCTGTTACTCTGTTTTTCCATCCATTGTGTTTATTCTCCTGCGTTTTTTTGGGGAGGTGAAAGTGGAAGAAAGTGCGAGCACACAACAGTAGATATTCATGCATAAATAAACAGCGAATCTTACTGACGTGACGGATTTTTTTTTTTTCTGACAGCCTCATTGTCATGCCATGCTGAGATATGGATTAATATGTAATGATTATAGCAGCTCCTTGCTTTGCACATTTCCTTCAAAGCAGACAATGCCAACCCCAGTACCATTCCAAACCTCAGGCGATTTCATGGGCCTTTTTTTTCTACTCTCTCTCTCTCTCTCTCTCTCTCTCTCTCTCTCGCATCTCCTCTCTGAGGTGTTAGTGTTAGCACACTTGCCGCTGTGTAGCAGAACTTTAATTGAGTCGACACCTTTCCAGCATCACCTGAACCCTCAGGCACTCAGTGTGGGTCGCAGTTAAAAGTCAAAGCTTTTTTTTTCTTTTTCTGCAGTGAGGACTTGGGGATTATAACCATATCACCATATCACAGTTTCTAGTGCATCATAGTGTCTGATTACAGCATCACATTTTCTCAAAAGGTGACATTATGTGGCATTTAACACAACAGCAACCAAAAAATTTAAGAGTCAAAATATGAGATTTTCCTAGCATAGAATTGTTATTTCACCGTTAAAGGGGCGAGTTGTATTTGTGAGGTGAATTGCTGTTCAGGGGAAAATCTCCTTGTTTCCATATTTAAAAAAAAGTTTATTTCTCAATTAAAAAAGAAAAAAAGTGCAGAAGGTTTGTGGTTGGAGCTAATTTAGAAAGAGAAGCTTTAAATCAAGAAACTATTTAAAGATTTTTTAAATATTATCTAGCTAGCTATACAGCAAGTCCCCGACTTACAAACATTTGAGTAACGAATTTCCGCAGATCTGAACGAACCTTGGATCTTTGAACATTCGTAGATGCGAACAAATTGCAGAAGTAGCTCACATATATTGTACAAAATATAGGCATTAGATACCAATATTTATGACGTTTACAAAATGGCATCCGTTCAAGCGCGCAGTAAGCACCATGTAGCGCTTTCCTTCTTTTACGCCGTCTCCTCTGGTTCCCTTTAAACGAGTTCAGCTGACTCCAAACCAAACCAGTGTCTTTTTTTAATGCTTTACATTGTATATTTGTGTTGAAGACTTACTTTGTCATACTTATAAACGAATCCCACTTTAACGCAACTTGTTCGTAAGTTGGGGACTTACTGTATCTAAATTAAATAAGGTAGATTAAATGAAAGAAATGAGAATTTTAAATATGTTTAAATAAGTTTGTAGACAAAATTATACATTTAATAGTTAAATATCATGGTTTAAACCACAATCGAGATTTGTGTCAAAATAATTGCAGTGTGATTTTTTTACATTTATTTATCAATTTTTTATTTATTATCAGATCGTGCAGCCCTACCGGGAATGAAATCCTGTCTTTACATCGTATTTTAATCACTGTCTGTTTTAATAAAAGTAGCTTTGACTGCACGGGAGAGAATGTTGCGCAGTAGCAAAGTTAATAATAACTCGATCAATCGATAATCCTAATTCATGGCGACTCCACATGATGTGCACATTAGCATACCTTTATACCTGGTCTGCTTTCCTCAGACACTTTAGCCCCGTTCGTTTTTTTCGCAGCAAAAGAATTTTAATCAAAGTGAACAGGTCAGAAGAAAACACACGCTCACGCGTGGCCCGTCTCGGCTTGGCCTTTTAGCGCTTGGCCTTGAGTTATTATGCTAAGTGTGAACAACATACCTGTCATAGATCAATTTCTCCGTTCTCTCGGCGCTGCACACGCGCTGCACATGCACCTGACTTGCATTGATATTTCTCCATCGATTCGCTCCTGCTCATTTCTCGCCTCTTTCCGGCGCCCGGGTTTAACCGGTTTCTTTGTGATGCGGTAAAAGATGGATGCAACGTTGTCCGCTACTGCCCGCCTGAGAGCGTAAGTGTTAATGAATCCATTAGCGCCGTCCGGCTGGGGAGAGAGAACGGCAGAAATTACCATTATTCCGTCGCTGTTAAAAGTTGTAATCTTCCACCTTCTTTAGCTCTCTAACGTCCGTCCTTTTACCCGAGAAGCCGCTCTGATTCACTCCTGCGTGCTCGCTCGCCTCCATTAATTCAATTGTTATCAAAAGCACTTAAAAATTACGATTTCTTATAACGTATCTTATAATTGTAATTACCGCTCACATTGTCTTCCCATCGTACACTATGCAAGCCAGACCTTGTTCAAGTCGGGGAAAAGAAAAAGCAATTCAGCGACTAAGCAATTTAAAAATCTTATTAACATGAAATTTCTTTTTTTTTTTTTTTTTTCAATTTTCTTTGAGAGGAGCTTATTTGGTTCTCACAAAAGCAAAGAAAAGAGTTACGGGCGGACGTTCTAACCTCGGGAACGGTTGAAAGTTTTGCTCGTTTCAGAAAGCCTGCGGTACGTCAAGCTCCGTGTTTCCTGATGGACCGTGACTAATTTCGGCTCGCGTTAATTAGCGAGAATACCTCTCCAGCGAAGGTCTCTCGGTTGACAGGGGAACTGAGATGTCTCCTTGCTTTTTTTCTTCCACTTTTTGGTGATTTAATCCAGGATAGTGCCTCAGGAACGTTAACAGCTAGTCACCAGATGCTCGGATGCTAGAAAGTTCAACTCGTCTTCAACGAACGATTCGACGAATATGATGTGTTCAGTGATCCTGATGCTTAGTAGAAGTGTCAACGTTTGTGCTGATGGGACAAGGCGGGGGAAGAAAATCCGAAAGAGACACAACGGGTCAATGCTAGACTAGAAATCTTTTATGCTGGACTAGAAGTTTATTTCTTGTTTTTTTTTTTTCTGTAAAGTGAATTAGAGTACATTCTAACAAAAAAAAAATTAAACAGGTTAGCGAGCCTGTTAGCAAGTGTGAGGTTAAGAAAGCCCGCCTTCTCCGTTGTGATTGGTTAAAAAAATCCTGTCTTGTCTATGATTGGTTAGTAGCCTAGTGCATGAAGCCCGGACATAAACTGCTGTATTTTTAGCCCGGTGTCGCACAAAATATGTTAAGATTCAAAGTAAGTTTCAATCTAAGCCATATTTATGTATGATTAGGTGATTTATAATCAATAATGATAATTACTACAATAAGAAAAAAGAATAATTGCAAGCTTAGTTAGACAGTTTGTGTAAGGTTAAGTAATCCCGCCTTCTGCGTTATGATTGGTTAAAAGAATTCGATCTTGTCTGTTATTGGTTGGAAACTTAAATTGTGTTTTTTAATGAGACAGAAGTACAGGGTGGGTGAAAAGTAAATAGGCACTAAAATGGGTAATAAAGTCCATATTTCTAATAAAAATTCAGTGGAAACAAATTGTACATGCACTTTATTACACAAAGCAAATTTTCTACGTTTCAGTGTGGAAAGTGAATAGACAGACACTTCTTCGTCTTCTTCTTCTTTTTCTTCTTCTTCTTTTTCTTCACTGAGCCTGTGGTCATCAGCTTTGCATGACAGTTTTTTATTGTCTCTCCTCTCTTTCACTGTACACCACCGTCCCTGCACAAGAACAATAGAATTCCACACATCATAGTGTGGTGCGAGCTTAGCTCACAGTAAAATCTTTGTTTTTACGTCGCATATGCTGCCTCTCGCGACTGATGCTTGTACTATTGACGCACGAAATGCAAAACTTTCTTTCCTATCGTCTCTTTAGAGACTCCGGTGATACTACAAGTTCTGTAGCTATTAAATATTGCCTACTTAATTCTCACTCATATTGTAAATGAGTCACTCAAGGTTTGAACATACAGAAACACCGTTCTGCATAATTTAGGAAGTTAAAAAGATCAAATATTCAGAATTAAAATTAAATTGGCTAGGTAATGGTTAGCGCTGCGGCCTTGCAGCTTTAGGGTCCGGGTTCGATTCCCGTTTCAGGTTCTGTGTGCATGGAGTTTGCGTGTTCTCCCCATGCTTTGGTGGGTTTCCTCTGGGTACTCCGGTTTCCTCCCGGATCCAAACTATGCCGATTAGGCTAATTGGTGCCCTGCCATGGTTTGGAACCTTGTCCAAGATGGACCCCGCTGTGTATCTGAAGTTTCCCAGGATAGGCTCCAGGTCCCTGCCACCCTGTATACCATAAACGGGAATTCAATTTAGAAACTCATTACAGGATGCTGGTGACAGTGTGGCTTAGTGGTTAGCACCGTTGTCTCATGCCTCCAGGGTCGGGGGTTTGAATCTCACCTCCAGTCTCTTGTGCATGGAGTTTGCATGTTATCCCTGTGTTCGGTGGGTTCCCTTTACATACTTCAGTGTCCTCCTACACATGCACTGTAGGCTGATTTTGTGTTTCCAAATTGACCCTAATCTAAGATTAGGTGCGTGAGAGTGTGTGGGTTGGCACCCCATCCAGAGTGTACCCTGCCTTAGGCTTTTTTGTGGGATGAGCTCCAGGTCCCCTGTGACGCTACACAGAAGAAGCGGTATCCATAACGAACGGATTACAGCACACCGTTTAAGATCACGCATCCATTATTATTATTAACGAAATAAAAAAAGAAACTTAAACATAATTAAAATTTCACTGTAATGTACATGTTTCATCTGCGAAAAACAGGGTCTAATATGTGAGCTTAATTGCTCGTAGCTTAGAAAGGAAACATATGAATCCATAAAGGAAAGGTGCCAAGAGCAAAACAAATATATTGGCAGTCAATGAAAGCCACACACAAACACACACACACACACACACACACACACATATACAAATGCATACTTACACACGGAGCATGGTGTACTTTGTGGTTGTAGAAATCTTTACCGGGTATGTCACTAAGGAAACTGTGAGTGTGTGTGTGTGTGTGTGGACAAATCTCAGGCCCCTCAATACATATTGATTGGAACAGGAGCAGGTTTGTGCTCTCAATTAACACTGTACACTTTCATTAAGGTCATATTAGACACAGTCACTGGCCGCTGATTGGTGCCTAAGAATCCAGAAAACTGGGAAATCAATTCTGAGCCAGAGATGTCTTGCTCACGTCGCACCACCATGACCAAGAAATCCAATCAGTCACATGAATAAACACATTTTTCACTCTGGATTAGATTCTTTACCTGTGGATGTAGAGAAATTTGTAGGATTCGATTAATTCATACTGTATCTGCTCGACAAATCTTAAAATAAATAAATAAATAAAAGTCAAGAAGTTAACCCCGAAATATTTGCCATAATTTCCTAGTCGGATATTTTGTTATAATAATACTAAAATTATACCTCTGTAGTAGAATTAGAATTATTGTTATTATACAATGTAATTATTTGTCACATACTGTATACAGCACCACTGGAGTAGAGAGGGTTAAGGGCTGCGCTCAAGATCTCACCACTGGAAGCCTGGCGGTTCTGGGGCTTGAACTCCCGATTTTCCGATGTAACCTTAACCAGTTGTGCCTCCACTGCCGATCAGCATTTTAAAATAATCAATACTTTTATTATCCAAAGCTCTACATGATCTGGCTAACACACCTGTGGGAATCGATTTAGTTATGAATCACGATTTTTTTGTATGACGATTTGTGTATTGACTCCAAAAGAATCAATCCGATTTTTTTTCTAATTACACATACACTAATTAACTACATTTATAATAAAGACGCACTGGTTCACCAGGCAGCGACCAAAACTGGCTGGTTTTTAGTTTGAACACCATTTCAGTTTAATCATCAGCCTCGGATATAAACGTTTCTGTGCTGTATGCGCGAGCTTCCGAATCAAAAGTTGCGATTTAATACAAATATATAAATCGCAATTCTATTCGTATAAAATTTTATACCTATCCCGGATCAGATATTACAGTTCTTCCAATTTTTTTACAATTTTAAGACAAATATAAAAAGTCGCCAGAACTCAAAAGCTTCCTACCTTACAGTAGCTTCATTCAACAGCTAAACTGAACATAAATAATTAAATGCATCCCGTTCCTTCTATTGGCTTTCTGACTTAAAAACCAAACGCAGAATTGAAACAACACAAATTTTTGTATTTGAAGTTAGTTTGTAATGTTTCAATTCTGCGTTTGGTTTTTAAGTCAGAAAACCATTATAAGGAACGGGATGCATTTAATCAATCATGTTGAGTTTAGTTGTGCAGCTAAGGTATAAATCAAGCTTTCGTGTTCTGGTCACTTTTTCTATTTGTCTTTATATCAGATCTGGGATAGGTATAAAATTTGATACCTATAGAATTTTTTATTAAATAGCGACCTAGGTATCGAAATAATATCGTATCGGGTAGTGTCTGGCGTATTCCCAGTTCATAGCAGTGACGTTTTTTGTGACTAAGCAGGAAAAAAAAACGAATTAATACGATGTGATCACGATACTTAGGTGTCGATTCGATTTGTATTGCAGTTGTTAGTGTAGCGATTTTTTAAACATCCCAATTCCATTTTCATTTTTTTTTTTTTACATTTTGTTCAAATTCGAAAGAAATTTAGCACGTAATTCACTCCCACCACACAGGATGCATGTGTGCCTGTCAACCTGTGAGTAGTTTAGAGCGACTGTAGGATTATACGGAAGCACTTCACCACCTCGAATGCAAATATAAATAAATAAATACATGATTAAAAAAATAATAAATCAATGTTGAAATCTAATGTGAATTGCCACTCAAACGGATCGCTATATGTAACTGGATCATTTCTTTTTTACTTTTCCTCTATCTCTAGAAAAAATTAACCGAGTTTGGAACATGAGCTGCAGGAAGCTTTTAAATGAAACGCGGGCAACAGTGGAGCACTTTTTATTTTTTTCAGAGTCGAGGCCGGAGTGAATTTTCGTGGTATTCCGGGATAAAGAAGATGAGGCACTAAACACAGCAGCACCGCTGTGCATTGCGCTGTTTTAAAGTGTGGTTAAGCTGGTTTTATAATGGGACATTCACTGCACAACTGAGATTCTGTCTTCTAGTCAGTAAAAAATAAACACACAAAAAGGACAGATTGTGTGTTTTCTTATTCTGGGGTGGATAGGATAAAAAGTTTTATATTTACTCCCGTTATTAGATCCTGGCTGTGTCTAATCTCTGAGAAACGCTCATCACCACTGCGTTATGGTAAGTTAGGGAGCGTTTAAAAACTACATGACCTGGACAAATGTGTAAAAAAAAAAAAGTATTCTAATTCGCATTGCAGCACTAGATTACAATATGCATACAGGATTCATTTACTGTGTATAGCGTATTTATTCTATTAATGGTTGTTAATGATACACATATTTAAATGAGTAATTAAATATAATCTTATAAAACCCAGGAGTAGTCCTAGCAACTGCAGAAAACTGCTTAAAAAAAAAGTAATTTTTTTCTATTGCTCATTTTTTTTCCTGCAAACAAATAAAAAAAAAAAAAATTAACAAAAGTAATTATTCCCACTACGCGGTTTGACTCAGATGCGGAGTTAGGCACCGCGAGTCGCCGCGATTGCCCGCCGACATTCCGCGAAGTTCCGTAAAAACCGCAAGCTTCCGCGAGGACTGGCAAAAAAATTAAACATGATTTATTTTTGGCGCGGAAAGATGGAAACGTACTCATAGCGCCAAAAACTTGCGGTGAATCATGATAAACCGTACTTATGAACGAAAACCGCGTAGGTGAGATAGGGGTATTAGTCTCCATTGTTTCATTCAAAGACATTCCAACCCTAAAGTCCAGGGCCTCTGGGTCAGAGAAGGATGGTATAGAATAGTTTTGCGTCAAGACTAGTCTGAACGTATCACAGTATTAATTGACCATGGCTCGCGGCACGATGGCTCAGTGGTTAGCACTGTTGCCTTGCACCTCCAGGGTCCTGGTTTGATTCCCATCTCGGGGTCTGTGTGCATGGAGTTTGCATGTTCTACCCATGCTTGGCGGGTTTCCTCCCACAGTCCGCAGATTAGGCTAATTGGTGTTTCCAAATGTGTGAATGTTGACCAGAATTTCTACCACAGTTATAAATGGCCCGTAGGTGGACAGCAGAGGATCCGAGATGGATGGATTAATTGACCATAAATAAAATACAGTATGCAGATTTGAATGACGAGTGGAAGTTGGATGTGGTTCATTTTTTGGACATGGACACAGAGTTGTCATTTTTTTGGTATATTTTGCATCACAAAATATTTATTTTCTATAACGCTTGTTCTATGTTTGGGGGAGGGGGGTGTCTGGAGCCTATCCCAGGGGGCTAAGGCCACAAGGTGGGGTACACCCTGGACACCCGGGCCAATCCATCGCAGGGAGGACACACTATGACCAATTTAGATATGCCAGTTAACCTAATCTGCATGCCTTTGGACTATGGGATGAAACCCACCAAACACTGGGATAACATGCAAACATGAATCCGGACCTCACTGGAGGTGCGAGACCACAGTGCTAACCGCTACGCCACTACTCTGCCTAAAAAATGTAATAAAATAAAATGGTGGTAAAGTGAATAAAATGGAGCCATACTTTTGATCGGTTAGACAAAATTACAGACACTGTAGTCAAAACACAATATACCCATCTCTGGCTACACTGCTAATTTAGTAGCATTGTGTTCTTTCAGGGGATGGAACTAGTGGATTAGGGTGAAATACAAAAATTAAAAAATAAAGATTGTTTTTTAATTAATAACAAATTCTTGAACAAAGTCCACGGAGAGGCGACCATCCAAAGTGACGATTTGATTAACACGGTTTGCATTAACTTAAACCCCATAGAAGTAGCTGTAAGTGTTAATAATGTGGACTTGAAGATGATTTTGTATGAAATGCGTAAAAAATCTAAACACGTGCATGCATGTAAATGCAACCCGTTTTTTGCATTTTTTTGCACCTCCGGATGTGATGCTGGCTCACATAGATGGAATCAGTATCCATTGGCTGTATCTGTTAGACACACACACACACACACACACACACACACTCTGACACTCTCTCTCTCTCTCTCTCTCTCACTGTTCCTCTTTGGCTCATTTGTCCCATGCGAGTGTATTTCACAGGCCCCTTGCCCGTGGCAGGCCTCCAGGGCACCACCTGAATGGTATCTACTCTTTGCAGGAATGCCATGCCCCGCTGCACTCTGGGTGTGGGTGGGGGTGGGTAGTAGGGTATTCGGGGGAATTGAAAGCAAAACCTCTGTGGCTGGAGATAAGGGCAGTCTGGCGGTGTCACGGTGCACGGATATTGGGGTTAGAACCACGCTAGTCTGTTGAACATATCGTTCACTAATGGTGCCTAATTTTCAGGATCTCTAGCTTGGTATTAAGGCGATACCACGGCATTTGACTTCGACTTGGTGCCACTTCTGACTTAAAAGCGCCAGGACGCTTTGTTTTGTTGTTTACAGTAGCGTGTAAGGCGGGACGCCATCTGTGAAATATTTGGTCATGCTACGGCTTTGGGTATTGTAACTATTTTCAAAGAGCCTCACAATAACAATGTTCTCTTGAAGCCAGATCCACGACATGCTGTTTGTTTTCTGTCGGAACAGAAGGAAAAAAGACTCGAGCTGGAGCAGCGCCACTAAGCACACCAAGCCACAAAAGCCTTATTTTTTTCTAGTTCAATGCCATCGGTTCATTTCTGCAGTTCAGTACCATCTTGTTTTGTCTTGGTAAGGCTGTTAATGAGTCTTCAAGCATCACAACATCCCGTCGAGGAAGACGGTTCGGTTAGAAATTCAACAATCACAATATAACAGAATCGACTAGCGATGCGGCCCACGTGCTTTGTTAGGCACAACCGCAGCTGTCATTAACTATTGGCCTCTCTTGTGGAGTGCCTGTAATGGTTATGGAACATAAAGGCCTGTTTTATTACTCTGATAATGTTGATTTTATAGGAAAAGCAGCATGCTTAGACCGTAATTCAACTCACGGGCATTCCTAGAGGACTAGGGAAGATGTACTGTATCATTTGCCTTCAATGCAAACAATGTTAGCAGCGATCGAGGATGAAGGATCGACGAGTGGCGCCAATTATACAAGGTCAGAGGTCTGACTGCGGTAGATGGAGTAAAGGTGAAAGGTCAGGATGTGCTCCAAGTGGTGGAAGCGTGAAATTCCCTGACTGCCACTACATCACTTAAAAGCAGAGAGGATGAAGCTTCCTTTGCTAGCTTCCTGAATAGATGATCCTAAATGTATTAGCTAAATCCAGGGGCAAGTAAGAACTCCAGGGTAGTGCCTAAGCCCATGATTTGGTTACCGTGAAACCTTACTGGACTAGAGTAAAAAGTGATCGCAAACGAAAAGCACTAATCCTATCTTTTCAAATCTTTGGCCCACTTTCATAACCAATCTTAAACCAGATGCATTTTAGATTTATTTTTGCAGTGTGAACTCAATCTGAACTGTTAAATAAGTTTTCCGCAACTTCCTTTATGTCAGTCCAACTTGACATTTGCTTTGGGACTAGGAAAGATGCAGGATGACAGTGAAATAGGATAAGAAATGGATAAAAATTTGGGTGATGTTGGAATTTAGGATGATTTTTTTCTGAGACACTTGATCTCAAAGTCTGGTTCACACGGAAAACAGATTTGCTCAGTATATCAGACTAGAGACCTGCACTCCCGCAGGAGTACCGCGGGACCCAGCGCACGGAGTGCGGCGCGGGACAAGATTTGATGGGTGGGTGCGGGCGGTAAGGTCCTCATGTATGTGCGGGTTGCGGGAGAATAAAATTAACCGCTGGACTCCCGCAAAATGAAATTATCTTAAAATGTATTTATTGAAAACAAATATTATATTATTTATCTACTGCACAAAAGCAACAAGAACGACTAAATTAATATAAAAACTATTTACAGACGCAAGGTCAGAACTTATTTTTATTTATTGAGAAATAAGGATAACTTATGTTCAATGTTTGGACATTGCTGAAGGCAAAAAAAGCCAAACGTTCTGAAGCAGTATTAGGCCAAATGCTTTTTCTGTTTGACCACTTGAGAAATCAACGTTTATTATTATTTCGTTTCATTGCAAAATTATTAGCCTATCTCTTACAGTTCTGATTGTATTTCTATGTTCTGAAAAGCTCCTCGTTCGTGTCCGTCTTCATCATTCCATTTAATCAAACTCAAATAAAACGAAACATATTTATTTTCCGTTTCTTTTTTATATATACTTAAAAGGGAAGCAATTGAAACAAATAACAGAGTAGCGGGAAGAAGCAGTAAAAATAAAACTACTTATATGTTTACCTGCGGGATTTTTGCGGGCGGGAGCGGGACAGAATGTTGCGGGAGTCTCTATATCAGACATTCACTACTTTATCCGGTAGTGTGAACGCAGCCTTTAGCCCACATCTTCATATGAATCAGTGTTGCCAATGCTTAAATGCTTAAAGTTAAGAGGGTGATTTTGCTAAACGGTTCCTTCACAGCGGTGATTCCTAAAATGATTCAATTTCCTTATGACTTACAGAATATTAAATTGTTTGGTTACAGTAAAAGAATCACAGAGCACAGAAAAAAAAACAACAACTCCTGGAGCTGTTTGAGAGAGCCTAGCCGAGTGGGCGGAGGAACCTGACAGCGTGTATCTGACAGGACTAGCGGAGACGGCAGATAGGATGATGATGGGATGAACACTTACTACACTCCTCTCGAGAGCCTCTAGAATACCTCGGGCTAGCTGTAAGGCCTGAGTAGGGGAGCGAAAGTGCCTGAGCCGTACTAATAACATAGCTGTATTTGATATGCCTTCGGCAAACGTGTCCAATCTAGGACTAGGAGCGAAACCGGAAAACACTGGCAACCCTGACCGCACGTCATATGGGAGAACTTTTTTTAAAAGCAAAAAGCCCCAGCCCTGGGATGTTTATTGCATTTGCAAACAACATGTGTTGCAAGAAATTGTGATCCTCAGCACGCCATCCACTCAAGCAGAAGATATAAACATCCTCTTTACACGGGGCGTAATTAGTGGCAACAGGAGCGCGGTTGGCGAGAGTGGGCGCTGGCGTGAGCTACAGTGGGCACTTCTTGGTAAACTGCTGTTTGCTCTCGTCTCGAGATAGCTCTTGAGAAGAATGGGGGTACATCAGGGGTTCTGAAATCCCCGACAGAACGCATTCGGCATGTTTTTATATTTTACTTGATTTTCAGTTATTAAGATTTACATTCAACCTATTTAATTCAACTGAGAAGGAAAATAGGCTAATACATCTAAGTGCTGTAATGATAATTATATACCTTTTATAATGGTGGGATGGAAATGTTTTTTTTTCTTTTTATCATTGTAAGTAATATATAAAACAATACCAAACCACTAGCTTTGCTTCATGAATCCTTGGACGCAGATGTCTGACTTTTGGTATATACATAAATACAATAAGGATGCTGTGTCTATGGGCAAAGACAGACAAAACAAACTTTTTGGCAATGTTCGCACTAGAAACCAACAGACAAGCATTTGTTTTCTAAGTGTCTGCACGACATGGAATCGTTTCACTAAACAAGCTTTAAACTGGATCTATTATACAAAATATTCAATTTGATCTCCAGTTTGTGTGTGTGTGTGTGTGTGTATCCAAACAAAAACCATTAAAAAAATAGATAACCTCCTTTTCCCCCCCATTTTTTGTGTTGGATAAGCCAATTCAATTCAACCCCTAATGTGACCTCATGTAAGAAGACCCCCTTGTCTGGCTTGGTGCTCAGTTCTCCTGTTCTCTCAAAGTGGTGCTAAAACAGCGTGTTTGGAGCAGGAGTAAGTTTTGAGGTTTGAAAAATGCATGAATTTTAGCTGGAGCATTAATACACAGACTTTGCAGGATGTTAAATATGGGACCTTTAAAGAGTTCATGTGCTAATCCATCATATCATGACACAACATAGGCTGCAAAAGAGCTGGACAAACTCAAGTCCAAGCTCAACACATACATACCCCAGTTACCACAAGCTAGCTGGATTAGTTTTAATTTAGCTAAAATGCTAAGCAAATTATATGCTAACTTTACTTTGCATTTGATTGAACTCCGTCTTCCATACCCTACACACCGTCCCGTGTCAGCTACTACATTTCTTCTTTTGATTCTACTATTGATTCCAGTTTGCTGGTTAGCTGAAGTGATGGATAGCAGACAGCTAGCGGTTTGCCACCTGCAATGAAGCTTTTACTCAGATAGGTCACAGTGTAGGTATGCATACGCTTGTTGCTCAATGTAATTTTAACTGATGAGTTACATGGAAATTCATATACAGTTGTCATGAATCGAATATCTAGCTATAAATATGTAATTTTTTTTTGTTAATTTCTGTCGTGAAGTTGGACAGGATGGGGGTCTAGTGGGATTGACTCACTTTTGGTGATTTAAAGAACAGCATGTTTTGGCACTTTGACGTTTGGCTTATTTTCAGAACTGGAGGTTGCCCCTTGTGACAATCCCCAGATGGTGGACTTGAACAATTCCTAGAGCCAATCATATGTCACACATGGTCCATGGTTTCTTCAGTTCCCTACTCACAACACAATGTTAATTTTTACTAATAACTATTTCCCTAGGGCGGCATGGTGGCTTGGTAGCTTTGCACCTCCAGGGTCCAGGTTCGATTCCTGGCCATGTTCAGTTCCCGCCTATGTGTACATACCATAGTATGTAAATGAGTGCGTGTACATCTGTATCTTGTGATTGATGGGCACCCTGTCCAAGGCGTACCCCGCCTCATGCCTTTAGTTTACTGGAATAGGCTCCAGGCCGCCTGCAACGCTGTCTACAGGATCAGGCGGTATAGATGATGAGTGGGAGAAAATGAGAATTAGTTCCCTTTAAGTGTTTGTTTCACAAAAAAAATGGAATAAAACATAGAACCATGGTTTCATCTTATCCTGTCATGCATGACCTGTTTATAGATAGAAGTAGCAGCGATCGTCTGGTGATTGTACAATGTCTGTTGCTAATCTGCTGATGAAGCTAGTCCGAATCCTAACGTGGATTTAACAACCGTACAAACACTTGTGTTATATATCTGATACAGTTCCTTATCAAAACACACCAACAGAACAGTCCTGGACAGCGCACTTATGCAAACACAGGCTACACGTCCACAAGAGAAGAACAACTAGCGGTACGAGCAGCTAGCGTGAACGTCACCGCGGGATCAGGAAAACGGCTGTATAATAGCTGTTTAGTGGGGTCAGATTAATGTTTCATTATGGGACGTTTCCTGTTTATGAGCGTCCCACGTTGTCGCTGATGACACGTTTTTATGACAAAGCGTGTTACTGGAAATGGCTGCGGCTGCATTTTTGTGATGAATGCCTCCATAACGTGCAGTAGATACATTGTTATCCGACGGCGCAGCCAAAATTGCAGTAATTAGGTTGCGAAATTCCCTCCCGTTAGGGGAAGAGTAAAAGAGCATATATTTGCCTATTAAACGTTATAAAAGTGTTTTATGAAATCTCATGGCAACACTGTTGGACCTGTGATTATTTATACAGTTCTGTCCGGCACTCCCGTCGGTGTTTAACGACGCCGGCGCTAATTACAGGAGCCGACAGCTAAATGTATGTCATTGTGTCGGGCAGATTTTATAGTCCATGTATATGATAGATCTGGATGTGCGCCACAGCCCCCCATCCTCAAACCCCCTCCCCGCCTATCGCCTGCGAGCGGATTTCAGAGGGTTCCTAAGCAGCTTTATAAGCGCAGTTAAATGTCGGATTGAAGACAATTAAATTTGCGCTCAGCCTCCCTGGGAGGAATCAATATACGCTTTTATTTCGAACATTTCTTCATCGCCTTTAATAAGAGATTCCTCCTTTACCTGTTTGCAAACACGCAGCGCTTTGTTGGATGTCTGTTTTTTAATTCTTATCTCATATAAAATACTTCCATGTCTCGGATCTACCTTATGTTCTGACCTCTTTTGCTTGGCGTCCGTCCAAATTCTCTGCAGCATATCAATTACCGGTGCCTTCTGGATGCTTCCAAAAAAAAAGATGAGGTCGCTACAGGGAAGGAAAATCTCCTTGGTATCAGCTTTTTTTTTTATTTTTTTGCCCCACAACAGTAATCCAGTAAAGGAATTCAGTTTTCTCTTGACTTGGTTGATAAGCCAACCTTATTTACAGTTTGTCCTAGTTTATGTACTTAGGATAGGGAATATTTTATTCGTTTAGATTTATCGAAGTGCTCTTCCTGCTTCACTAGCTGTTTGCGATGATAAGGAGAAGGTTTAAGAGGTGTTTTGGTCTTTGGTGGTCTGTCTTGAGATGTGAATGGAGGGATATGAAAATCAAGCAAATGGTTTGGTTTGCAGAGTTACACATCACATCACTAATCTAATGATTTGATTATATCGACGTTATAATCATATAAACAATTTGACAGCAAAATGAGAGCACAAAACTATGTTATAATGATTAGATTATACTATGTTATAATATATATAATTATATAATTTCACAGCAAACGGAGTAGCAAAAGTTTTTTTTTTATTATTTCAAATGAAGCAGGAAGTATTGCAAACTGATTAAATGAATATTTTTGTGCATGCTTTCGTTGAGTCACAAGGGTGTTAAAAAGCAGAAATGCCAAAATATTATGTCAGAATCGTTTGGGTTATATGAGTGGGAATTTCGTGTGATTTTGCAAAATGCTATAAGTCCACCTCCCACAGGTTTTGTCACAATGGATAAATCAGCCTGCAGTTTACTGACAATAATATTTTGGTTGGTTTTTACTATATATATATATATATATACAGTATAAATAGATAAAATATGTATACTATAAACATGTATATGCTGCTAATTGCATATGTATATACATACATACATATATACATATATACTGGAGATTTACGTTTTGTAAATTTTAAAATATATTTTAGTAATTTGGCAAAACGCTATAACTCCACATAACTCCACTATGCAGTTTAGAAGCAATACTTTGTTGGTTGCTTTTTATACAGTATATACAGTATATATAACTCATTCTTTATCTGAGGCAGATTAATTTTTTTTAAGAAGTGAGTTGTTGCACACTGTTTTATTAAAGATTGTGTGAAATATTATGAGTAACATCAAAATTTTAATTTACAGCATCATCAGGTTTCTCTCTTAGTTCCACTTCGGTACAGTACATGACGAAAGCTTTATATTATAGTACAGGTATGCACCCTATATTTACTGTAACGTCTGTTCGCTCATGAACCGACTACATGCCTGTCAGTCATCTGCTGATATTTATAATACAACACGGTGTTCGAAAAACATCCAAATTACACAGCGTTCATGGATGTTAAAGGATGCATACCTGTCATTTATTACTGCAGGTGTTTAAATGTCCTTCTCTTAACACATTTAAACCACTGGAGGCAGCAACCGATTTTTTTGCACAGGAAGTAACTTTGCTTCACTGATCGTGCTTGTTACGATGCGGGTTTTGCTCGAAAATGTGTTATGCTTTACTCAAAATTTGGAAGTTAAAATTTTCCAAATTAAAGTTATTTATTGTTGCAGCTTTTAAATTAAATATCTTGTTATAGACAACCTTGTTTTTTAGGAAAATAATAATTTGCCAAAATGAAGCCGTCTATCGGAGACCGTAGAAAAGAGAATTTTTTAACATATGCACTATTCAGAAAACATTTATATTATAGTTGGAAAGTAATTCCAAAATATTCTAGACTATTCAAGTGACTGTAAATAAACTCACGTCCATATACTTTTGCTTTGCTTGATTTTTCTTTGGAATGCAGTTAAAAGCCCCTTGTCCAAGTTCCCTTTTGCTCCCTTGCCTTTTTCCTTTTTTTTTCTCAGCACTGACCCTGGCCGGGGTAGTCCAGGTGGCTCCAGCAGCTGTGAATCAGGCCGCATGACTCTTTCTTCCCCCTGCCTCTTCCACAGCTGGTTGTCCGCTGGTCGACCATGAGCTATAAATAGGACACAACAGAGCATGTCCAGAACCATCCCGTTTCTTTTCCGCACATGTTGGTATTTTGTATTGAATACTGGGCTGCTACTTAGGCATTTCTTTCGGTCAGTGTGGTGTGGAAACAGATGCTTGGTCAATCCAGTCTAAATAGTCTGGAATACAAATGGCTGGATCCGGTCTTAACCTTTTGTCCCACACAGATTAGTACAGGGTGGGCGAAAAGTATCTAGGCATTAGGGATTGGTTATAAAATCATTATTTTTAACACAAATGTATTGAAACAAATCATACGCCTCCAAGTCCTCCGGTGTGAAAGGCTTTGTCCTGTCCTCCTTTGCGTAGATCCACAATTTAAAAAATCAGATAGTGTGAGATCTGGACTTCTTGGACGACGTTCCAGCCAGCGTCCTGGGTAATGCTGGAGAACAAACCGCTGGACTTCAGGAGGTTTCAAATGAAAACTGGTTGACGCCACCTAAGTTGGTGCCTAAGTTGAAATTTAAAGATTAGCTTTTTTTCCCCTATGTAATAAATCACAGGTAAAATATGTTTTGATAAATTTTTATTATAAATATGATTTTTTTTTCTTTTACTTTCTTTGTCATTTATTACTGCAAATGTCCTTTTCTTGGATTCAGAATCACAGGTTAATCGGCAGCACACTTACTCTATGTCTACTTGGTAATCACAACATTTTGAGATTAAGCCCAAAATCTCATTTCTTTCTTTTTTAGGTTCACATGGGTCTTACGATTCACCAAAATCAAAACCTATCTTTAAATTTTTTTTTTTTTTACTTTGTTAGAAGTATTTTAACATTGTTAAAATGTTGCTTAATTTACCGACTGTATAACAGCAGCCTAGTTCCAGTAGTTCCAGGTCTGTCTTAACACACTCATTTGAAAGATAAGTTTTCTCCTCTAAAAGTTCTCAGTGCTACAATCAAGAGAAGAATAAGATACCGGTAAACAGACAGCCGTTTAAAGTTGTTTGAACATAATTATAGAAATGGTCATCTGGAATTAACTCCTCTGTGGGAACTGTACACACAATCATTCAAGAATACAGCTTCCACCTTACAGGAACTCAGCTGGGAGTTATTTTCCACAACAACCCCAGTACAGTCCTCACCTCATTCGGAGGAATCGCCACATGTTTAGGCCATTAATGGAGTTCCTGGGAGGCCAGCGTTTCAGACGTGAAGCAGGCAGTACTGAAAAACAACTTTCTACCTAATGGTGGGAAAGTGTATACGTGTATCAGGGGATTATATAGAGAAATAAAGGGAGTTTTCTGAATCAAAAGTCCTGGTTTGACTTGAACACTTTGCGTGTTGTAGTTAAATATTTTTATCACAAGTAAAATAACCTTTAAAACAAACGAGGAAGTAACCTTTAGTTTAATATATTATGAATATTTCACGAATGATCAAGGACAGCAAGAATGCATCATGGTAGTCTAGTGTCTTCATGTCCTGACTTGACAGTTCATTATAAAAGGGTCAACATGTGGTCCAGAGGTCTGAGGCCTAGTGTGTATGTATGTGAGAGAAAGTGAACTATACAGGTCTCCGTTCTGGCATATATCCTCATTAGCCACTCCAGAGACAGTCTTTGTAGCGCACGACCTCTGACCTTTGGGCCAGGTGACGGATGCTGCGGTGCTGCTGGTTGTCAGCTGGCTGGCATTGTGTCTGCTCGGGTCTGCCCACTCTGCTCTTCACACACATCCATTTCCCCCTCAGTATGCAGTGCGCTGCAATCATAACTCCATGCCGCACTGACCCACTCACATCACACCTGAGACACACACACACACACAAACACACTGTTCAGATGAATGGTTGGCAGTTGACTGCGGAGATTCTTTTAGGGTTTTTTTTTTTTCCTCCTGAACTGAAATTTTTTTTTTTTCTCAGCTGTTTTTTTTTTTCTTGTAATTTATTCAAGTTAAACTTCCTTTAATTAATCATGCATTCATTTGCATGTTAAATAAAACCACCAAGAATCCAGTCTTTTGTAAACGAATGAAAAACGTTTATGTCAATGTGGAAAATATAGTAATAGTCTACACCTCGAAGTGTTGTGTGCACGATCGTATGAAATCATTAAATCTACTTTGATGGCATTTGCTGTAGTATTAGATTCATTCAAGACAGACATGATTGTTCGGATTTACATGCAAAAGAAAAAAAAAAAGGGGTGTCTCATATATGACTTTAGGAAGAAAAGTGTGTCAGCGACGCTTACTCATCCATCAGGATTTCTAGTACTGAACCAGATGGTATTTTCTGGAAGGCATCCCAGGTGAAAAGTATTCAGAGAAGAAAGAAGGAATGCCCGCAATGCTTGTCTTTTCTTTCAGGAACAGATTTAAAAGGTTCTGTTTGAGTCAGCGTACAGGAACGTGTTTTGATTTCAGGCGCAGGCCCCCGTTCTTTCGCGTTCTCTCGGGCTGACGCTTTCTAAAACAGTCCTCTGTTAGAGCTCGCATTTAATGTGAAACACATTCGGAGGGAACGCAGTCGCTGTCGGAGTCAGAGTCGACTTGGCTAGATATGATTATCAGATCTAAGTGGGTTTATCCGCTTTATTGGCAGCTCTCTCAGTGTTAATACGCACAGATTATTTTCATCAGAGCCTTACTTTAGCCAGTTCATACTGCATTTTCTCATTTTCTCAACTACTCGCTTTGGTGAATTAGATTATAGGAGCATGAACATAGTGTTACACTGAGTAATCTCTATGGATCACTGGGGTTCGTGCTCTACGCTTGGCTTGAACGAAACACTTTCCATTTTTCTGGAAACGTTCCGATTTTATTTAATTAACACCATGCGGTCAGATTGGAAAGTGTAGCTGACCTGAGCTGGGTCATAAGATATCCGGAAAATATCCGTATAGTGATCAATTATGTCACAATAAACTTTTTTTCTTTTTTTTTTGTTAATGTAATATTTATGTTTTATGCATTATTATTATTGATTTCGATGCCAGTATAATAGCAATTCCTATATACTGTATTGTTATACTTTATATACTTTATTTCGTATTTGTTTTGATTGCATTGCCTATGTCTAATTTGTATTTCCCTTATGTATTTCAGTCGAGTTTTAATTGAACTCAAGGGTTTACTACGAGGGTGATAACGCTTTTACACAACAGTCCCACAAACAACAAATGGATATCAAGGACCTGACATTTCAGAAACTAAATTGTGAAAAAAACAATGTTTTTGTGTGTTTTTGCTCTGTTTTTAGAGTTAAAAAAGAAAAATGGATGAGAAAACAGTAGTGCTGCTAGAGCACTACAGAAAGAAGTTATTTTTTTCCTTGTAAAGCTGTTAAAACTAGATAATGTGATGTTAAAAATATGTATATAAAATATAATACTTAATTAAAAAACTAAATAAATTGTTGAATAAAAAGTGGTAAATTCTAATTTATAATATTTTATTTATAAAAAATAATAATATTTTTTTAAGCAGTGTGTCTATGATACACATATTTTAACTTATTCTGCAAAATGCATAATAATAATAATAATAATGTCTTAAATCCCAGTACTTATAGAGTATACAATAATATTTTTAAGTAATTATTATTATTATTATTATTATTATTATTATTTTAAAAATCATAAAAAATTATTATCATAAAAAAGTTAAATTATAATAATAATAATAGTAAAATTTTAATGCAACACTGCTTTAAACACAACACACTGCGTATCATAGCAATCAGGATATGAAATCTTTGACGTATCGCTCAGCCCTTAAGTCTTTTATTCCATTCTGTGGAATTGTTAGGGTAAGTCTTGCGTATTTTGCG
This sequence comes from Clarias gariepinus, assembly GCF_024256425.1. Lineage (NCBI taxonomy): Eukaryota > Metazoa > Chordata > Actinopteri > Siluriformes > Clariidae > Clarias > Clarias gariepinus. The sequence continues at coordinate 8,098,330 of NC_071109.1, read as the reverse complement.
GTATATTATCATGAATTAAGGATTCGTGGAGTATCCGAAAAAAAGAGAGAAATTAAATATTTAAAAGTAATTAAATTTTGTTAGAATTTAATACAGTATGTAATTTTAATGTAAGTTTTTAGGTTAATATATTGTGACCACATGCTCAGACATTGTTGTTGCATGTCAGCATTTCTATGTCTTAAATCAAAGCGTCGTCGCTGCTTGTTGGAGAATCATCAATGTGCACTGACTGATGGCTTTAACCCTCAAACTGCTGCCATGGATGTAATTGGCTTTGGCTTTGTGCTCTCTCTCTCTCTCTCTCTCTCTCTTTCTCATCCTTAGCCCCCCACCCCCCAATTCATCGCCATGTCTGGGCCCGGAGCCCGTTGCCATGGCAACCCCGGGAAGAGTTAATGTAGCAAGAGCCAGAAATTGTATTATCTTTTCTCTCCATCTCTTCTTTTCAATTTTATTTTATTTTATTTTTTTATTTTATTTTTTTATTTATATATTTATTTTCAGAAGAGGCAACCGCGGGAGCATTCATGTTCATGTTAGCATGCTAATTCACACTATACGGTGGTCAAACTGAGAGGAGGATTTTTTTTAAATGTTATTTCCAGAGAATATGTAAATCTGCTAGTGACAGACTGTAATTTCTGCAGCATTTCTTGCTGAATGAATAATTCAGGAATGGTAATGGAGCTCTATCTCCGTGTGTGTGTGTGTGTGTGTGTGTGTCTGTGAGTGTATATGTGGGGGGTCAATATCAGTTCAAGGGCCGTCTTGACTCTTTGACCTAGAATTAGACTTTGTTTGTGTGTTTATTCGGCACCAGATAAGGGAGCACAGATGTTTGGGGAGGCTTTATCAAGACGCACAGCCACTATCAGCCGTTGTGCTGAAAGGAAGTAACTGTGTGTGAAAAGCAGACGTTGTTTTTTTTTTTATCCAAGCCTATTAGCGTTTCCTAGACGAGCGCTCAGGCCATCAGGCTCTAGATGCTCAGGCTCTCTTGAGTTTTTGTTTGCGCTGCTTCCAGGCTCAGCATCCCTCTACAACCGCACACCAAGTGCACCAGATTTCCAGAAAATCCCCATTAGCCGCTTAGTAATTCCTCCATCCTCTGGTGATAAACAAGCTGGATGGCGTGAGCTTTAACTGGGGGAAAATTAATAGGGTGCCATTAGGGCACGAAAGCAGGCCAGACAAATGTCTGTAGAGTAGAAGAAATCCCTATTAAAAAAAAGGAAAAAAAAAAACCATATATCAGTGAAGAGTTTGCTTCAGACTAACGATTATTTAAGTCTGTTTTAGTCACCTTTAGAGATAACGTGTTCATGTTGGGACGTTTCCTAGTCAGCTGTTACTGTTTAATTGTTTTAACTTTGAATTGTCCTGCTCTGAGCTTTAATATCAACTGATACACATTTACTTATTCGAGTTTATTTGATTTATTAAGTTTATTTACTTTGGAAGGTTTCTTTGTATTTTAGATGTTGCTTTTATCGCTGATGTGTTTAATGGGCTTTTACTATTTGTTTAAATTTTATGGTGTAGTTATATTTATTTATTAATTTATTTAAAAATGACTCATTTTTTGTTTGTTTGCTTTCTGTGCATCTATTTTTTGTTTATTTATTTATTCATGTTATTTATTTATTTATGCCTATATTGTTTATTTATTTATTTTAATAAATGTATTTAATTAAACTCATTTGTTTATTTATTTATTTAGGAATTCTCAGTTGCTTAGTTGTTTGTTTATTTTTTTATTTATTTTTTTATTTAATTAAATGTTTTTGTTATTCTTAGTTTATATAGGAATTCTTATTTATTCGTTCATTTATTCGTTTATTTCAGCTTTCTCCTACTGAACATATTTAAATAGGATTTCATTTAAAATATATAAAATAAATAAAAATATAAAAATAGCTATTTAAAATATATAAAAGAATGAGTTCTTTTTCCTTTTTACTATTTCTTTTCTTCTTTATTTTCTTCTTTTTACTATAAATATTATTATTATTGCAATATCTCCAAGACTTTTTTTTTCTATGAGCGAATTGCTGATGTAGTCGGGGTGAAACCCGGACTCTCCGTGCTCTCTGCATGCCTGCAAAAAACCATTCAGCACCTGCTGGCATCCTTCAGCAGCAAATCAAGGCAGGAATGAACACCGGGCCCTGGCCTCTGTCTAATGGCACTGGGTAATTAATTTGTGAGAGCTCACCAGCAAGGAGAGTAGCGGAGGGCTGAGCACATGTGCCTGAACACACAGAGAGAGAGGGAGAGAGAGACACACACACACACACACACCACACACACACACACACATGTATGCCCACTCTTACACCGCACTCTTACACTTTTGTTGTGGCTGCTTTGTGGGGGATTTATCAGTTCCTGTGCAGTTGAGGGTGGCGGACCTCGCTCATAATTCTAATCTGTTTTTTTGTCTTCACTCCCTCCCTTGATAAAGCGTCTGTCCATCGTTATTCTCCCTTATCAGGAATCAGCGGCTGTGCTCTCTCTCTCTCTCTCTCTCTCTCTCTTTCTCAGCTCCTGGTGTGTACACGAATTCAGATTGTTATTGGTTCATTACAGAATTGTTCCGGCTATAAACACATCATTTTCTTGGCATCTTTTTTTTGTTATATGAAGCTCACACTACTTGCGCTAATTGACTAAAATGTCATTTACAGTAGGAGTCAACTGTAATGAAATGAAACACCCCCCCCCCCAACAAAAAAAGGAGAATATTCTTTTCATTAATGCGACAAATGCGATTCATTAAATCAATTACATTAATTACTCGAAAAGAATCATTTCCTTGGCTCGGGAAAATATTGGAATAAAACCATTCGCTATCGGTTTTGCAGTCGCTTTCGCCGATGATTATCATGGAAAATGAAGGAAAAATCATAAAAACCAGCAGGGTAAATGTCATGAATAATGCACTTGCGTGTATGTGTGTGTATTATGTGTGTGTGTGTGTGTGTGTGAGATGGATTTGGTGTTTGCCTGCTTTCTCACTTCATGCACTTGGATTTATTGTCTTCACCAAAAACAAGAAAGTGTATGTGTATGTGTGTGTGAGAGAGTGTGTGTGTGTGTGTGTGTGTGAGAGAGTGTTTGTGAAAGAGCTAATGAATCCAAAAAATGCTAGTTGCCAAACGATTCCAGTGTGCCGCCGGCAATTGCGAAGCTCGTTTGGCTCAAACGGCGGAGTTTAAACTCCCGACAGTGACACACACTTTCCTTCCCCAGCTGCTTTTTTTAAGCCCATGTGGTGGACATTAACCACCAGAAAGACGACTTTAGTTTCCTGCAAATGTGATGCCAGATGACTGTTATTAGCAGCCCTTTATTCCCCAAACGCAGAACTTTTTACAAAAGGTCAGGGAAAAATTAGCCAGACAGAGAAAAAAAAAAGACAAAAGATGAACAAAACAAGCTTTGGCTGCTAACAGGGCATGTGCTGGCGGCATAATAAAACAATACTATAAAGAACACCATGATTTATATATATACGACTGCAGATCAGTTTTTTTTATTCACTAAAGCTCCTGGGTAATAAACCGGGTTCTGCTAGTAAGACTGAGCCACAAGTGAGAAAAAAGTCCTTTATTATGAGAAGAAAAAGGCAAGAGAGCGTGGACGTGCTAAAACAATTATCATAAAAGGCAGTTATTTGATTTTTGATTTTTTTTTCTTCTTTTTTTTATAAACAAGACGGACTAACTGTGTGGACTGTTTAACAGTCTTAGCATATGCGCTAAAGGATTACGATTCGGTTGACGTTTTTGTGTATGAATTTGTTTGCTAACTAGGGCTAACCTATTCACTATAAATAAAAGGAGCAGGTTTACTTTTCAACGTCAAATCAATGTTAAGAACAAATGATCAGATGATAAATATATTATCTAAACTCAAATGTTGTGTCTTAATGTTTTCGATGCCTGAAAATGAGGCAGGCAATGAAAATGGCAGCTAACATGCAGTAATATAATAATGCTAGTTAGCTTGAAACTAGCATAATTACATTATGTTAGCTGCCTGCTACATTTAACCATTAAGACAGAACGTAATTACGATTGATTATTGATCCAAACCAATGGATTATTGATTCACATCAATGATAAGGACAAATTACAGCTAACATAATGTAATAATGCTAGTTAGCTTGTAACTAGTTGAACACAAATTGGACGGGTTATCATTACACCCCCTGTGTAGAGGTCATTATCTTTTTTTTAAAAAAAAAAAGCTTCTGAGCTAACAACATTACATTTTTCTACTAGCATGTTTTTGTTTAGTTTTTTTTCTCCATGAGGTGACTGTGTAGCATAGCGTGCTAGCAAGAGTGCTTGTTTTCCTTTTCTTCCCTGTACTGTGCAACCTCGGCATACGAACGCTCTGCTTTATAAATCTTTGAAGCATTTAGTTGGGAATTTGAAGGAATGGAACCGAGCCGAACGCCAGCTATGTTGCATGTACCTTTCAAAACTTGTGTCAGTGAAAAGCAAAGCGAAGAGAGTTTATGTATTTTACAAATTTTCTCAGTCAGTGAAAGCTGTTTCGTAATGTTGGCTTCAGTATGCGTTCAAAAGTGATTTTTTGTGTGTTTCTTTTTTTTTTTTTGTAATGTTGGTAAAATTTTAGAGTGACTAGAGGTTATCGGCATTTATATTATTTCTTAAGGTAAAAATTTGTATCGCTAAATTTTTACCTTAATGAACTCGCCTTCAGAACGAATTAAATTTGTACGCTGAGGTTTCACTGTACTTTGTTTCGCTTGGTTTTGACTTGTATCCATACTTCAGTTAATCTTAATAATAAAAACTCTAAATTATAATATTCTAGCAGTTCATGGCTGGCGGCTAACTTAGTGCAATAAAGCTAGTTAGCTTGTAGCTACAGTACTGTAACTGTTTACTAATGGGACAAATAAGGATATCAATTCCTGTGTAGGGGTCATAATTCTTTTTAAGCACGTTTGACTGTTAACTCTTGCTATGTTTTACCCGTGCTAGCATCTCTGTTTTTCCTACAGTAAGGTTAGTGTTTTCTTTTCTATACTTTATTTTACTTGGCTTGTCAGTGTTTTTTTTTTCTGGTTATTGGTAGAAAAAGAAACTACATCTAACCCACTGAGTCTATGGGTTCACCATTCAGGAGATGATGATTCTCTCTATCACAATAAAACAGTCACAAAACCATTGTTGCGCTTTTCTCGGGGTTGTTATCTGCTACACTGGCTGGTGGAATCATTGTCCGTAGATTAGTGCCACTGCCAAGATTGGCACATCGAGCCCTCAGGGTCAGGGGATCTCAGCAGGATCTGGACCTTTTCAGAACCCAGCATGAGGCTGTGGAGTGAGGTAGCCTTTATCATCTGAACACTCCAGCATTATCTCCTGTAGCCCTCCTGATCCAGTACTCTAACACCAGGTCTGCTCACGTTAATCCGTTAACAATATACAATTAAAACAAGCATTCTACATACTGTATGTACTCTGCATTAGAGTAAGTATAAAGATATAAAGAGCAGGTAAGTGTCAAATAATTCACTTCACTTTGACGGGCAGCAGCATTTCTATTGGAAAGTACTGTTTTATTAGGCTTGGTGATGTTTTTAAAATATTATGTCACCATGTTTGAACACATTTTCCTTATGCACATTATGTACTGGCGGCACAGTGGCTTAGTGGTTAGCTTTTTTTGCCTTGCACCTTCAGGGTCGAGGTTCGATTCCCAGATCGGGTCTGTACGAATGAGTTTGAATGTTCTCCCTTGAATGTTCTTGGTTGGGTTTCTTTCGGGTGCTCCTGTTACCTTCCACAGTCCAAAGGAATGCAGTTTAAGCTAACTAGCGTTCCCAAATTGCCCACAGTGTATGAATTCTGACCGGAGGTCATAAAAATGGTAGTAAATACACTAGTCTCCATTGGCCTCCACGGTCCCTAGTTGGACTACAGAAGTTCCTAAATGGATGAATGGATCATGGTACTTATTAGGTACAGACCATAGTACCACCACAGTACCCACATTGTGACACATTACCTACTCTGGTACTCTGTAAAGACCTATGGTGGCTACAATGGTGCTGTGTCTGAAGTAGCATGGTAATACTATGGTATATCATGACATGTACTATAGTTTACCCTTTTCAATTATACTACCTACTATAGTAAAATTTCTTATTGATGGTTAGCATTATTAAATAACTAATGGCTTAAATAGACTGTAAAAGATTGTTATAATATCATGCATGTACTGAACAGTATAATCTCTAATCCATATCACAGCTGTAGGCATTTTTTCCTCCATGTAATATAGACTTAAGGTGCTATATTCAGCACTTACACAACCTTGTTTTTCCATTATACACTTCATAACGTTTAAAGGTGAGCAAGTTTGGAAGGTATAAAAGTGGATCTGGAAAAAGTATTGAAAAGGTTTTTTTTTCTTTCTTTAGGTAATAAATCTTTTGGTAAGGAATGTTTGTTAGAACATCTGGTAAGTTATTGTAGTTAGAAAAACTGTACGCTTAGCAGGCTAGTCAAAGATTTTGCCATGTGTTAGTCATGTCCTGATATTCTATATGGTCACGTGACTTCCTCTTCTCAAAATCCACATGTAAGGATATCTCCCGAATAGGATTTAGCGAGTTAGGTGCCTTCCGCTAGGCTTAATGCTATTAATTATGTCATTAGGTCAGTACAGCAAGTTCCTGCTTAGCCAGAAGCTAGGGTTATTTCGTATGAGTCTTCTTAAATAATAAGATTGATCTCTTACTATCAGTTTTTGCCGTATGATATCCAGCCCGAGCAGCACCGTCTCGAGGGAACAGTACATCAGGCCGAACTGGATTACCGCTAGCTGCTGGGAATGTGTGCGAGTGGTTCCTTCACTCTGCTCCAGGCTCTTGTTATATTGCTGATTCACATCCACGTTCTGTTGCTTTGACCTCCAAAGACAGGAATCGTTTGTCTCTCCCATTGCCAGGCTGAGACTTCTGGAGATATTTCAAAGCCCTGCACTTATCTGTCTGCTAATTAATGCAGGATTAAAAAATCAAATCTTTTAATTAAGTGTTAATTCCTTTTTCGTTTTCTTTTTTTGTTTCGACTTAAGCGATTGAAGTTTCCGGTGCTTAAAAAGTCTTTTTTTTTTTTTTTTTTTTTGGAAAAAGAAAATGGTTTGTTTCTTTCACATTCTTACTTGTCTTTCTTCAACCGCACGTATTTGCTGCCGACTTAAACGGGACGGTTAAAAGATCCGCCAGTGTATTCAAGGCTTTAACGCGTAAGGCATGGAGGACCGAGCCTTCTGTGAGCATAGGATTGAGGATTTCCTTGTTTGCTGTGGTGAGAGTTTCATGATCAAGAGGCCTCTTGTTTTCTAGACTGAAAGCCAGCTTCTAGTCAAACAAGATCAATTTGTTTCTGCAAGGAATTTTTGGATATAATAACAGGGCTTTGTGTGGCCAACCCACATGGTATCAATTGAGACGTCGTCCTTAAGAGGCAGCGACAGCCAGTGCAGAGGAGGGAAAGCTTGGCTCCAACAGGTGGAAAAAAAATAAATAAATAAAATTGGTCGAAGACAGCACTTCATGCGATGCTGGACACAATAATCCGACGGTATTAGCGCTAAAACGCAGGGTGAAGACGCGTTTAAAGTGCAAGTTGTCAGATTAAGTAGCTGCCCTTGTGAAAAACGAGCTCAATTTCTCTTCGAGCCTATAAGCATTTGTTATTAGCTACTTAACCTGATGAAATCTATTATTTATGCGTTAGATTGCAGCGTATCAGAATGAGTGATGAAAAGATTTGTCCTGCCATGTGAGTAATGGAGAGGCTAAATAAAACAGGGCTGTATAATACATCACTAGTTAATCGCTACTGCATTATTGGTATTATCAGAGACGGCTGCAGTATGCTAGCCGTCTCAGATACGAGTCAGTAAATTCGTTAATCGCGTGCCGCGAGTGTGCAAGGAGATTTTGGATCCTGCGCGTGTTCCTCGAGGTGTTTCGATGCTTCAGGTCATTCAAATTAGAACCAGGTTACAAAATAAACATTGGCGTAGTGTTTTCGGACACAGCGCACGTTCCCGTCGTCACCCATAAATTCGCAATGGTGCGGATTCGTCTGTGTCCTGCAGCTCATGAAACTCACAAGTGAATGCTACGCGTTGACTTTAGCGGAAAAGCGTGCGCAACGTCGTCCCCTAAGCGCTGATTGAAGCTGACGGCACTAAACTTTTACAGCCGGGTTTACAACACTGTCTCGGCTTTTCTTCTCATTAATAGGCTTTTGGTTTTCTCTGTTATTAGAGAACGTTGATATGTTTTTCCAGCCCCAAACAAAAGGCCGGAGTTTGGAGGACAATATGCCTCTGTCTTTGTAGATGAGCATGGCATTTTGGTCCATGTGTAAACAAATGTCATGGTGTTAGAATTAAAAAAAAAAAAAAAAGGACAAAAAAAAATTTGAATTTGCTCGCCATCTGTTTAAAGACATTCACGAGGTTCTGGCAGCCAGGCTTGATCTGTTTAATGTCTCTCTCTGCTGTTGGCCAAAGGCCCTTGTTACAGAGATGAGCTGCATTTATTAAACTGACATCTATTGCATAGCCTCTCATTACATGAGTGTTTGATGTCCTTTCGAGAGAACGGGGTGACTGTGTCTTTGTGGCATTGATCTTAAACACGCCTGTTTCATAAGCTGACTCCACACGAACGCGCGCTTCCTCTCGGATGCTCCGGAACTATAAAAAAATGAGCGAGAATTTGACGTATAAAAGTGTGTCAATATTTTATAAATGAATTGTTTATGGACTGGAGACGTAGACAGTTCCCAGACGTAATGAATGAAATGTGCGCATGATGAAGACATTTAGAACCGAATATGAATGCGTTATAATTAGAACCGGACAGATCATGTGTTTCAAATAAAACATTTTTTTTTAAAGCTTCACAAGCTAATTGGGACTAAAGGTGCAGATCAGGACCAGGATTCCATGTGACGCTACACAAAGACAAACTTTAGTGAGGACAGGGATAAGCAAGATCTCAGATAGAAACGACAAGGAAAGGTCTTTGCCAAACACTGTATTAAGCCATTGCTTGAATAGCAAAAGTAACAGAACACACTTATAAACCAGGACTTCAAGTGCATATATGTGGATTCGCTTCCTGTCAGTAATCTTCTGCATTGGTCATTGTAAACCCTGGAGGTGTGCAGATGCACTAATTTGCTAGAGCCTGGATACCATCAAGGTAGAAAGTTTTGACGCTGGAGCCATTTTCGGTTTCTCCTTTTACACACCTGAAACGCTGGCCTCCCAGGAAATCCTTAAATGGTCAGGACTGTACATGGGATGTAGCAAGAACTCCCAGCCGAATTTCTATAACGTGTGAGCGGTATTCGTAAACGATTGTGTGTACAGTTCCCACAGACAGATGCGTCTCTTCTGCACGTTGAGGACAAGTTATTTGTCTATTTTTTTCAGGATGATGTGCTGAATGTTAACGGGAATGCCTGCTGACCCAAAGCGGTCGGGATGGTCATTCATTAATATACAGTCTTCTTTAAAATGTTTGCACAATTCAATTCTCTCATCACTGTACTTAACATAGAAATAAAATAAAGTTATTGTCGATCCATTATTCTTTTTACACTGACCCAGATATACCCTCACCCATCTTGGCAGAAAAAAAAAAAGTTTTTTCGTCTTTTGTATTTTTTTTTCTCCCGTTATGTCTCATTATATTTTTTTCCTGTCCGTTAAGTGATGCAGGTACAGATATAGATAGTGCGTCACTGCATTACCCCACTATTTTCGACATCATTTGCCCTTTTCCATTCAACGATCTCTGCACTCTGCACTTCTCCTGACTCTATAAACGTTTCTCACTATGTTAATGAGCCGCTCGCTGTTTTGCTCGGAAATTCTAATCGACTGCGAAGAAACGTTCAGATCAAGGCGACGACTACGTAACTTCCTTGACCGTGTGTAACTAAGACATTAGGCGTCACGTCGAGATTACTTTGCACTTAGGTGACTCATGGCCATGAATTAAGATTAAGTAGATTAAAGATTAAGGATCCGCTCGTGTACTATAAAAAAAAGTGTTCGGAAAAAATATCAGCTGTATTCCGTCTCTTTAGGGGTGCCAATATTTTTTGGCAGTTTAAACAGCGAAGACGTGCATGCGATTGTTCCTCTAGTGGAAAATGAGCCATTCTGTTTATTATTATTTGACTTTGTGTGTTTTAATTTATTTAGACGTTTTCAGTAAAGCGTGCCAATGGTTCTAGATTTTACTGCCTATTTAATTTAATCACCTGATATTATAAGTGTAATGTGTGTATATGTTAGATGCACATTAGTGGCTTTTGGAGAGCAGTACATTTCCTAAACAAAGTTAGCGGTGAGCCGTGTGTAAGCCGAGTCCTTGTGCCGGCCTTGGACACGTGGAAACGGCTGTGCGGTGAGACAGTGATTGATGCCGTGATGTTCATACTGCATGGGGAAATGTGTGTGTGTGTGTGAGAGAGAGAGAGAGGAGTATTAGAGCAGGTAGGTGAGGTCTTTGGTATGAAAAAAAAAGGAAAAAAAGAAAAAAACCCTCCACTTCTTCCTCCTGTTCATGTTATTGAAATAAGCCCAGCGGAGAGCATTAGTGCACTCCCAACATGCCCTGAGTCATTGTCCACGAGATTGACTCGCGCAGGGGTCCTTATGACTATTTAAGACGGTCGATTTGAAGCTGCGCATTTGGCTCAGCGTTTGATTTTTTTATTTATTTATTTTTTTCCGAAGCAGCCTATGATGGTTGTTGATTTTTAAAAAATGACTAAATTGCATGCTCAAGTGGTATTACAGCTTGCCACTCTACAATAGTACTCTATTAGTCATGAGAGTGTCCTGTAATTATTGGAATGTGAAGATGTGCACTTTTTTTTTTCTTTCAACGCAAAAGTAAACACGGGCTGAACTGCCCTTCATAATCAGAGCCCTCGAGGTCCATTACCGCTAATTTGATAAACAAAGCGTGCCTCGTTCGGCAGATCCGCGTGGTTTTTCGGAGCCCCGCCATGACGTGCCAGCCTTGTAATCTGTGTGATTTTGCTCATGGTGGGCTCCATGCTGACACCGAAAGTGAAAAATGGCTGGAGCTTCTCAGCATATTTATGTGAGGCGAATAGAAGGCTGGAGACTAATAAGAGAGAGGCGATGGCCCCCGCTGATGGAGAGGCAATATCCTCTTGTGGTGCTTGGCCCGTCTCAGGGGACGTCTCTTTAAAGGGATGAAAGAGAAAAAAAAAAAAAAGGAGGTTATGTGGGGTGGCAAAAAAAAAAAAAAAAGAAGCCCTAGCGCTATCTTCATCTCAAAGCCACTGATTACTTGGTTTTTCCCTTTTAATGTAAATGTTCTCACACTCGGCTTGGGGAACATTATGCGGTTCGATGTGTGTGTGTGTGTGTGTGTGTGTGTTTTGGGTTCTTGATAAGGTAGTACGAACATCACAGCGGAGAATAATCAAGTGTTAGGACTGTTGTTCATCGTGTGATGGTGTGTGGGAGAAATTGGAAATAATACACTTAGGGTCATGACGTTAGGGGAAAATAATCAACAGCAATGTGGGGCTGCGTAGCTGCTTAGATATTGATTATTCTTCAACACATTTTATTTCTTCTACGCCACAATGATTTAATTTTTTGTCAGTTCACAAGACAAAAATGACAGCTTGTCATGTGACCACTTATCTTCTATACCGCTTTATCCTGTATTCAGGGTCGCGGGGGCCTGGAGCCCATCCCAGGAGGCTTAGGGCACGAGGTGGGGTACACCTTGGACAGGGTGCCAATTTATCGCAGGGCACACACACACATACACACTCACACATTATGGGCAATTTGGGAATGCCAGTTAGCCTAACCTGCATATCTTTGGACTGTGGAGGTGTAAGGTGGCAGTTCTAAACCATGGCCATACAGTATATAAAAAATGGATGATAGAATTAGACAAAGAAACGTTACTGTTTGCTATAAAGATATAAACATGGTTGAGAATTCAACAGCACTGTGGCTTTATTAATACTCATGTATTTAGTTTAATCTCATGGTGAAAGAAGTAATGCCAGACAAAAGGTGAGCACTGGTGCCCTGTATCGTGACTCTCTCTCTTTCTCTTTCTCTATGTGTGTGTGTGTGTGTGTGTGTGTGCGCGTGTTTGTGTTTGTCCATTATTTCAGCCCTGGCTCTGATTGATGGGCCAGTTGCAGTATCACCTTGCTGAGGGTCAGACAAGAGCTTTGTCTCATTTTACAGGGTCTTTTTTTCAGTAATGGTGTCATGACTTTATACCTGTTTATTTCCACCAACACCCCTACAAAGGCGCGACATGACGGGTGGGTGGATCGTAGGTGCGAATTTACAGTAGGAAAGCCTCTGAAATCCTGGATTAATATGGTTAATAAACTTTACCAGCAAAAAATGTACAGTAATCTGATACACCCTGACACACGTTAATATTTAATTCTACTGGCTCTACCTTTGATTATGGTGTGCGTTAGTGATGAGTCTTTAACGTGATTTAGAAGAACGCGTCGTCTTAGAGAATGATTTGTTCATTTTCTACTGGGCGCGCATGCGCAAAGCATCGCAAAGCATCGCAAAGCCTCCATAAGTTACGTACAGGAGACAGAAATGAGTAGTAACCTTTGAGTCTTTTGGTCCCAATTGTTCGTTCTTTTGTCACGTGACTCCCACAGACGCTATGCAGTGCAACACACAGGTGAGTATTATGAGTTTTCCAGTCCGAGTCGTTCGTTCGTCTATAAGAGTCACGTGACAAAAGAACGAACGATTCTGACCAGAAGATATGAAAGGTGAGCTGCTCATTTTGTTTATCATAATATGTCCTTAGCTGCATTGTAATATTTCATTACTGGAACTAGAGCCAGAAATCCTGTACTGTATGTTAGACATGTTGGGGGGGGCTGTTTATTAAAAATGTAACATTTTATTTAGTTTAGGATCAAAAAAACTAAATGACTCCAAAACAGATCCGTTCATTTTGATTAACAAGATTCAAAGAACCGAGTCAGTAAAATGATCCAAACTTATTGACTTTCAATGTAGTCTGTGTCATCAGTGAAAAAAAAACTCCATAGAGTGATAACCTGGTCATTCAGTACAGTCAGGTCACCAGCTGACTTTATTTATTGCCGCATAAACACTTAATTTATTGCCACACTGAGCCTAGACCTGAGCGACTGAACCAAGCCTCCAGAGCGTGCACAGTGGGCACTTTGCATGATGGGTGCATCACTTTATGCGCTTGCCTTCCTACCCTGGCGCTCCCATCGCTTTGGAATAGGCTCAATCTAGACTCATCAGACCATGTGACCTTTTTCCATCGCTCCAAAGTCCAATCTTTATACTTCCTAGCAAACCAAAACCCTTTCTTTCCAAAGAGAGTCAGAGTCTATTAAAGAACCGAGGCAGATCTTCCATCACGCTCAGAAAGACTAAGAAGCTCATTTCCCCATTTAATAAAAAAATCCCTTTTAAATTAAAACCGGTTATTGTCCCTAAGACCACTAATTCATTTTAAAACATGAAAATGCTTATTACGCTTAATATTGACTGTGCTTAGTTTAATCCTGTTTATTGCTTTCAATAGTTAGTTTTTTATATACAAATATTACATTTTATTATATATAAAAATATCCTTCCCTCAAAGTATTTCTCTGTATGTGCCCAAGACTTTTGCACAGTGCTGTATATAATCGTAATGTCTATAGACATCACAGTCCAACTTGTGCTCATTAAATAATTGGATCAATATTGTAAAATGAAGTTTCACTTCAAAGCAACTCTATCGATGATTAAATATTCTTCTTCATGCCAAGTCAAGACAGAAATTGAATTACATATGCTTGATGATGATCCCTGAAGTACATCTTGTTAGGTGCACTTACATTTATGCATTTGATTTTTGGCAATGTGACAGAAAATTGAGGCGAAGGAGTGCTTCTGCGTTTTTATTTCTGTGGGCAGAACTAGAGATCAAAGAAGAGCGTTGTGTTCAACTCAAATAAACCCTGACCTCCATTTTACACACTGCTTTTCACTACACGCTTTACAATGGACAAGGTATAGATATAAAGTACACTTACTGAAAGTGTCAGGTATTTATTAAATAATTAATTCATTTAGTTAGTTAGTTAACAGCCACCTAATAGTTCGATTATAAAACCAATTAGATGGTGCTGGGTTTATTTTATTTTATGTTTATTTTTTTAGTTTTTTTTCTCTTTTATTTAAATTATTTTAGCTTAATTAAATAAATCTTTATTAGCAGTTTTATTTTATTCAGCTCTGTTTATTTTATTTCCAGTTTTTTAATTTTGCATTGGTTAATTAAATGAAATTTAATTCAGTTCAATTAATTTTTATATGTTTTTTATTTATTTATTTATTTATTTGTTATATATTTAGATTGCATAATCAAATAATTTAGGGTATTTCATTTAATTTCTTATTTTAAATTTTAATTACATTTAAATTTAATTCATTCATTTTATTATATTCAATTTGATTTTATTTGTATAGCGCTTTTAACAATTGACATTGTAGCAAAGCAGCTTTACACAATCAAAAGAATAATTTAAAATCATTATTTAATTTTGTTTTGCTAAATTTTCATTTCATTTTAGTTTTATGGGGTTTTTTGTTTTATTTTTATTTAATTTCATTTTGTTTTGTTTACATGAATTTATCTTTACTTCATTTAAAATTTATTTTATTGTATTTTTCTTTTTATTTCATTTTATCTTTACATTGAACTAAGCAAAATAAAAAATAATGTAAATAGTTCCATTTTTATCTTTAACTCTATCTAATCATCTTGTCCAATTCTTGTCCAAGTTTCTTTAATTTTATTTTTTTATTGCAAAGACTTCTAAATGACGGAAATTGTCTAGTTTTACCTAGTTTTCAAAAAGTTCTAAAACTTTTTTATACACACTGTTCAGGATATTGTTAATATCCTCCTGGTATTTAAGTTAATATTCAAAACCATTAAAGCGAACCCCTAAGTCAGACAAGAGATGTAAGACGTAGTCCACTGTTAGCATGCTGTTTGTACACATGCAGATCAGGGCCTCTGTTTTAGATGTGTTAGCATGTGTGAAATGTACCGGAGGTCCGGGCAGACGTGTGGCTCATGAGGTCATCGCGGGTGTGTCTAGACGTGACTAAAAACACGCTTGTTTTCAGTTGCTCTGTCAGTTTATTTACATCTGGGTCTGCCAGCGCTCATGTCAGGTTAATGGGGGTGAACACCGCGTGCTGTACCTCAGACAAGCGCACCTTTAGCGATGGCAAGCGGTGCCAGGAATAAGTAACGCTGTATATATATATATATAAGTATATACAGTTGTCAGTCCATCTGATTTGTCAGGTTGTCAGTCTTGTTAAGTGTTAAGTGTATACTCTAGGGCCACTGGCGAAAGAGTGTTATTAAGAAGATTAAGGTGTTTGGTGCCGGATGGAAATAGCACATTTAATGTCTGTCAGTGAGCCAGGGAGGAAAAAAAACTGCTCATCAGCTTTTGTTTACTGTCATGAACGAAAGTATACTTGGACCCATCAGCTTTATACAGTATAACCCTTATACAGCTTTGTATACGCTTTGTAGGAAAGTAATCAGTGTCCAGTATTGAACTGGCGAGATTTAACGTTAAGTTACTGTAACTACTTGATTGGAATAAATCATTTAATATTGTGGAGCTTATATGTGCCAAGCTTTAATAATGGAGCTTATATGTGCCGTATGTGTATCAACAGGTAACTAAAGATTCATATTCGCGTTGAAATCCTATAAGAAATTTTACCGCGGTATAATTACCATGTAAAGTGCGATGGTACCTGTAACATAATATACTGTATAGTAACATGCTAATTTGACACAATTGGTGGATATAGTACTGTACAGTACTGTAGTATAGTATGGTAAAATATGGATACCTGCTGAAATTTGGTAACCACGGTGGTACCCAAGAAGTACCATAATATACCCCCAAAGTATTGGGTACACACCATATTAATACCACGTTACCAACTGAAGTGCCACAAGTATTCTGATAACCTGGAACCCTTCATGGGTGCCTCCCATGGTATGTCCTATAGTATACTACTGTATATTCTACAGTAGAAGTTCTTGTGGAATTCTACAGGATTGTTTTACAAGAAAAGCATGACAGATGTCGTGTACAGGATGGCATTTCGCAGTCTTTCAGGGACGTTTTATTTTATTGCTTCTCAAACTTTTTTAAACCATGTACGAATAAAAAGAAAAGGGGGTTATTATATAATTATATCATTAACCATGGTTATGTTCTAGCCGAGCTACTCTGAAACCATCGGCCAGTAAAAAGCTTTTCAGGCTGAGAATGAGGACGAGCGGCTTTTCATCGACGGCAGTGGAAAAAGCAACAGGAACATCTCAGTCAATGGCGGAAGAAAAAAAATACAGAATAATAATTATAATAATAGTAAAATTACAAAAAAAAAACTAATGATGAGAAATGTGGTGTGAAAATCGTTTAAAGGGATGGAACATGAAAGTATTATTAATTATATTATGCTTTTTTTCCCAAGGTTTCATTAAGGCCAGTGTATTGATTCGAGCTCAGTATTAAACACATTAAATTAAATTCCTGTAATTCCGTAATAAATTTTGTACCGCATTGATTTTTCAAGTCTGTTTAGACGAATGATTTTTGAGGAATACTTGTATAGACTTTCAGCAGAGTGTGAAATGGTGCGAAAACGCTAATTAAAAAAAGAAAAAAAAGGCGCTTATCAGACACACTGGAATAAAGATGTCACATGTGGAGGTAGTCACCCAACTGCCAACTTCGTCTTCCTTCCACATCATCAACCCCCACCTCTCTCTCTCTCTCTCTTTCTCTCTCTCTCCGTCACGCGGTCCTCCACCACATCTGAGAACTGCCTTGGCATAATTAGAGGGTAGAGGTTAAAGGCTTTCTGACAAATGATTTGCCTTTTAGAAGATGCCTAGTGTGAATGGGATTTGATTGAACAGATGTTTTTAAATTTAGAACGGTGGTTTTGCGTAACGCTTTATTTTATAACACATTAAGTACCGGGTGTTTAACGTGTATAGGTGAGTAGTGATTACAAGCCGTAAGCGATAAATTCACTTACGAGTGATACGTCGGTTCCGGATCAGATTTGTGATATATTATATTATACTCGGTACCGCAATGCAGTTTTTCCATCCTTTCATCCACACCTATGTGCAATTTAGGCTGCGTAAGACCAGGGCAGGGGTAGTTCAGTGGTTAAGTTTTGACACAACTAACTGAAAGGTCCCAGGTTCAAACCCCACCACTACGTTGGCACTGTCGGGCCCTTGATCAAGTGCCTTAACCCTAAGTTGCTCAAATGTATGATGAGATGAAAATTATAAGTCAGATTATCTTTGGATGAGAGCGTCTGCCAAATGCTGTAATTGCCGATTTCGATGAGGTTTGGGTGTAGCCCTTCGTAGGAGGTGGGGTTATGCTCTAATGTATATTAATGCCTGGGTTAGCCAATCAGCTTTCAACTGGCAATGCACATAATTAGCACTGCGATTGTTTTTTTCATGACCTGCCCAGTAGAGGCAGTATTTTTAAATGGTCCACCGATCGCTGGACCCCACCGATTACTTGTGGCACATTGCACAGTCCAAAGACATGCAAATTTGATGTTTTTCAAATTGCCGGAAGCGTGTGAGTCTCTGCTTGTGTGCCCTGCGATGGACTGGCCCCAAGTCCACTGGGGTATTGTATTAGATAAGGTACAGTAATTAATAATTAATTGTTCATTGATTCATTTCAGTTGAGAAGTTAACCTCTTAAAAATGTATTCACTGATAATTTTGTTGCATGTAATGGTAACCTCGACAACCCGGATGTAATCTAACGGTAACTTAAGCGATAGTGACTAGCCAGGCTCTTGCTATAAACGCTCCCTTCCGCCATCTTTAATTTTACTGAGAGCAAAGTGGATCACTAACCTGATTGCTGTTGTCCTAAGACACCTTCAGCCAACCCACCGTTCGGGATCTTGAACAGCTGATGTGCATGCACCTGCGGTATTTATGGGGGTATTTAAAGACGGGTCTGGGTATATACCAATTCTATATTATTTAAAAAAATGGAAATTATATGCTTCGCCAGTGGCGATACTGTGACGGGCCACCACAAACAACCCAGTGTATGGCGAACACCTGATTGTACTGGTAGTACTGTTAATTAAAGCTTAAATAGAGAATTGCGGCAAACAAAAAAAAACAAAAACAAAAAGACATTCAGTTGAACACAGTGGCTATTTAGGCGTAATTGGCTTGCTGCTGCCAAAATGTCCGTTTCTGATTACGCCGAGTGCTGCACTTGGGTCTCTTTGTGATGTCATAAGAGAAATTTCCTTTATCCGCTTGGCTCGTGACCAACCAGAGAGTTTGGCTATTAGATCCCTGCGTGTCTCTGGTGTAAAATCCCTGCGTTGTCAGACAGAGCTCGTGCCACGTCCAGACAGTGAGATGATGTCTCGCAGCATGGGGAGGACTGTTTACTAAATTGGGTCAGAATCTGGAAACGTGCCTGAGCTCCCTCCTGCAATATTCATGGGATGACATTTCAGATATAGTGCAGACTCCAGACACAGACTCTAATTGGCCTGCGTAGTTAATCACAGAGCGCTTGCATTGTTAGTCAGGAGGGCTGTGCAGATAAACACGACAATTTTATTGTAATGCGATGCAAATTATTATTATTTTTTTTATTATTATCATTCAAATTTCAATTCTGTAAAAATAGAAAAGTACAATATAGACATATTATTGATAAATAAAATATTTGACATTATACAGTATGTCTGCAGTAAGCTCTGACATAAATGATAAAGTTCTAGAGAAATAATTTGTTAATACTCATGTGTGCGTCACAAAATCTATACCTAATAATGGAGGGATTTGGTAATTGTTTCGGAATTTGCAATTTTTTTGTTTTAAAAACAGAAGAAAATGGACTCTGGTGAGATTTAATTGATTATGCAATTAACTAAATATTTTGTTAATTGATTCGCTTAATTGAATCAGGTTTGGATTGAGAATTGATTCACACTTTTTAAACGTACAGATCAACTTACAGTAAAGTATTAAATTTCTCTGAAATTGGCAAACTCCCTAAAAATATAAGTTTTTAAAGTCTCTGCAACTTCTTCTAATTTTAAGTGTGATTTGTGCAATATCGCCTCCTACTGGACGGGAGTGTTGTGCAGGAGCTTGGCGGGGGAAAAAAAAGATTAACGCTTGGTAGGAGACATGACATTTAAAAAATCTATACAAGTTACACTGCATTCCAGTGCATATTAGATACATTCAGTCGTTTTTAATACTTTAACATTGAAATTTTTCTATAGTTATTTAAGTTTTGTAATTAAATTGAAAATGGCTGTATGGTGGCTTGATGGTTAGTGCTGTCGCCTCGGACCTCCAGGGTCTGGATTCAGTCCCCGCCTCAGTGTCTGTGTGCTTGGAGTTTGCATGTTCTCCCCGTTCTTGATGGGTTTCCTGGCAGAGTCCGAAGACATGCAGGTTAGCCTAATTGGCGTTCCCAAATTGCCTGTAGTTTATGAATGAGTGTGTGTACATGTGCATGTCACAATGACTGAAAATCGAGCTGATTCAAATCCACAGTCTGGTTGTGATCCACAGTTATGTAAACAGGAACCAACTTGTCTCACAGCTGTTCCCTGACAGTAAATCCAATTATTTATTCTTCGCTGCTTTTGTGAACCCAGTAAAAATTATAATGTAACAAATCGGTATAAGAGGAATAAAGCATTCAGGAGGTGCTGTTTTAGAAAAACAATTATATCACAATATGCCATTAGTTGTGTTTTATTTCTTCCTGCAATAAAATAACAATGCACTTCACGCGGATAACAGGTAGCGGGATGAAAGACGAGGAAATAGCGCCGCTCGCTTTGTGTGTCAGCGATGCAGTCGAGCCTCTGTGCTCTAAAACAAAGGCTTCCTTGAGGAGATGGAAAGGATGCCAGTGGGAGAAGTGGTGTCACTGGTCAGGGTGGTAACCTGGCACCTGGCAATTACTGCCAGCGGCACTCATTAATCTCACCGAGAGCCGTTCTGCCCTCTGACAAGTCTCTCCTGTCATTCCCCTCTCTCCTGGAGACAAAACCCAGGCTAATACGGCCATTTATATTACATGCAGGTCCACTTATTTGCCAGGTGCCTTGGAGGAGGCCTGGCATTTTGAAATGCTGCTTATTTCCACGCGGGCAATTACGTTTTTTAGCGAGTAGACAGCAGCGAGCTTTGGTTCACGCAACCCGGGACACGGATTCGGTTAATATCACTGCATAGAATTTTGATTTCTCAAACGAGCCATCCTCTATAAAATGATCGCCGTGGCTTGTTGAATCCTGTTTTTTTTTCCATTTAAGGACACCAATCCCTGACAAAGACAATGTGGATGCTCAGACAGACAAAGGACCAGGAAAAACAGAAAGAAGAAAGAGGGAGCCGGCGTCCTCAATGCCGAGATTTCTCCCCTCAGGCGACGTCGTCACCCCACTCATGCAGACTGGCATCTTGGCGACGAGGGGCCCTCTATCGCTCCTCGCAATCAATCCCATCCCAGAGCTTCCAAATCAAGAAACGTGAGCAGAACTCCACCTCCGCTGTCATCGGCTTAATGGGTGACGATAAGCAGGTCCATATAATTACAATCCAGCAAAATAATTGTAACAAGAGGCTAAACGATTAGCTGTACTTTTAATTAGCCAGTGCTTCAAATTAATAATTGCTGCTTAATTCTGAAATCAGACCCACTGTTGTGGCGTTCTAATAATGGAAGCACTTGCTCGCTGCTTATTACATTTTTCTATGGGAAGCCTTCCTGGTGGGCGGGTGTGTATGTATGTGTGTGTGTGTGTGTGTCGTGGGGCATTTAGGTTGGGGGATGAACAAGCAAGTGAGGGAGTGTTGAAAAAAAAAAAGAGGGGAGAGAGGAAGATTGTCTATTTGGTTATCGTCCAAAAGCAGCGTAGCTCAGCTGAGATTAAATTGATTCAGTTCACCGTGGATATCACTGTTCAGTTCTTCCCCTTTATTCTGGCCTCGGAATAAATAAGAGGTAGGGAAGGAATTTGGGGAGGCGGGGTGGGGTGGGGTGGGGTGGGGGTTTAAGGGGCACCGGGGGTGGTTTCAGAGACGAGGACGTACTTCACAACAGCCTCATCGAGCCTGCCGTCATGCTCGTTATAAAATAAGCTCTTCCGATGCTGATTAAGCTGAAGACTCGGTTTATTGGAGAAATCTGTTTTTTTGCAACATATGGATAAGGGAGGAAAAATCCTCATCCTCATTAAACGTCCATCCCTCGAGGCTTCGCTCAGCTGCCGACTGATCACACTTTACACACACACGCTCTGCCCCAGGGTTATCAGGAATCCTTTTGCTTTTTGAGTCATTTGTAGTTTTTGTTGGTGTTTTTTTACATTTTTTATTAGACATTTAATCTGTTCTGTTCACGACCGAGCAAAGAAATGTCTTTTGACACAAGCTGTGACTATAGAAAGATAGAGTAAAAAACGATGGCGATGAGGTCTTAACCCTTTATGAGGCACTCATCGAAAAAGGTTCAAATTTCAAGACTGTAATAAAAAATTGGAGTTTTTATGTTGCCGATCAAGGTCAGTGAAGTTACTCTATACCCCGTTATATACACGCATATGTACTGTATACTGTATATACAGTATGTGGAGACCAATGGTGATTACCAATTGCATTTATTCCCCTTTTTATGTCCGTGGTGAACATCCGGGCAACATTCACAAGCACATTAACAAGCATTAACACACTGCAGATAATTTGGAAACGCCAGTCAGCTTCATTTGCATGTCTTTGAACTGTGGAAGGAAACCGGAGTACCCAGAGGAAACCCACCAACACATTCAGGGAGAACATGCAAACTCCATGCATACAAAACTAAGCAGGAATCGAACCCTGCCCCTGGTGGAGGTGTAACGCGACAGCGCTAATATACTATAGATCTTAATCTGCAACATAAAGATTGATATGGAGGAAATGAGACTTGGTTTTAAACAGAATTGTGTTTTATGTGCAAAAAGCTATAATAAAAAAGAAAAAAAAGAAAGAGAAATAGTGTTCAGCATGATGCTTGCGTTACCATTTTATTTTTTATTTGTGCTTTAGTACTTAAGATTAAGTCTCGACTAGCAGGATGCCACGTCTCTTCCTCGTCCTGCTTTACATTAGCTGGAAAACGTAGTGTCGAGGGACGGCAGTCCTCTCGCGATAACGTCTCTGACAGCTGTAAACGTGATCTATCAGCATGTCAAAATGATCCGTCAGGTGAGCTGACATAAACATAACTGACATCTCGCTGTCATTGCGGCCAGGGTCCCGGCGTCAGTCAATCTTCTCCTGCCTCTCTCACTCTCTCTCTCTCTCTCTCCACACTGTTTTTATTCCTTCTTTTATGTCGCTTATTTTCCCTCGACCCTCAGAAGAAGTGGCTGTCACCTCCGGGCTTGCTCTCGTTTTTCTCGCGCCAGCTCCATTCCACACCCTTTCTGGAATAATTTGATGATGGATTAGACACAGCGTAAAAGCCAAGCGACCCCGAAGAGCGGCTCGGGGAATAGCCAGGACAGATTGAGAACAAACTGATTCCGGCTCTTCGTCTCTTGGTCCTTTCTGTTAGTCTCAGTGGCTCGCTTGTTGCTCCCTTAGAAGCAGAGTGGTTTTCCGAAGAATCAGAAATGCTTCCCACTAATGCAAAGGAGGATTACATTTAAAGTGCACGGATTCCTGTAATAGGTGAATCTTTGCTGTTAATACGAGAAGAATTGAATAACATTGATTATCAATTATACACCCGTAAACTGGTGAAAGGATCGTGGGCATCCAAGTCTCATTTAGAGTTTGCCAGTGGGGACCAAAGGCTGGACCGTCCTGTCCGATCATGCAGAAGAACCAAAGTTGTTGGAAAATGAATGCTGGCTGTGATAGGAAGGTATCAGAACACCCACTGCATCATGGCTTTCTGTGTAAGAAACTTAGCAAGAAAACAGTTTTAGGTTGTTGGTCTGGCCTCCAAGTTCCCCTTTCTTGGCATTGGGACGATTTGCAAGGAAAGGTCTAAACTCTAACCCCAATCTTATACTCTGCATCTTTTCATATGACATTAGCTGTATGAACTGTCTAATATTTGCTATGTGGTCTACTTAGTGCAAGTGGATCTGGTGGCTCTTGAACGTATCCTTCAGAGTAAGACTAGGAATACTCCCTGGATTACACGCATTATGCACACCCATATTTACACACCCATTGAAACACAGACTTTATTTCCTGTAGCCAGTTCTATCTACTAGATAGATGTAGAGGCATGTTTTCTGGGTAGGAAACCAGGGAACATGGGGAGAACCCACACCGACACATGGATACGATGTGCACCTCCATGCATACATTAACCTAGCATAGCTTAAACTAGAATCCCGGACCCTGGAGACACCCGTGTCGCTGTGCCGCGCAGTGTTGCTTTATAACGTGCAGGAAGCTGAAAGCTTTGAAGGCCACATCAGGACATCCACGTTTCTAGGGTCGGTTGCAGTTCTTGATGATCCTGATGTACAGTACAGTATGTGCAGTCACTAATGGTAAAGCTTCCAGGTCCAGTGGGGACGTCTGAGTTAATCTAGGGCCACGGTGCTATCTCCGCTCCAGGAATGTAGGCCATTATGCTAATGCTATTGTAATGTCAGGTTTCCCCTGGGGTACTGAACCGTGCCCGGTTTTTCTGTTGTTGGTGTTGTTTCTAATTTAGTGCGCTACTTACATGCTTGCTGTCATGAAGTAGTCCGGGTCTGTCGGATCGGTTTGATCTTTTATCACTCACAGACTTGAGGTGCACTCAGGGGCAGCAGGCACTAGTTAAAATGAGCTTCCTGTAAGAGTCACTGTGTTGATTGCCTTCTGAGGACCTTTAAATTGAGAGGAACTCTCCCCGAGGCTTGATACCCTCTCGCTGTCGATTCCTGCCAGACTGCTGTCCTTTGCTAAGCTGCAATCCGTTTACTTTACAGCGCGCCTTCCGTCTGCTTCATATCAACCCGGACTCAGATCAGGGCTCCTCTTGCATCTCGTAAAAAGCGTCGGCTTTTCGCTGTTGATTTCGTGCATGCCAACTCCAATCATACTTACCGTTTCTCTCTCCCCCTCTTTCTCTCTCTACAGCCATTATGAGCAGGACCGTTCAGCGCTGAAGAAGAAGGAATGGGAGCGTCGCACACAGGAAGTGCAGCAGGATGAAGATTTGTTCTCCACCGGCTTCAATCTGTTCGGTGAGCCATACAAGGTAAGAGTTCACCCAGGGGTCCAATCAGCGACTGTGCACTTTCATTTCACACCGCAGCCCTGGGAAAAAAAAAAAAAGAGAGAAAAAAAAGGGCAGAAAGAATCTGGAGTGGTTTAATATCACGGCGCATGCCACTTTATTTGCTGCTCTATGCTCTTTTACTTTCATCCCAGTCTTCACGGCAATGACGAAGTCAAAATATGCAGCATAGCAATGTTTGCTGGAGCCAGTAATCCAGCGTTATTTTCGGACGTCCTTCATGCAAATGCGAAGGTAACAGCAGCGATAAATGTCGAGCAAACAAATCAGATCACACTATACCAAGGCCTTATGGTAAACCTTCTGATGAGTATACTTATATAGATATGTGATATCGTCATTAGCGGACAGAGGCAACGGTGCAGTGTTCACGAATAAAACCTCTGACCAAAAATGTGAAAGCTTTCTATATGAAGATGGACGAAGAGGAAGAGAAGTCCTTTATAAGAAACACCTTGAGCAGTAGTAATAGTGTAGAACAAATCGTCGCTACGAGACAGTTTGCTATCGATGAGTGTGGCGTCTTCAGGATTTCTGTTTGCGAAGCAAAAATTAACAAACTATCTGGCCTTGTTAATGAATATTCATTTTTAATTTTTTGGATTGAATAAAATTGTTCTATAAAAGCCATCTCACAATTGTGTCGTTATACTGAATATCGTCTGTGATTATCTGCTGATATTAAGTAGCCACATGCATGTGATATTGCTTGAGTATGGTATGGTTTATGTAATAAATGTAAATGTATAATATAATATAATATAATATAATATAATATAATATAATATAATTAATGCTTCCTACTTAGGGATAGGCTAGATAATAATAATAATAATAATAATAATTAGATTGTTTAAAAAAAAATTATTTATTTTTAATTTACAAAAATACATTTCTTAAAACTGAAAACGGTGGTGTAGTCATTAGCACTGTCGCCTTGCACCTCCAGGGTCCGGGTTCGATTTCCAGCCAGGTTCGATTCCCGTCTCTGTGTGCATGAAGTTTGCATGTTCTTCCCGGGCTTGGGTTTCCTCTGGGTTCTCCGGTTTCCTCCCACAGTCCAAAGACGTTAGGCCAATTGGCGTTCCTAAATTGCCCGTAGTGTGTGTACCCTGCGATGGATTGTACACCGCCTCGTTCCCTAAACCTTCTGGGATAGGCTCCAGGCCCCCCGCGACCCTGAATATACGATGAAACGGTATAGAAGATTAATGAGTGAATAATTATAGTAGTAGTGTATTATAGTTAAGTATACAACTAAAAGTATAGTAATTATAGTAGTAGTGGTATTATTATTATTATAATTATTATTATTTTAAGGGGTAGGGGCATGGGTAGCACAGCGGTTAAGGTGTTGGGAGCAAGGCCCTTAACCCTCTACTGTTTAGATGTATAATGAGATAAAGACGTACGCCACTCTAGATAAGGACGGCTGCTTAATGCTGTAAACATATTTAGTCTTTAGAGATATATAATATGTAAGTGATACTTTATGAGTACTTCCTAACTAGGGATGGCCGAGATAAAAAAGCAATAACATCATCATCATCATCAACAACAACAGCAATAAACATAATACATTTTTAAGGTATACAAATATAAATATATAAAAATATACATTTCTTAAAACTGAAAAAAAAAATATTTTTAGTTTTAAGCAATGTTTGAAATGTATTTAAATTTTAATTAAAACTTTTTAATTTATATTTTAATATAAATATTTAATCTTACCATGACTATCAGGGAAGTATCAGTTTTTTTAGATATAATATATTAAAAATATATAATAAATATGCCATCTGGGCAATATAAAAAAATACATTAATAATAATAATAATAATAATTATTATTATTATTATTATTATTATTATTATTGAAATATTCTGCAAAGAATGTATGAAGTGTATAAAATTCTTTTTAACAAAAGTTTAATTATTGTAATCATTTTTATTTTGCTCGTCTCCAGTATGAAAGAATTTATTTAGGTTGGATTTTCTTCTGTATTAAATCCATTCTCTTAACTGCAGAGACACACACACACACACACACACACACACACACACACTTACTTTCGCTTCTGTGTGAAATTTGGCCACTCAATCTAAGAAAGATCTTCAAAACTACACTCTTCATTAAATTCAAAGCGCTCTTGATTAAAGTCGAATGTTTATGAAAAAGGAGTTAATTGCTCCATTCAGGGATAATTCACACCCAGGAACAATTCCTCTAAATAATTACGTGGTAAGTCCTTTCCAATAAACTCCTGAGCATCTTTCAGCTTGTGAAATATAGTGGGTTTTGGTGTGTGTGTGTGTGTGTGTGTGTGTGTTGCAGAATAGTTTACAATAGGCAGGCTGACAATGATTCATGATTATAGTTGTCCTTTGAGTTGTTTTAATTTCCAAGTCCATCCTATTGGAATTCTTACACTTCTGTTAAAATGTCTGGTGCACCCTAATTTTTGGTTCGATTTTGTCCTGTATTCTGCATTAGGGTGTCAATAGCAAATTGTCGACTTCCAGGCACTCGTTTTCCATCTTTATTGGATCTGAATTCCTGTCCTAGAAACACGCGAATGCAGCCTGAATCCTGAAAGTCTGAAAGGCTGTACTTACATCTGTACATGTACTGTACACAGATTAGCCATAACATTAAAATATGTTAATATTATGTGTCCCAGTATTATTATGTGGGTTCCTCTTGTGCAATCTGGACAGCTCTGGCGCCTTTAGAGCATGTCTCCACCAGACCACTGGGGGGTGTGATGTCGTGTCTGGCACTGAGACATTTGGGCGGGACATTACCGCTTGGTGCTGGGTTTTGTAGGATAGGGACTCCATGGATCGGACTTGTTTGTCCATTACATCCCATGGATGCTTGATGGGATAGGGATCTGGAGAATTCGGAGGCCAGATAAACAACCTTGAACAGTAACTTGAACAAGGTCTTCTGAAACCTTCCATTCTAGGCCAGCATTAACTTTTTTTTAGCAATTTGTGCTACTGTGGGATCGGACAGGACGGGCTGGGCTTTGGTCCCCACTGGCATAAATGAGCCTTGGCTGCCCATGATCCTGTCACCAGTTTACTGTTATATAATTAATAATCAATGTTATTCAGTGGTGGTAGTGTTGTAGCTGATCAGTATATATATGCATTTTTTTTTTCAAGTGCAGTTAATTATTTCCGAAGCTTTACAAAACGCATTTACCCAGGCTTCTGACAATGAGAGTTAGATTATTGAATTGTAATTTTTCTCCAGGTACACCAGTTTTCTCCCACAGTCCAAAGACCTGCAGATTAGACTAATTGGCGTTCCCAAATGGTCTGTAGTGTGTGAGTGTGTGTGCTCTGTGATGAATTGGCACTCTGTCCAGGATGAACCCCACCTCGTCTCCTGAAATAGCCCCTGCGCGACCTTGAATACAGGATAAAGCGATATAGACGATGACTGAGTGAATGAGTGAGTGAGCGCTTGTAATAATTTTTTTAAACCAGCCTGGTTTTGGCGAAACCAACCCAGCAACTGCTATCTACTTGGGAGGTTTCTGTCATGGCACGTGCTGCTGTTAGACGTGTGTTATACGTTTTATGTGAAGCCTGCCACCTGCTTCTTTTCAACCACATCAAAGGGCTGCATAACACCCTCTGAGAAAAGCCTGCCACCTGGTTCTGCCCTCTTCTGCATTAATGACCTCACAGACACAGATTAGCTCATGTAGCTGTAATGCCATCCCTTTAATATGACATTTTTTTATATTACGGTATGTTTGGAATCATGACTATTTAATATATGGACAATCGTGTGTTCTACCAACCTTAAGAATACTCTCAGTCTTGCTGTACTGTTGCAGAGGGAACTGACTACAGTGACAGACTGTTTAGTTGTATATAATGGTTTTTTTTAAACTGAAGAAGTCTGTTAAGCGATGCCACACAATGTGCAATTAGTGCATTTAACTATAGCGTTGTGTGTAAATTGTGAACAAGCGCTGTTGTTTGATTGCCAGGATTCCATTTTTCATCACATAGGTCTGTGTTAATCATACTGCGACTGTGGCATTGTTAGCAGGTGGTGTTATTAACAACTAACAACGATCAGAGCGCAACCCACTGTTTAGCATGTGTTAATGCTCCAGACTCCATTAATTAAGTGCCACTCAGGCTGATGGAGATTTGCTACCTAGCATACTGTAGATATGACGATGCAGGGTTTCTACATTGCACTGGTATTTCCTTAAAAACGCATTCAGTTATTACTTAATGAATAAATGAATTGGTTGTATTTTATACAGATACATGCAACTCCAGGATCACTGACAGATTTTATGAAAAAGGCAAACCTTAGACATTGTACAGTACTGGGCAAAAGGCTTAAGCCTCACCTCATTTTTTTAATATTAAGTTAAATTCAATTAAATGATTTAGATGTAAATTGAAGAAATTGGAGCACATGTTTGCAGTCTAAAGTGCCTAAATATAGAATGCAATTTAAAAATGTATTGTTTATGTTTTGAGGGGCGCAGTGGTGTAGTGGTTAGCACTGTCGCCTTGCACCTCCAGGGCCAGGGTTCAATTTCCGTCTCTGTGTGCATGGTGTTTGCATGTTCTCCCCATGTTTGGTGGGTTTCCTCCGGGTACTCCGGTTTCCTCCAACAATCCAAAGACATGCAGATTAGGCTAATTAGGCCAAGTTTCCAAATTGCCCATAGTGTGTGAGTGTGTGTATGTATATGTGCGTGTGTCAAGGGTGTACCCTGACTCGTGCCCTAAGCCTTCTGGAATAGGCCTATGGTCTCCGTGACCCTGAACACAGGATAAAGTGGTATAGACGATAAGTGAGTGAGGGTTTGTACCAACTTCAGCAGCAACCTCATTTCCCCTCTCGTCTATTCCAAGTACTCACCATTATAATAATCACCGGCCTGATTATCTGTCACCTTCTGCACCTGTTCCACACTGGTTTATGCCTTCAGTTAGATTTTGTTTAATGTTTGAATGATTTCATAGGTCACATATTAGAGCCAAAATATCCTTCAGGATGCCAAGAGAAGTATTTCTCAAGACTACATTAAAAATACATTAAAGTCTGGTATGTTATAGTAAACTCATGAATATTTATTTTAATTTTAGTAGAGCTCCTGTACACCCGATCAGTCATGCCAATCATGTTGCAGTAGCTTAGTGCATAAACTCATGTACCGTACATACAGATGTAGACCTTTAATTAAGATTCATGAGAAACAATGCGACCTCTGTTACTGTGTACCTAGTTTATTGTTTGGCTTTGGTAACAGCACTGGTGAAGTCAGAGACCCAACCCTTTTTTTTTTTTTTTTTTAAAGAAAATACATAATGAACAGCTATGAATCCTGGGAAGTCTGGAGGGAAGTATTTTCCTTATCCTCTGGTTATGCACACTGTAAAAGGCTTGGCAAAATTTTAATTTCACACACTTATTCCCTCTGCACTCCAAAAGACTTTCATTCAGTCGGGAAGCCGCATGGAGTTGAGGCACCACTTTCTTTCCGTCTTTTCCTCCGTTCTTTGATTTGTGTCCTAAGCCAGCTGTTAGCAGGTGACAAGACTGATTTTTTCACAGAAAGTACGTGAAAGGGGAGTCGAAGTGCTGTCAATACGGCAGCACGGTAAACCTCAGGGGGTCAGAATTCAGGATCAATGCTGCTGCTTACTTCTTCGCGCTCCCCAGGCGGTCGATTGAAAAAAAAAAAAAAAACCTGTCTCTCGCCCAGAAGTGGCATCACGTTTCCAGGCTTTTCGCTGACGTGCCATTTTAAGTGCCTTTAGTTACTCTTATCTTGATTGTTTTGTCTGTGAAAGTCTTCTCAGGTTATCTGAGGCTTTATGTACAGTAACGTACAGTATAACATGTTTTGATGGATTATGACAGCAGCTAAAACAGGCTTTTATGACCTGAAATAGGTTTTGCGTTTGTGTATGTTTTGAAAGGTCTAGCGCTTTATAACCTGGTTATGGCTGAAATGGCATAAAAAAATTTTTAATGAAAAAAAGTAAAAAAAAAAATAATAATTATCTAAATTATCTTTCTAAAAGCAAGAGTGATTTATTAATTCACTTTAGAAATTATTAATAAATTAAAAATAAGACCATTGATCTTATTTAACCACTTTATAGCTTATTGAATGATCACAAAAAGGCAATATCATTTAATAATTTATTATATTTATTTATTATAAAGTGTATAAAAGGCAATATCACACTAAAGGTCATGCCGTTGTCCTGGATGTCAGAACGACCGAGATATCTTCAGTACTCGAGCTGCACTCTGATGAATATGACCATATCACAACCGTGCTGATATTCAGTACAACAGCACTCGCTCTCGTGGTTTCACAAACACCATTTATGATCAACAGATTTGCTTATGTTTTTCGAAGGGTTCTTTGCTCTGCCAGCACAAAGCCTTACGCAACTGGCGAAACTAACTAACCGCAACTGGCGGAGCTGGCGACCAGTCGAAAGTTTAGTTACAATTTAAAAATAAAAAATAAAAGTACTTTTAAATTATTACCGGTAGTATGTCGCCAAAAGGTAAGAGGAATAAAACATAGAGGTGGTTGGTGGACAGTCCTAAGAAACTTGTACTGTACTTTAAATTTCCTTTTATTCTACTTTAGAATATCAGCTAACTTCTGGGAGTTTTCAGGGGTTAAATCCCAAATATCTAGTGCATTATGGAGGGTGTATAATCCCTTGTTCCACATACCAAGTAGTGCCATTGATTAAAGATAAGAAAGGGATTCAGCCTTTTGTTAGAACCTAGTTAGTTTTGTAGCTCGTGTCAGCTTTGAACGATACAACATGGGTGGTTCAGAGGCAATTTTGAACAATTTAGAAGCAGTTAATATGGAGACAAAGTGTTTTTTTTCCCTCCCTAATTTTCCCGACCGCATTGTTTCGAAACTGCTCGCTCAAGCACCGTTGGGGGCGGCATAACACACTCGGAGGACAGCGCTATCTGCTCCTTCCGCTTGCATGAGCTCACAGGCGCCCCTGATTTGCTGTAGAGCCGTGATTAATGTGGGAGCACTAAGTACCTCTCATCCCTTCCCTCTGGGAGAGCTCGGCCAATCAGCTCTCTCTGGACCTCCGGCTGCGGGAGGTTACAGCATCACCCGGGAATCAAACTCACGATCTCTGGATGATTGGGCTGATTCGGGACTGGTTTTGATTGTGGGTTTTGGCAGGCAGCTACTCTCTCCTCTTTCAAGTACTGGGGACTGTACAGACCTACTTTCACCTATGCTGGCAATCGACCTTGCAATTAACAGTTATTAGAAGACCTGTCAAATGGTGTGATACATACGGTATAGTAAACCTTCCCAGTGCTGTTATGCTTTATATAACCATGCCTGTCATACAATTAGATTACTTAGTCAGAAATAATGTTGAGCTATGGAACCTTTAACGTTTTTCATCTTTGTTTTGATGTCGTGGCACATTAGCGTCATAAAGATTTTGACTGCTGGTAATTTATCAGAAACTGAACTGGAGGCTTATGTCCCTCTGGCTATCACTTCATGATACCAAATCATGAGAAAATCACACTTAGTTATCAAGGGTTAAGACTTCTTTAATCAAGCTAACTTTATTTATCACTGTGTGTATGTGTGTGTGTTTATACAAGTTATTACAAAGCTGGAACTAGACTAAATAAAACCAGTTACGCTTCGATTTGGTGCAAAAAAAATGCTTTAAGTTTTCTTTAAGGAGTGGTGTCGAGGAATATTATTGGTAGAATTGGCTTGAATTTAGACACATGCATATCGCAGACAGCTAAATTGACATGCTTTATACTGTGTGACAGAGTAGCTTTACAGAGCATTAGCCATATGAAGAACACATGATTTGATTGAGATTTAGGAGACAGGATAATCACATCATGACATATGTGTGCATGTGGATTCTTAGGGCCTGTCAGACAATCCAGTGTAATTTCTTCCGACACGGAACAGGATTTATGTTCTCGTACAGTACGAGCGGTGATGCCATTTCTGATTCATTCGCCAAGCTACAGTGTGTGTGTGTGTGTGTGTGTGTTTAGAGTGTAACTTTAAAGGGAAGCGCTACTGCAATTGCCACTACTTGTCATAAAGGCCTGACATGTCACAGTGTTAGCAATTACCAGTGCTACCAATGATGCTTTTCTTTAAAGACTGATTATAGTCTCGAGGCAAAGGCACACTTCACTCCTTGGTTTTAGTCTAGACCTTTCTCCTTTTCCTCCCCCCCTCACTCTCTTTCATCGTTTCAATATGTCATTTATCTTCATCTGAGCACATGCTGTATTCCTTTTAGCCTCTGAAATTAGTTTCACCATCAGAGCGCTGTACTCTATGCATCCGCTCTTCACCGCTAGAACTAGGTCACTACTGATATCAACACAATGTGCACACTGTACAGTTACAGTTACAGTGGCAAAGAAAAAATAATAATTATAAATATATATATATATATATATATATATATATATATATAAAGAGAGAGAGAGAGAGAGAGAGAGTCTGCAAGTAATAAAAGTATGGATAAAATCGGCGCAGTGGTAAAGTGCTCGCCCTATCATCCGGAGATCGCTGGTTCGAACCCCGGGTGATGCTGTTTTCCTCTCACAGCTGGAGGCACAGAGAGAGCTGATTGGCCGAGCTCTCTCAGAGGGGAGGGATGAGAGGTACTTGTGTTCCCACATTAGTCATGGCTCTACAGCCAATCAGGGGCGTCTGTGAGCTCGCGCACACGAAAGGAGCGGCTAGCGCTTTCCTCCGAGTGTGTTACTCCGCCCCTAACGGTGCGTGAGCGAGCAGTTCGAAAAGATGCGGTCGGCTCGCGTCACGTGGTTCGGAGGAAACACGGGATAGCTTTCGTCCTCCCGACTGAGTGGTTGTAGTAGCCTTGATGTGTGTGGGAGCCTCCTAGTGACGGGGAGTAATTGGCCACGACTAGATTGGGGAAAAAATCGGGGGAAAAAAGAATTGTACAGGACTAAATTTAAAAAAAATATATATCAACGACGGAGTCGGAGAAAGCAGCTGCTTGACATGAAGTTAAGATACAGGTACCTCCATAAAGTTGATTACAGTGAAACCTTGGATTACAAGCATAATCCGTTCCGGAAGTGGGCTCGTATTCCAAAACACTCGTAAACCAAATTCAATTTTCCCATAAGAAAAAATTGAACTTTTTAGTGAAAATGAAACAAACTAACCTGCACTTTATCTTGTAAAAAGTAAAAATAAATCCAGACAAATAAGTGTTTGTGTGTGTGTGTGTGTGTGTGTTTGTGTGTGTGTGTGTGTGTGTTTGTGGGTGTGCTTGTGTAATTTAACACCGTGCCGGTTCACACACAAACACACACACACACACACACACACACTAAAGGCGAGAGAGAGAGAGAGAGAGTGTGTGTGAACCTGCACGGTGTCAAATTTACGAGAGCGTACACATAACGACAGGCTGAGGGAGAAAATGCGTGCATGGATGTTAATTATACCAGTGAGAGACGCGCACTAAGACGAAGCAGGGGAGACGATTACCCACTTCCGCAGCGCAAGAGAGAAAAAAAAACATTGGCTCAGTTATGATCATGTGACGCTCCACATCAAAACAAGAACACATGCGTAATACATGATATATACTACTCGTAAACCAAGACTTGCTCATTTTTCAAGTCAAAATTCTCGTCTTGCGGAACACTCGCAAACACATTACTCGCGATCCGAGGTTTCACCGTATTTTATAAATCACAGCAGAAGATTTATTTGTCTAAAATTCCAGCTTGTGCCCAGGGATGGAGTGGCACTTCGTCCAGAGTGTTCCCTACCTCTTGCCTCATGTCCCTTGGAATAGTTCCCTGGCCTTATTCTCATCTAAATAAAAAAAGTGAGAAAGTGAGTGAGTAACAAATTAATAAATGTATTACATACCGTATATAATCAGTCAACCTGTTCTGACCAATCAGCATCAGAATCCTTTTTTTTTTTTGCATTATTCTTTTTTTTGTATCACACATTGGTGTCCTCGCTCTAACCTATCAGAATTTGCTGTCCTTGCAATCCACCGAGCAGCTGTGGTCTTGCGTCACCGTCCTGAAACACTCGCATTCAGCTTTGAACTCTCACCGCTCAGCAAGCCTCACGCTGTCAAAAAAGACAAGAGGGATTTGGACAGGAAAGAGCTTTGCTGAGCCATAGCGATGTAATGACGCCACACTCCGCCTTTGTCTGAGCAGGGACCGAAGAGTTCTAACCGTACTGATGAAAGATGTGAATACGAGGCGTTCGGGTAGTGAGTCAGTGTTTACGATCCACTCTCTGGATTTGTAGTTCAGACAGATCTGCGGTTAATAATGCCTCCGAGAGAGTCGTCGTGAACGACAGCAGGAAGCGAGCATTTTGGTTCTTATTCCCCCGTCAACTACTTTTCCTCTTCACTCCTAACCCCAGCCCCCCAACCCCTTACATTTATCTAAGGCTGCTATTAGCTAATCCCTTTAAATCCTGTTTAATGGAACTGTGCTGTTAACAGCTATTTGAGACTAATTTACTGGCTGCCGGACCGCCTGGCACCTTCAAAGCTGCCCGGGTGCTGCCATCCTACAGAAAGAAAAAAAAAAAAAAAGGAAAAAAACAGTGCCTCCCTCAGGGTGAGAGTCGGTCCCCGAGGTCCAGATCTCAACCGTGCTCTGTGTCCGAGGTGGCTTTAAAGGTCTTTCAGGCTGCCAAGGTCAGCACTCTGGAGCCGGTGCCATACTTCTCTGCTGCTTCAGGCAGGCTGTGTGTGTGTGTTTGTGTGTGTGTGTTTTCTCTCATTTTCACCCCAAAGGCAAATATTCCCAAATTAGCCACTACTGTAAGTTGCTGAGTCAAGAACCTTGGAGTAAATGATTAATTCCAACACAATGCCATGTTTTTGTCTGTCTTCTATCACATATTCTGGCACCCCTCCCAAACCCCTGCCCCGTCCCACCCCCTCCTGCTTATGTTTTATGCATGCTTGTGTACCCAGAGCCAGTCAGTGAGTTGAGCTTAATTTATTCAGTCCAGCATTTGGTCTCTGGGGAGTTGTGAATGTGTGCTTGAGTGCTGTGTCTCCACATTTAGCCACGCTTAATACTGACTGCTGTCATGCCTGTCAAATTCTATCAACAGGTTCACTCAGTGACGGTTATTCATCCAAAATTATGGAGACCGGCTAGCCCGTGCTGGGCCGTATGAATATATAATGTACGGTAATGCGGTCACAAAGGACCCGCGTATTTACATTGTCCGGCACAAAAGCTTTTAAACAGTGTAACCAAAATGTGTTTATTGATGGTTTTATTGTATCCGAGTGCGCCGTGGCGTAGTCGTCATGAGCTACCTGTGTACGGTTTTCAGGTTTCTCAGACCAAAAAAAAATGAGTGTTTATACAGCAGTAATCACATCAATCCGAGGAGCGATAGAAGTTAGATTCAATAGAAGTCAGTATTCCTTTAATGAGCTATTATCATACGCTTCCGTCTCTATTCAAGTCTCAATTAGACTACATTGTTTTTTATGTGCATTGAAAATGCACGTGTGGGCATAATTAAACACTCCACGCGCTGAAGAGAGTGCTTTTGAAATCATTTGTGTGTATGTGTGTGTGCGCAGGTTTTTTTGTTTTTTTTTCAATATACACACTCCCATTAAAGACAATTGTTGATTACCGTCCAGGCACTTCACCACGTGCATATTCTTTCCAACCCTCCCTAGCTGTAACCAGCTGGCTATCGATTTGTGATGATGCGTGCTCGGAGTTTGCTCATTTAAGCCGATATCGATCCTTCATCTGGAAGCATTAATGGCTGAGTAGAGAGAGAGAGAGAGAGAGAAAGAGAGAGAGATGCTGTTTTCTGTTCCTCGCACTTTCTGTGATCTGAACACAGGAGTCCAAAGGCAGAAATATTGAACTTTAGCCAAGATGCTTTTTCTAACACATTCTGGGTTCAGTAAAGAGTTGTTTGCAATGTGTCTGTGTGTGTGTGTGTGTGTTTTGGACTTCAAAACGTGTGAGGTTTCATTGCTTTCTGATGCAGATCTAAGAGCATTGGTACCTTCATTACCATTTCAGTTGTTGGCCTTTGGGCTTGAGGGCAAAACCCCAAGAGCCTGTGGCGGAGCAACACAAGGCTCTTTTGTAAACACTGCCAATGTCTTGTCAAGTAGAGAGAGAGAGACAGAAAGAGAGAGAGAAACCAAACTCTACACAAAAACACACAGGAGCATATCCACATGCACATGCAACCATTCATCATTCTTGCAGCCTTAGCTCGGGATATTGCCATCCGTGCGAATTCCTAAGAATCTCGCCCCAATTTTATAGCCGGGAAAATAATATAGGTTTAAAAGCAAATGTAAACTACAGTGCATCGTCTCATTGCCGGAACACTGCCGCCGACTAGGACATTCGGAATTACTCCGAAAGCTGATGTTTCAATCTCCGCTCATAAAAAACCCTCGTCTTATGAAATGGGGTGTTGTTGCAGCAATTTCTCTTCTGAATTCTGAATTATAGAGACGAGCTATTCCAGTTCATGACAGCCACCGTAGAGACCCTTATCACTGAT
This sequence comes from Clarias gariepinus, assembly GCF_024256425.1. Classification (NCBI taxonomy): domain Eukaryota; kingdom Metazoa; phylum Chordata; class Actinopteri; order Siluriformes; family Clariidae; genus Clarias; species Clarias gariepinus. Next base: position 8,061,178 of record NC_071109.1, on the reverse strand, counting down.
TTAATATCCTACAGGTGGGAGAAATACGGGGTTGCGCCTGCATGATCTATAGTCCATGAATGCTGAGCTTTCGGGTTCTGCATATAAACAGGCAATTTGTTTCGACCAATAATAGTCAGACGGGGTTGTTGGAAAAGGCGGCGGCGCGCATGCTGGAAGTGCTGAGACGGAGAAAGGAAACAAAGACAAGCATTGAGGGCTTGTTAGGCTGGACAGAGCCACAGCACCCAAGTGCCCTGACCCCGTACATCCCTTAGTACCACAGTGCGCTGATTCTCTGCAATAATAAACCCATTAAAATGTTTTACACAGGGCCATGTCTTGCTTCAATAAACACTTAGATATATGATTGTTTTTTTTGTTGTTTTTTTTTCAGCCAAGACCAAAGGCCAACTGATTTATGCTCCATTTTGCACCTTAATTCTTTCATATTTGCATTGCAAAATAAGCGATCTCATCTGATCTGGTGTGCTCAGCCTACTCCTACACGGTTTCCGTTTTCCCTGATAGCTTCACATGTTTCAAAGACTACTAGGTGCTTAAAAAAATTCACATTAAAAGGTTTAAGTACTTTTAAGTGGGTGATCTTTGCTTGATCAGATGTATAGATAACCAACTGAATTATATCTTCACCATTAAGCTGCTACTACCATTCGGTCGGTGTGAAGTGAGTGAAGAAATGATGCACAACTTTTGCACAGTGCTCCTGAGACGCTACTAAGCATATCTCTCTACTGTTGTGGTCAATGCAACAATTCTGCTCCCTCTTTCTTTTTAAAAGCATATGACAGTATATATAGGCTATGTAGTTGGGAAAAAATGTCACGTCGTCATATGAGGACATTCAGGTCTCAGGAGATCCCGATCGTTTGGTAGCTTTTAAAATGTAAATCTTGCAAATTTCCTCCTGCAACATATTTTTAAATTCTATCTCCACCTCCAGCTGCTTTGATAATGTGTTCAGTACCAGAAACCATTAGCGAATTTTCACTACTTTGTAATGCACAGCCATGGGATATTCGGATACTTTTGTATTTTGATCATTTCACCTTCACCTTCACCAACTATTACGAGCAAATGAACAAACCTTCGCCAGTTGGTGCAAAGGAAGTTTTTTTTGTTGTTGTTGTTGTTTTATTCTTTGCCACTTTTCCCCTGATCTATGAGGCTTGCAATATCATTTTATCTAGATTTTATCTTCAAAAGATAATCACCAATTATTTACCTTTTGTACGACTCTAAGAGATTCTTGCTGGGGTGAGTACAAACTTTGGCCTCAGCATTCCTCCGTTTCTAGCTGCACACACAGACTTAAATAATTATGGTCTTGCTCATGAGACTAAAGTTTCATTCTTTTCCTCCTACTCCAACTTTCTTCAACTAATGAGTGGCCAGTGGAATTGTGGGAAGCAAGTCCCTTACTGCAAGCGAGCCTCTGGATCTGACCCCATGCTTATTTTGGCGCACTTAGCTTTAACGAGTTCTGACGCATTAAAAGCAAAGCCCTTAATACCCAATCGTGCCATATCATTCGAGAATGCACCATGTTGTGAAAGAAAAGCACATCAATTTTTTATTTTACAATGTCTTTAAAGCTGATGTTAAAACAAGTCAACATTTACCAGACTCTTGGATTCGGATTTATTGCTTTAGGATGTGCATATGTTACGCACCGAATAAGGAGAAAATCTCGTTTTTGTTTGCTTTCTCCAGAATTTCCAGTTTCCTCACACCTCCCAAAACGTGCTGGCAGGTTTACTGCCGACTCTAAACTGTCCCTAGGTGTAAATGATGGGATGTCTTCCCGTCTTGCGGAACAGCTCCGCATCCGCTGTGATCACAACAGGCTTACATCATTTAGATTTATTTTCTCATTAGCTAAACAGAAAGAATGTAATTGTACATTAAACAATACAAACACACAAGAAAAAAGGGATATTTTATATAACAGGTAGGAATTGCTTATTAGATAAATATAAAAAAATATACAGTATGTAGAAAGCCCTAGTTTGGTGCTGTTATGTTTAGCGTGTTGCTTGAAGTGTAAGTGTAGAAGAGTTACTTTCACTTAATCAATACACATAAGTGATGTCGCACTAATGGCTTCACAAAGGAAAAAAATGCCATTTAATCAGCATTGTCTTATTCATTTAGATGAGACTGAACGAAAAAAATCTATTTAGTCTCGAGTCTAAATGATACTTTATTAAGTATTTTCCCCAAAATGTTGTACTCTCCACCCATTAAATATGCAATTAATCATCCATGAAGGGCTTTTTTTTAAACAAGTCGTTCCTTTAAAATAATGTGTCAGCAATTAATGCCTCAAGCACCAGGATTCCTGCAGTTTTCACCTTGCCCAGGCTGCAGAATGTAGAGCTTGGCGTAAGTCCTGCCTTCCCCCTGCGTGAGTCAGGCAGTTGAAGTTCACACAAGAGGCCTTTGTGTGCTGTCCAGATGGGCTTACGTGTCTGGGAACTTCACCCGGCGCTCACTTTTCCCCTCAAGACTTCCTTTTCCCCGTGATCTCTCTCGCTCTCAACGTGTTGGAGCAAAGCCAGGTTGAGCCGATACAGTCGTTCCAACTGGGGGATTATGTCAGACGTGGCAAATACTGTACACGGTCGATGCTTTGTTTGTGTTTTCATGTTTATGATCGTACAGCTGTACAGACAAGCGTGTGTGAATGCTGAGTTGCATTTTAATACCCCGAGCGGTCTTACAAGTTAATCTTTATCATTTCCAATTACCAGATTTTGATGCAGACAATAAACCATGTTTTATACTGACTCTGATTGCAGTAAATCTCTGAACGAATGCCACGCTGTCGTAGCGGCTTTACGACCTGCATTAACTCGACAGCTTTGCAGGTTCATAGGTTATGCCGGGTGCTAAGCCGAGTGGATCAGGTCTCGCCGTCCTGCTTTGTGTGTAGGGTCAAATGTTAACTGCCCACCAGATAATTTGTTTCCCACAATAATAGTCCAGCACGCTCTGTTCTTCTCGTGGATCATTTACCATTATTTGTTTATTGACTTTTTATGTCGTCAGAAGCCACGATGCGTACATTTGCATCTCCGAGTTAAGGGCTCCATTATTAATGTGGCAATTACACGCGAAATGAATGGTGAATGTTAATAGATTTATCTTGATACTTTTCACTGCTTGGAAATAACAGACCTTTTAATTGTATTGCAAACAGAGGGCAAGACACATATACACACACACACACGCATACATACAGAAGTGCTATTTGCTCGTTTGTTCTTCGAGTATGCTCGTACACACACTCTCTACCAAAGCAGTGGTGTTGTGGCCTGAAATAATTGATGTCATGCATGCTGGGTTAAATTGGATTGTTATTGCACAGGTACTTGGAATCGCTCGAATAAAAGCGGAGATACAAATGCAGCCAAAAATGAACAAAGTAGGAGAGGGTTTGGGTATTAAGCAGAATGTTGCTTATTATGGAAAGAGTCAGTGGGGGATGCATTTGCATGGCTCTCTGCAGAGGAAAGCTGTATAAACTAATGATGTGCGGTACAGCTAAGGAGAAAGCAATTATAACAAGGAATTCTTGGAACAAACAGAAGCCGAGTGAAAGACGGGAGAACATTTCTCAGCTGAAAATAAGCAAGGCATCTGATGTGCCAGCGTCCTCTGATCGGCGTGTTTTATTTAAACTAAAATTTTAACTTAATGTTTTTTTTATTTTTATTATTGTTGCTAAAAAAAAATCTGTAAAAAAAACCACTAATTCCCGTTCCCTTAAAGCTGCAGTGCATTGATGCATTGGCGTTGTTGAGAATGAGCAAAACATTATTAAATTAAGGGAGAAGGAAAAAAACCTAAAACATGGCGTTCTTGAGGTGCTGTGAGTTTCTCTGACGAGCCTGTTTTAGTAATTCACAGTAATTTAAAATCAGACCTAACAGTGTTTGACTTACCAGGAGTTTCCGGACGCTGAAGTCATTCTCCAGCTCACTTACATCATTGTTCTCTCAAAAGAGAAGCCAAGCTTCATACAAATTCAGTGCTTGCAAAATAGTCGGCTAACGTTAGGGAGTTGGGGGGAGAGAACTCAATTCAGATCGATTGGTTACCATGCTCAGAGAACACTTTAAAATTGTAGTGGTATCACTATAGTTTAGCACTGTAGCATTAACCTGTCACTTTAGACGCACCTATGTCAGGCACCATAGGACTTTACAGAGTACCAGGGCAGGTACTATGGCACTTGAGTGGTAATTCTATGGTATGTACCACCAAAGTACTCTCACTGCAGTGCCATAGGACCTACCTTGGTAGTATCATGGTGTGTACCAGCATACTTGGCATACAAATTTAATTTGTACCTGTGGTAAATTCTAAAGGTAAAATTGCGAAATGCATTTTTCCACAGGAAATAATATAAATGCAGATAATCTGTTTAGCCACCCAAAAATATTACCAATATTACCCATTCCCAAAACTATAATTATATTTTTGCATATAAAAACAATCCGAACATTTAGAAAGGACATGTAAATTAAGTAAAATATTAAATAAATAGATATTAAACCTGAATTAACCTTAATTTATAATTTTTCTTAACACCTCCAGCTTTAAAAACAAAAATAAAAGTGGCTCCGGGACGTACAGCCGGCATTTGGTTCAGCTTGGTTTGTTTGCTCGTATGCCAAAAATTCTTCCTATAGGGATGATTTCGTAAAAAACTTTAGTTCATACAGCGAAGATTCGTGAGTTGGGGCGTTCGTATGCCAAGGTACCACTGTAACATATGTATTTGGTACCAATGTGGCTACAATATATCAGCAGGTACAGTATATTATATGGTATGTTTGTAAATAATACAAACATACAACAGGTACAGTATGGTATGTTTGTATACAATATTAGATATGTTTGTATACTACTGGTATGGTATGGTACGCTGAACTTTAATAGCCACAGTGGTACACAACATGTTTTTGACATGTAGGTTTCCCAGTGATTGGTAGAACCAAGTACCGTACTATAGTAGTTGTACCGTTATACCGCAGTATGTACATTGGAAGAACCATGTACTATAGTTTATTGCTTGTAGCCTATTATATAAGCAATTAAGTACCATGGTAATGTTAAAAATACCATGGTGGTATACACCATATTACAGGTACATTGTCGAATTCCTATTCTTATTCTTATTATGGGCCATACTAGGTGGGCTTGTTTTGTTCAGGCGTATAGCTAGCTAGCTAGTTAGCTAAATTTAACCAGAAACAAGATTTAGCAAGACAACTCAAGCTAGCAAAAATGGCAATTGGCAACAAGCTAGTCATTAACTGGCTAATAGCCAGGGCATAGAATTCAGATTGCATAGCAAAATAAACAGACTATAAGGACAGACAGAATAAAGATTGTCTGATTTAAACACACACACACACACACACACACACTGGAAGCAACCAGGTGTGCTTGTTTCGTTGATTATTTTAGTTAATTAGCTGATTTAGCCAGCTAGCCTGCTACCATCATCATCAAAGCCAGACAAAGCACAAGTGCTTATGTTTTAACTAGCTATTCACCTACATTAGCTTAAAGAAGTTCAGCATTAGACAAAGTAAACAAAGTTAGCCAACTAAGGTAAAATGAAAAAAAAAAAATCAATTTAGGTAACAAAATAAACAACAAATAGACATCACTGCTGAAAAAGGTGTGTTTGTGTGCACTTTTTTTTCAGCCTTGTAGCTAGCTCAGCTAGTTTGCTATCATCAGACGCCGAATCCAAACAAAGCACTGCAGAGAGCATATACATTTACTCCATGGCCCTTTTCTTCAGGTAAAACAGTTGTGGGTTAGCTGGCTAGCCTGCTAAAAGGTGCTAAATCTCAAGCTCTTGATAAAGATGAGATTATCTTCTAAGATTGTGATGCTTCCATAGCATAAACAGAAACTAACATCTAAGTGTATTACTCTTTAATGTCATAAGAGTGTTGAACCAGAGCTACGAGTGCAGTGTGCTGTTTTCTCAATCGGCTGGAATTTCTACACTTGAGCTAAATATTCGCAATTTGCACTTAAAAGAAGGACGCGTATTGAACTGCACATCTGCACCTATGCAGCACGGGCTTATGTACATTTCCCTTTTGACTTTGACTTTCACCCACACACATAAACACTTACTCATATTTTTCTCTTTTATTTTCTCTCTCTTTCATAACTGCAGGCACACACACATACGCACACGGACGCACACACACACGCATGTGCCAACACAAACTGCAGGTGGTGGTAATCTAAATTCCAATGTTATTATTGAAGCAAAGTAGACACTATTAAGTAGACACTATTATTCTTAAGCGTTTTTTAAGTTGTCTCTTTGGAACAAAAATGTTTTTGGAAGTCTATGAATTTTTAATTAATCCAAAAAAAAATCCATAAAGAACCTCAATGATATAGTATATGCAGACTAAAAGAAGTATGATATTTTAGGTCACATGCTCATGATGCTTTTTCCCCCCTCTCACTACAGACAAACAAAGGTGATGCCCTGGCCAACCGAGTTCAGAACACATTGGGTAATTATGATGAGATGAAGGAGCTCCTGACCAGCCATTCTAACCAAAGCCACCTGGTGGGCATCCCTAAGAACTCAGTTCCACAGACCCCAGTGGAGAAAACTGACCAGCCCACCTTCTTCACCGAAGCTCAGCGTGGCAGAGCCGCCTCATCCCAGCCAGCCAACCACACGACCTCAATGCCTCCTCCACCTACCACCAACATGGCAGGTCCAAGCATCCTTCATGGACACCAGAGCACCAAAAAGTCTCGTTCCTCTGACTGGTCTAGGGGCGCACACGGTCCAGGTAGCAGCCAGGCGACACAAGCTGCCAGCCGAGGAAAACAAAGCTCCAGTGGGCATGAACAGGAACAGGGTGACTCGAGCCCTGGTACTTCATCCATGTCCACACACCCCAGCAGGAGGCATGGGCAGCCAGCCAAGGTGCCCACTGTTGCCAGCTCACCCTGCGAGCAGGACTCAGGGTCACCAGTGGCCTCGACTTCTCTGGTGCCCGGTGGTCTGTCCACGCCAACATTCCCCCAGGGACTGCACTGCAAGCCCAGCAGCGGAGGACAGCAGAAACCCACCGCCTATGTCCGACCTATGGACGGCCAGGACCAGGCGCCCAGTGATTCTCCTGAACTCAAGCCCACTCTGGAAATCACGGATGGATACGGCGGAACACCATTTACAAGCCTGATAGATGGCAAAGGCAACGCAGTAGGGAGCAAGGGCAAACTTCCCAAGCTGACGCTCCCTCAATCAGGGGAGGTGAGTACTGATTTTTCTACTTGAAACATTTCTTGCAGATGCTAAAGCCATTTCTTGCTCTCGTTTGGATTCCATGATAGTCAGGGAAAAACTGGCAGCTCGGTTCTGGCTTTCTCCTAGCTAAATCTGTTTTACATTGATATCTGGCACAGTGAGGGGTTGACATAAGGGCGTAGGTTGTTAATAATTAGCTAAACAACCTCAGGCTTTCACAGTTTACCACTATGTGGGTAAGCAGGCCTGCCCATCACTTTCCTATTGTTTGAACACTGGGTTCACGCTTTGATGTGAATTCATCATTCTGTGCCCAACTCAATGGAAATTCTCACAAATTACTTTAGGTTTGCGTTTTTTAAATATAAGCCCTGGTTTATTCCTTTTTGGTGGAAGTTTTGGAAATGCGTCATGCATGGAAGGAAGTGCAGAATATCAGTATTAAGGAACGCTTTAGACATTTATGTTTGTTTGTTTATCTTTCTTTTGGAGGCTATGAATGCTAGGAACAGCACACTTGTTTGCTCAAAAATCATATGAATGGCAGTGCTGAGCAGAATAGTTGCTCCAGTGTTTTCCTGTAAGTAGGTGTATGCTTGTTAAACATACTCCAATTAGAGCAAATTTGCAATAAAATGTTTTTTTTTTGGTACTTAAATCTCCAGGTAGCCTACAGTGGGAGCCTTGAGGAAACAAAAAGCTTTTTTGTCTGTCAGGCATTTTGGAATGGTTCCATCTTTTTATATGAAACAGTATATTATAGGTACAAACTAAAACTAGACAAAGTGTTGTTTCTATTATACCACAGCTGTTTTTTAAGCTGTTTATCATCTAAGAAGGATGTATTTGTTATCGCTTATTTTATGACAACTACGAACGATTTTCCTCCTGCTAATGTTTCCTGACCCCGGAGACTTCTTAATCAACTTAATCAATACTTTATGATTGATCAGATTAAGCAGTATGGCTTATAATGTACAGTATAACATGGTTTAAATTGCGTGATCAATAATCATGATTTCAGCATTGAGCAACATGTTTATGATCATCATTTAATTAGTTCAGCTTTTCTTGAAGCTGTAAGATCAAACCTAGGGCATATTTTGAGTTTTTTTTGTATGTAAACTGTAAACAAACCCTTTTGTAAGACCTGTCACTGAGTTGTGTATTCGAATTCTGATCTCTGTCTGGGGATTTTAAACCTAACCCCTTTAGAACACTTAGATTTACTGGGGTACTTTTTTTTTCTCTCTCTCCGTCTCCCAGACTGGAGAGGCCCAGCATAAGATGTGTATTAAGCCTGGTGGAGGTGAAAGCTGCAGGAAGCTTTATCACTAGCTCATTTGTGCGCCTGACACTTAGAGAGCGGAGTCGTGCTGACCTGGCTCGGGGCGCGATACCTGAGCCGTGCTGAAAGCTTTTTACAAGCCGTGCCGTGTAGCCCCCTCTCTCTACACCGCTGCCAAAGGGAACATCTGATCCTGTGGTTCCCTGCAGGGGGAAACGAGCTCATTCGATAGGCCAGGATGGCCCTTAAGGACAGGGGAAAGCAGACATGAAAGGTTCGGACAGCAGGAGGGAGGAGGTGAAAGATAACGGTCTGGGGCTGTGTAATAGAGTTGTAATTATCACATCGCTAGCGCTCGTAAAGGCTTGCAGGGTTGACGATCATGAATCGTTTCCACTTTGACGCCGTCTTTTTGCTCATCAGCGGAGATATTTCCTCAAAGTGTCTTGCTTAGAGCTGGATTTTTTTCCCGCTTACTCTAAAGTTTCTCAGCTCGCGGCTGTGTGCGTTCGGAGTAATCAAACCAAATACTGGGAAAAAGCCGAGGTAAACAAGGATGGCATATGATTGAACAGGTTGACTCTGCGCCATCCAGCCACAGAGAGACAGCCAGCTGTTCGCTCTCTTTGTTCTGCTGTGAATTTGAAGGCCATCGGGCTTAAAATTGCACCAAATCCCATCTTGGAGCATATGGTGCACTCGTATTGTACAGCTAAGCATGTGGCAAGAATGGAAACCTGGGGAATTTTGATTGCTCTCCGAGTGGCCTCGGAGCGGTCGGCTCACAGGAAAATAGAGATGGATGTTGTTGTTGGACCCGCATACTCTTGCTCTGTATTTGTGTCTTATTCTGTCTTTCCCTCTATACCCCCTTTACCCCCCCTTCTCGTAGATGAGTCACTGCCTCAGTGAACAGAACGAGGCTGAGAAAGAGAACGTCTGCATGTGACAGAGAGAGAGTGAGTGAGAGAGAATAAGATGCATATATTTAAATAGAGAAAGAGAGAGAGAGAGAGAGGGTGAAAGACAGCCAAGCGAGAGGAAGGTAAGATGGTGAGAGACTGAAATAGCTCTCAGGAGAAAAGGCAGCATCTTCAAGGACACTGATTTGATTCCCCACCCCCCCGAACACACCTCGCTCAGCTTTGCTTTGTTAAAGAGAGGATTCAGTTTTAGTGGCTCCCTCGGGACCTGCCGCCATTCTGTTGTTCTGCCCAATTATTATTCCAGCTCTCTTTAAGTCACATTTCTCCAGCCTCTTTCCGGTTGAGGTGCAGGAGCACAAGCGATTGCTGATCGTATATAGTCTCAGAGGCTTTCCCCCTCTTCCTGTGTTAAAGTCTCACCTAAGCAGATGCTGTGTTGGTGCACTTGGGAAGAAGTGCCAGCTTATTAATTGCTTAAAAAAAATACCCCTGTAGCTTGGTACCATTATTTGAACTTATATACAATGGAACTCTGGCATACAAATAAATTGTGCATGATGAATTTTTGCCTTAAGAATTAGGTTTTGTAAGTAACTTGCATTGGCATACGATGAACCCACAGAACGCTAGGTAAGGTGCGTGTACAGTATGTCCCGGAGCCGTGCAAAACTTGTTTGCGCTAGTGGAAAGCATTGCCAGCGATATGGCATACGCAAAAGATGCTTTTGAAAACATTTCTACATAAAAGAAACTTTTATAAAGAGTAATAAAATAAACAGTCAATATTTGGAGTAAAAACTCAGTGCTTAAAATCAGGAGTTTTAGACACAGATTTGTGCAGTTTTATAAGAAAACAGCTGTTAGGTTTTACTGAGCTTGCTGGAGAATATGAGTTCTTCTGGTAACTTTGTCACACTCGTTCCTTTCTATTTTTATGCAAATCCAAGAAGCGTACATGAGGTTTTTTCATTCCATCTGAAAACTGGTCTGTCTTGTACTATATAAATATATTAGGGCTGCAACTAACGATTATTTCTTTTTTTTATTATATATTATATATATATAATTTTATTATACAAAATTACATTACTTTAGCTGTTTATATCTTAACAACTGAATATGTCAGTGTATTTTTTAAACATTATGTTTTATTGTGTAATATTCTACTGTTATTCGCACCATTGAATTTAAGATAATCTAAAGTAGCGCCATTTAACTAATCACTATTGCTCATGAGGTGATTGAGCAATGTGATGCTAGCGAGTAGCAAGTGAACAGATCCAGCGCGACTGTCTCGAAGTTAGCAAACAGTTTAAACAGCACCTAAACTATACAACTTTTACATAATGAAGAGATACAGTTTTTACTGACCCTGCTGATGTTTCGCCATCCGTAACACCAACATGTTTTCTTTTTAAGTGTTCGTGCATGACTGTGGTACTACCATGCCATGAAAGCTCGGTCTTGCATAGCGTGCAGGTTACCGTCTTCTTAGAGGTGTTTAATGTAAATTGCTCCCATACCTTGGAGGACTCGGGGCACGCGCTTTTTCCTTCAGACGCGTCTGTAACCTCTATTGCGCGAGCGGCTCTTTATCTGTGTCTATCTTTGTATATCTGTGCATCTTGTGGTCGCACGCCTCAGTGACGTGAGCAGCCCAACTAATCGATAACGGCATTTGTTGACAACGAATTTCATTATCAATAATTATCGATTTTATCGATTAGTTGTTGCAGCCATATATATATATATATATATATATATCAGGATGCAATATCTTTTTCACTATATTCCACACTACTTCAGAGTCTTAAACATCCACAGCATGCTTTGATAAAGAGAACTATCTAACGCACCCAGGCTTTTGGTTGTGAAAGGCGTTAAATGTTGCTGTTGTCCCATAACACTGGTCCGCTGCAAAATATTTTGACAGGGTAAGAGCTCGCGCAGCGATAAGACGTCGCTAAATGGCTTTGGAAGTGTTCTGTTATCATCTGCTCTATTGATTAGTGGCAAGTGTTTTGGTGCTTACTGTGAAAAGCTGGCCAAGTTTCTGTCTATTTCTTTTTTCATTATTACTATGTTTTTTTGGATGGGTGTGTGAGGCATTGACAGAAAGATAAGACAATTGTTCTTTCCAAAAAACAGTAATTTCCAAAAATGCACTCAGCGTTATTTGGGCTTCTTGTGTGTAATAGCTTTATCACCAAGTAGAGTTGGGAAGACAATAAGTAGTGGAGAATTTTTTTGGGGTGTGCTACGTAATGGGCAAGGGATTTAGGATACAGAAGTGAATTTGGTGAACTTTGATTAAATTATATAATATATAGGGTTTGTGTGAGTGTATTTATGCATGATGCATAACAACTATGTTTAATACTAAAAGTAATAGTATTTCCACATTTACAGCGATGTGACGAGAACTCACAGGATTGGGACTAAACAGCTGTGTGGCTATAAGAAATGATTAGAGAAAATGCTGGGGATAAGGATTGGATTTTGGAGCAATGCAAAAAGGACAGATGGTCCAATGAGTTCAGATTGACCCTATTTCAGAGCGATGGGTGTATGTGATGTATACTGTAGTTGCCACTAAACAGTAGAAGCCAGTGTTATGATCTGGGTTGCTTCAGCTGGTCAAGTCTACACTCAGCAACCTTATGTGGCAATACACTCAAGTCAGCTGACGACCTTAATATACTGAATGTCACATGGTTATTGCATCAACCCATTATTTTATATTGTGAAAGAGTTATTCTGGGAGCATGATGATTTTTTTCTTTTTTTTTTATGCACCACATCCTGTGGCATTTTACAAAATATGTATCTGGTTTACAATATGTTTTGCAATGTATTAAAATATACTGTTTAACGTGTGATGTGTTAAAGGGACCCAGTTTGATGTCCTGCATTAAAACAAAGCAGGTTCACATTACACGGTATTAACAACAGGCTTTTACTTTGTTATACTGTAGTACTCACTTGTATAGTGACGTTTTTCTGCAATGTCAGTAACACAAGTAATGTAAATAAACAGTAATGGAGCAACACATTATTAAAAAATAATTATAATAATAATAACAACAACAATAATAATAATACATGATTTATGTACGTAGCTAATGAGCTGGTAGGTTGTTTTATTGTCCCATGACCTTCGTTAATAGGTTTTGTATGTTTAAACATTATTTATTGTGTCTTTGAAATATATTTCATGGCCAAAAAAGCAAACAGAAGTGTAATTTTTATGTATTTATCCATTTGTTTAATGAAAAAAAATGTCTGTATGCACATAATTATTCTAGTATTAACCCTTATTACTCGGGTCACTTGTGGTTTTGGAAATGCTAACGTTAAGTCAATTCAGGCCTCCTTTCTCTCTCTCTCTCTCTCTCTCTCTCTCTCTCTCTCAATTTTATAATCACAACAACCCTAAGTACTTAATCCTAGCAGTTTTCCAATGAGCTCATTCAATGAATCATAATAAGCAAGCAGCTGTGAGCTTCTCTCATAAATATCCTTAGTAGAAACACCAAGCACTGACGAGACCTGACTATTCGCTGACCTCATTTCTGCGCATCACCGCAGCGATGATGTAATAGCGAGAGCTCACCAGCAGACAAACAATCATCTGTTTGCTCTGTGTAATCAGATAGAACTGTTTAAATGGCATCCACGTCACGCCATACCATCTTCCCTCGGCCTTCCTCGTCCACGCCGCACATAACACCGGCGGTACCGGTGTGAGAAACACCCCAGTGGAAAAGAAAGCGTGATTAGCATTAGCATTTACTATAGAAACTACAATACATTTACACATTTAATTAGGGGTTAATACCATTTATTACCAAAGATGCTTTTTTATAATAAAAAAACTGCAGAAGAAATTTTAAGGTAGACATATTAAATTTATAAGTGAATATATGATAATGGAGAGATTTCCTATGGAAGGAGTCTCCGGTGTCAGTGCATTGTAACAGTCAGGGTCAAATAGTCAGGGACAGATAGACTTGGCGTTTCTCTGTAACGTTACGTTTTTGAAAAAAAGTACGAATGTTACAAATATTACAGTAACTATAACTATACAGTAAATATTAGAATATTATAATTAAAATATTCTAGTTATAATAATAACTATAGTGAAAACTATAATATATACAGTTGCTATAACAATAAGCATGACCACAGCTATAAGTATAACTGTAATTATAACTATGCAGTTAATATATAACTCTTATATAACGATTATGAGAATTATGTTTAGTATAACTGCATTTTCAATCACTGTAACTATACAGTAACTATCAATGAAATATAGAAATCCTTTACACTATAACCTATAGCTAACCTGTAATAATTGAACTTATAACTATATAATATAAAGTTTGTAATTACACATTTATTTTTAAATGTCTCTTTAATGTTTTTTAAAGACATCCAAGTTCTAAAAAGCTCAGATATTAAAAGCTTAAATTTAAGTCAAAACATGTAAAACTTTTTTTTTTTTTTTTATTGCTTACTTTAACAATATTATTTTAACTGTTTTATTTGAAGTTTCACTCTAGCATGCCGCCCCAATTTGTTATTCCAAAATCAAAGGGTGTGCACTTTTTTAAGCAGTTACAACCCGGCACATTTGAAATGAACTGATCCGTAACAACTGGTCAACCATTCCTGACTGCAGCCCACAGCATAATACGGCATTGTACCTCGCCACAGTCTCCTATAGCACTCCATCACCGACAGCCTGGGTTATTAAAACAGCTTTTGGCATCGGAGGCAGAGAAATCTTTATCTCGCACGGAGCCTGGCTTCCCATCGCTGGACAGGAAGCCATTTCCAGGAACATTTGATTAGACCGCACTGCCAAGACTCACAAAGCGAGACGCCACTTCCCTGTAGTAAGCATCCTCACTTGCACTGAGTCATCTGCTGCCTGGCTCTTCCCGCCTATCACAAACGACTCCATGTGTGGGGAAAGCGCGGCTCATACCGCACCACAGCGCATTAGAATGATTCATGCTAATGGGATTATGTTGGGTAAATACCCACTGAAGTGTGGTTTTTGGAGACAAGACTATTTTACTTGCACTGGGTTGCATATGGGAAATGGTCCATTTGAAATATGCATGTGCAATTGCTAATGTGATAGAATTTCTAATGGGTACGCTAAAATTTTACCACCAATGTGGCCATGCAGCAGGGGTTTTCACGATCAATGCTTTCTTTTTATGTTTTTTTTTTTTTCTTTTTTAAATATTGATTTATGCATCATATTCAGAGTATATTCATACAAATATTACATCACAAATTGCACTGACAAAGCTCCTGGTACTCGGAACCAAATTTCAAACATGCTTTAGTTGATTTCCAGAGCTCCCTGTTCAAATTATGTAATATTAAACTCCAAATGTTTATAATGTTTTAATCTAAATGCAGCATGATTACTCCTTTAAAAGAATTAAAACTAATGCTTAAAACTTTTTAGGCTTCAATTTGCATGACTTATAAAATAATTCAATCATAAACAAAATATGTGCAAAAAATCTTGTAATTAATAAAAAAAAAAAAATCTAATTAATCACATACATTTTCTAAACCACTTATTCTGAACAGGACTGTGGGAGGCCTGGAGCCTATCCCAGTGGACATGAGGCAGGATACACCCTGGTTGGGGTGCCAGTCCATCGCAGGACACACACGCACACATACTCACACACTCACTCATACACTACAGGCAATTGGGAAACCCCAGGAAGCCTTAGTTTTTGGACTGTGGGAGAAACCGTAAATACAAGGGGTGTTCAAGTCAAACCGGGACATTCTTATAGATGAAGAAATAAAACTAATTGACAAACATTTACAGAAGAACTTGGAACTTGGCTGACCTCTCTACAAGCCATTTTTGTTGAGGGAGTTCCTGGGAGGCCAGTGTTTCATGGCTCGTGCACAACCAGAAATCGTTCTTCTTTAATGGTATCCAAGCACTATTAAAAGGCTGGGATGTTTGCATTAATGTTAAATTAATTCTGCTTGTTTTTATTCTCAATTATGTTTGGTTATTCTGCACTAACAAAAGTCCTGGTTTGACTTGAACACCACTTATATTTTGTTTTGCTCCCATCACTGTCAACAAGATGCAGTAAAAAATAAATAAAAATAATAATAATAAAACACCTATGATTGTATATGAATGTATTGAGTTATACTGTATTTATATTAGATTGCAAAAATTAAACCGCATTATCCACCCACTTAAAAAAAAAAAACACTTGATCCAGCATATTCTCTTATTTTTCAGTTTATTAGGTTGATCCAGGTGATGTAGTTGTTAGCACTGTCGCCTTGCACATCCATGGTCCGGGTTTGATTCCCGGCCGTCTCTGTGTGCATAAAGTTTGCATGTTCCCTGCTTGGTGGGTTTCCTCCGGGTACTCCGGTTTTCTTCCACATTCCAAAGACATGGGTAAGGTTAATTGACGTTCCCAAATTGCCCGTAGTGTGCGAATGAGTGTGTGAGTGTGTGTGACCTGCCATGGATTGGCACCCTGTCCAGTGTGTACCCTGCCTCGTGCCCTAAGCCTACTGGGATAGGCTCCAGGTCCCCGCGACCCTGAATACAGGATAAAGCGGTATAGAAGATAAGTGAGTGAGTGAGGTTGAACCAGTTTCTTAGACTACAGATATAGACTCTGATGTCCTCAGTGAGAAAAAAAAATAAACAAACACATTTAAAATCTGTCCAATAAGACATTTTAATGTTTTAAATTTATATTTACAATGACCAAAATATACATTTCAGTAATAAGTATTAGGACGCCGTATATCTTTTGCCGTTGAAGAAAAAAAATATATTGCTGCGATACTCGTATTCGTGATGAGTGTATTTTACCTGTCCATATAGTGTATAGTGTGCTCAGGTTTTAATTGGGTGATCGTATCATCCAGTGTTGGATTGTGAGTCTACGCTTAATGTCAATCTAACGGTAGCTTCTTGATAACAGCCCCATAAAATGGCTGACTCGTACACTAAGGGACGTTTTATACGCACTTGTTTTGATAAGCTCTGGCATAGACGTGTTCGCTGAGAGCGTCAGTGGGACGTTTGGGACTTTTCTCTTGGATGAAAGCCAGCACCTGTTTTGTCTCTGTGGTATTTACACACCGAGCGTATGTAGGCCAGCGCACTGGGACTTGCTACGCCACACTAGAGCAGTGCGCTGAGATTACAGCCACGCCATGTCGTCCTTCACGTCAGCTGACAAGCAGCCGTGGACCGATGTTTGTATTTAATTTTTTGGAAGTTCCTGTATGCTGGAAAAGTGCGTAGGAGTGTAAATCAAATTGTTAGACAAATCAATAAAAAGCTGCGTTTCAGTTTCCTACCCAAATAGGCTTACATGCTGTCACTCTATTAATACCACTTGAGCTGCTTTGCTCGTTTCCCATTATGTTGAACATGTTCAGAGTCAGAGAGCTTTACTGAACCACTCAATACAAGAGAATACAGATTAGAGACATGAGGCTGCTTATGTTATACAGCGATAGAGACCGAGCCTGAGTCTAGTCTCAGAAACAGCCTTGATGTATTTGACTTAAAGCTGCAGCTCAGCTTTTTACGCGCGTTCATTTAGAAGCTTTCAGCTAATGACGGCATTAGTGAAAGCACTTGGATCTGAGATCTGAAAAACAAAAAACACATTTTCATGCGGTAATTTATAATGTTTAGATGAAATGGGTGTGTATGTCAAGGAAATTGACAGAGCTCAGTTCAGCACTCTGAATTGGGTCACAGTGGCTTACCAGCATCTCTCTCTCTCTCTCTCTCTCTCTGTCTGTCTCGCTGTCTGTCTTTAGATTTCTTTCTCACATACAAACACGCACACACGCACATCTTTTTCACCTAGTCATGCTTGATGAGCTGTTCTCATCAGCTTTTGTTTAATATCTCAGCAGAATTAATTTGGCCTCATTAAGGCGCCTCCTTTCTGCAAATGTGCCGATATAGCCCGTAATGTGGCTAATAAACATAAAAGGATGTGCTCCAGAGCTTCCTCTCAGCAGACGCCTCCCAAACACCAGCAGACACAACGGTAGAGGAGAGATAGCATGGGAGGAATGATAATGCTGCGGTTTGGGGAAAAAAAAGGGATTTCACAATCTCCATTTATTAAACGCCACTCAATCAGTCGATGCAAAACTATTGTGATTTATAATAATCGTGGCAGATTAATCTGGATGCGCTGTAATTACCCAAGCTTTATTTCGCACAGATATTAGTTTGTGTGGTGACTGTTGCACAGTATACAGTAATTAAAAATAACACATAACAGGATTTTCCTAAGAATTTGACATTTTTTTTGTTTACAAAATATGTGCAAATAATATAAAGCTCCTCAAATTATGGTATTTATTCTTTTAACTTTTATTTTATTTCTTTCATTCCATTCGTCTTATTTGAATGACTTTATTTTGTTCTGTTTATTTTTTTATTTTGTGAGTTTAGTTTCATATCATTTTTTATTTATCATTTATTTATATATATTTTTTATTTTAAATTTTGTTTTGTATTCCCAGTTATTTTATTATTAACACCCCCCCCCCTTTTTATCTTGCTTCTTTTTATTTATTTGTTTAATTTGTTTACATTTGGTTTTGCCTTTTTACTTTGGGATTCATTTTGTTTTATTATTAAACTTTAATTTTTATTTTGTTTTGTTATTTAACCTGGTCTTTATTTTACCTCATTTTAATTTAATTAATTTTGTGTTTTTTTGTTTGTTTGTTTGTTTGTTTTTTGTTTCTTGTTTTATTTTTCAGATCGGTTTTGGTTTGCTTGTTTTACTTTTTATATATATATTTTTAATGTGTACATTTTTACATTTTTTTATTCTGTTTTGTTTTATTCTTTTTTTATTTAACCATTTTTTTGTCTTGCCTCATTTGATTTGAATTTATTTTGTTTGGTTTTGTCATTTTTTTTGTTTCATTTATTCATTTCTTTTTTCTTTTATTTATTTATTTATTTATTTATTATTATTATTTTTTTTTGCTTATTTGACTCTATGTGTTATTCAGTTGCATTTTTTCCCTATCATTTACATTTTTAACTATGTTTTATTTTATTTAGTTTTATTTGTTTGGTTTGTTAACATTTATTTTATGTTTTGTTTTGGCTGGTTTCATGTTTGATTCCTTTTTAATTTGATCCTTTTTTTATTTTTTTGTTTTGTTGCGTTTCATTTTTCCCCCTCCACCTCTAGGCAATGTTTCTTGTAAAAATGACTCTCAGATTGCCACGGTTCCAGAAACCTGCACTATGGCCTCTCATATTTATTCATAGTTATTCTGCAATAGAAATGCCTTGCAAAAACGATTTAAAAAGAAGGTGAAACTCTGGATGTGCGTGTGATTTGTATGCTAAGGCCAGGGCTACATGATGATGTGCCGTCTCCTACCGTAAGTCGGCTTCATTCAGCTCTTCGCACTGACCTTGAGGAACCTGTTCACGTGCATGTAACTGCTGAATAAAGGCCAGCAAGTGTGTGTGTGCAAGCGTGTGTGTGTATGTGGGAATGGGAGCTAATGAGCTCAGTTCTGCTCTATATACACAGCAGAGCTTCATCACAAGCTCGACCGGGAGCAGTGAGGACACCGATGTACGCTAATCAGACCAGTGCCACTACTCACAGATGTCTGACCCTCAAAGCCGAGTGGAACAGGCAGATGTGCCAGAAAGAAAGTAAGAAAGAAGGAAAAGAGACAAGGTTGAAGAGGCAAGATGGAAATCAAGAGAGAAAATTATTAGGAGTCTTTTCCATTGGAAGTAACAGCTGGTATCATTTGCATAATACCCATCAAAAGTCATTTTCTCGGGCTGCTTGTCAAAGCATGATGGGAAAAAAAAAAACTTAATACAAAATACTGTTCATTAGAGCTTCCGTGCTCCTCTAAAAGCTTTACGATTAGTGCAGTTTGTACACTGGGGTTGAAAAAAAAATCTCTCAGCGGTATTTGTACACTAACATATGGAGCTGATGCTATTTTGGATTTTAGGGTTTTAAATCTTTATAATTAGAAATTTTGCAATTTGTGTTTAAATGTGGAACAGGGTTGATTTTGTTTTTAGAAAATTTTATTATGTAAAATATTGTAGTACATGCAGTACTGTAATAAGCATACACACACACACATAACTTAAGATAAGATATATAAAACTTTATTTTATAAAAAAATATATATATTTTCATCAATCCCCTCATGTGAAAAAACATAATGTAAAAAATAGATATTTATAAAAGAGATTTTTAGATAAATTATAAAATGTATACTTATACTTTTAAAATGTTTTATATTAACAAAATATTATATTCATTTTTGTCAATCCAAAAACAACAGCTTTTTAATATGAATTACTGATTGTGTTTATTTTTATTTAAAGGGGGGTGAAATTTAGGAAATATTATATAGATAATCAAAGACAAGTTTAAAAAAATGTCTCCATTTTGTCTCCTTTTTTTGTCTCCATTTTGATAATGTAAATATGACAAACTTTTGATCAAATGATGATGATTCCATTTTTGTCATCAACATTATGGGAAAGTATTAATCAAAGTTATTTATTTATTTCGACTTGATGCATATTTTATTATCAGAACTTAATAGTGATTTCTGATCCCACTAGCTTTGCTGTAATTTAGTGAAGCTAACTATAATTTATTTCCATATAAATTTTTTTACGGATGGTAGAATAATCCCCTCAAAGCCTACTGTTAGCCCTCCCCACGTGTAGTTATATATTATATCCGGTAACCTGTAGCACACTTTCGGCCACTCGTCAGCCCTGGACTCCGCCACATGGTTTCAGTTTCTGTCGGCAATAAATACGCGTGCATGAACTACCTGTCCAGTTACGGTTCAGATTTACTGCGGCAAGGGACCACGGTAAAAATGTAAAGCCTTTCCCATGGATCACGCCTGCCCCTCTCCTCCCACGGCCGTGCTTAAGGTCACGGCTGCGTTATCTCGCCTCCATTTGTCTCTGTCACCACGCAGCACCGGCTACAAAACCTTCCTGATGGATGGCCTACCGCGCAGCCTCGAATACATTTCCCTTCTTCCAAAAAAAAAAAAATATATATATATATATATATATATGCTCCGATTTGGGTGTCACTTCAGCACTGATTTAAATATCAGTTGTTCAGACGTTGCTCCGTCTTTGGTTCTGCGGCCAGATTTTTGCATTTAGGCTATTTGTGGAGTCCAATTTAATAGCAGGAAAAATCAATGTTGTGAAACTTTGACAGCCTTTTCAGTCGAGCCTGTTTTCATGTGGAAAAGAGGCGCTCTGGGCGTTACAAGACAATATGCAACGCAGCCTCCTGGTTAGGTCTTTAGTCTTTTTAATTTATTTCGGATGCGCCGTGCCGTTGTCGGATATCTGCGGCGCTTTGTAATGAAATACCCGCTGTGCACATTTGCAAGTGTGTCAAGTGGAGCATGACCAGATATGCAAATGTAATACAAAGTGGAATTTTGGAGATCTTTTGGTTTTAGAATCAATGCATATATAATCGGGGGTGACCAAGCCAGGCAGCGATCCCTATTTACCGGCTGTGCAAACACTGTCAAGTCATTTCAAGTGTCTCCGGCTAAGAGACAGAGGAGGTCCTTGTGTCTCACATACAGTACTGTATGTTCTCCATACCATTCCTTCCGTCCCTAATCGCGCCAACTTCACACTGATTGCAACCTCCAACACACTTGCTGCCCATGAAATCTCAAACTAATAAGCAAATTTAATGTCGAGAACCCGAAAGGTGGAAGTCAGAACCCGTTATTTAGCGTGTAACCCTACAGACGCATGCGCTGGGGTCGAGCATGAAGAAAAGAGATGACGTAATGTACAGCTGTAGATGTATGTATATACACGTATCACGATCTCGACTGGAAGCGGGCGTCGTTAGAAAGTGCAGGAGCAGGTGCTGATGAGTCAAGTAAACAGGCCGGCGCTTCTCTCAGGCCCAGAGCTCAGGCGTGATTGATGACACTAATTAGCGTGTCACTGTTCACTTCAGAGCTGCACTCTCTGGACATGGCACCCTGGCACAGCTGCTGTAAACACACCCACGCACACACAGTCGAAGACACACACCTTTAGCTGTGACTCAGGTCACCTCTGTCTCTGCTGCACCGCATGATCGGCTCGCTCCTAGATTCCTGTTTTTCCAGGCTTTCTCTCAAAACACTACGCGGTAATTATTTTAGGAGAGTCCGAGACGTTAGGAAAAATTTGCAAGCTTATTTATGCAGCTTCAGTAAATAAAGAATTGTAAGTCTTTGGGTCTCCTTGACTTAGTTCTGTGGTGTGTGAAGCAAGTTCTGCCATGTGTATCGGAGGAAAAATTAGAAAAACAAATTCAATCCTGATCTTGAAAATGTCGCCCTGTTAAAGAGACTGAATTGTATTTTTATTAGGATTGAAAGTGCAAATAGGAAACGCTAGTTATCCTCATATTCAACGCTATTATTAGTTTGATTGACAGGACAGTGAGTGTATGCGCCTCCCATTCAGAAAGCAAAACCAAATTATTGATATTACGGCAAGTGGTGTAACGGACCGGAAACTAATTTGCAAAGTTTACTCATCATAGTGCGAAATGAAATTTTTACTGTATGGTGTTATATTTGGTCCCATTCCTGATAGAGAAGATCAGTTTTTCTGCATACAAAAAACATGATTTTACTTATTCAAACACTTTCTCACACCCTAATTAACTGGATTTTTACTCTCTCTTGCCCATGCGGTTTTGTTGCCAGATCACACCAAAAATCCATACGAAGAAAACAAAACAGGCCAAAAAAATCTCACTAAAACATTAGCCTTGTTTTTGACTTCTAACATAATAAAAACTATTCCACTTATTCATTTTGTCAATTTAATTTCTATTATGTTTTATTGTTCTGTTAAGAAAGTAACAGCACGTGGCATATTTATCACCGTGGCCTCGCACCTCCAGGGTTGAGGGTTCGATTGTCGCTTGGTGGGTATCTTTTGGGCACTCCGGTTTCCTCCCACATTCCTCGTTGGTATTCCCAAATTGCCCTGTGATTGACTGGCATTCTGTTCAGGGTGTACCCTGCCTTTGTGCCCAAAGTCTCCTGGGATAAGCTCCATGACCCGGGTGACCCTGGACAGAATAAGCACTATAGCAGATGAATGACTGAACACTACAAACTGTACTTTAAACTCTACTACCTGTACTTCCTTGCTGGGTTTCCTCCAGGTGCTCCAGTTTCCTTCCACAGTCCAAAGACATGCAGATTTGGGGTTAATTGGCGTTCCCTAATTGCCTGTAGTGGGTGTGATGTGTAGATCACAAGTTATAATTATTATAATAGTAATAATACTAATTTAAATTATAATAGTAATATTATGTCATCCTCGGTATTATGTGATCCGTGAGTTTTTTGCATCCCAGCAAGGTGCAGTGTCTGATGGGTAATATTGCTCGTCCTCTTCATTCATTCTGCTTCTACGCTGTTCACAGAGCCGTCTGAATTGAGCTTCCTGTGGTTTAGAATCTTAATTAAGAACTACTAATATACTGTAATCACTAGTCAATCAGGATGCAGCCTATCTTTATCTATTTGTCTTAGTTAAAAAAAAAAAAAGACAAAAAACAATGCCAGTTTCTATAAAGAGAAATTGGAAATAAAACTTTTTTCAAGTACTTTCCTGAATAAAAAGGCTTCTGCAGCTTTACTGGTCCACCCCACCCCGAGAACGTGGCGCTCCACGCAGATCCTGTGTTATACCGCAAACCGCGCTCAGGTTGTACGGTTATCACGACATGAATTTTTCATACCTCTCCACTGTTAATAGCTGCTCTGAGCTCAGGGCTTCAGGAGCGACAGGGTTCTCGTGGATCAGCGCGTCACTGAGAGGTCACGACCTTGTCAGCAGTGTGTCTCTTTGCTTAAGGCGTGTGGATGTCTAACCCTTTTCACCCTCTCCTCCCTGTAGTCCAATATGTCTGCAGCAACACTGTGGAAAGCCTGGTGTGAAATACCAGCCGGCCAGTCTGCGCACTCACACACACACTCACACACACATATGCACACAGCGTCAGGTTGTGGTGTGGAACAGGGGTCCACGCTGTCATGTGCTGACACCAGGCCTTTTCCAGCGTCACCTCTGTCTCATCATCCGCTCTTGCTGACGATTTTGAAGAAGAAAAAAGTGTGAAACACACTTACAGTACAATGATTGCAAATGTCTTTGACAACTGTGATAAAAAAACAACAACAGTTAATTAATGTCACTTTTTTTATTAATATCAGGCTTCATTTATGAAACTGAAAACAGATTTATTCGAAAATTTGGTCACACACAAGAAATTTGAAATTCCTTAAAATAACAAGGATGCAGGCTTGTCCTTATTTAATTTAAACACACACACACACACCCATACAGGTTCTCTGATCATTTGGATTAAGCCAAGTCATTTCATAGTAATTGCATTAACTACATATTAACTATGAACAAATTTAAGAAAGGCAAGTCAACACGAATTTCCTAAATGAGCCCAAATTAAGAGTAATCATTTAATTAGGAAGAAATCATGGCATGTAAAGTTAAAACTTTTTAAATCACTTTAATTCGCCAAGTCGTCTTCTTTTAGTCCGATTTGCCTTTTATGGAGTTCACGGCGTCACTCAATGCAAATGAGCTGCGCTGTTGCACGTATCTGATCGTTTATACCTGTTTACCTTCCATCAAGATGATGACTCGAGTATGGAAATAATCAACTTTTTATATATTTGTTGAGTTTAGCCTCTACAAAAAACAATGACACAACTTTCATAAAAAGACTGATAAAAAATCGTCAAGCTTTAACCATTAACAGCTATATTTGGTAAACAAGGGCATTACTTAGTGCGCGCAACAATGGATTATACACTGCACATAGCGCACTAGCACTAGCTTTCCATTTAACGCTATTTTGGATTCAACCTTGGAACCTGTAGGTTAATGTAGCTGATATTTTAAGGAAATAAGTGGAAATATACAGGGAAACTTACAAGCCTTTAACACTTTAACAACTACTTTTGTATTTGTGTTTCCGGAAATTTCCATGCTTTATTAATTCAACAAAAAGTAACCTAGCATATACGACAAGCTAGCTAGTGATTTATTAGTTAGTTTCTGATTTAAAATCAATTTACACAAATTATTTAGGGAAATTTACAAACGTAAAATGTTGTAGAATTGATGAATTCTTTGATAATATAGCACTGCTTTGGCAGAAACTACAAACAGCTTTTGTATTCCGCAAATTACTTGCAAAATACTCATGTTTTGTGAAGTCATCGCATCTTCTTCTTTTGGGTTTATGGACGGTTGGTGCAACACTCCCACCTAGAGGACAGGAGTGTGGAGGAGAAAATTTGCAGGAAAAAAAAGATTAGCTTTTCGAGAAACGACATTTAAACAGGCAACAACACAAGTTGCACAGAATTTGAACTTTGTTGATTAAATTCTTTGAGTAGTTTTTAATGCTTTAAAACCTGTAAAAAATGTGGCTGCTTGAGACAAATCAGACGATAAACATTAATGCTGTTGAATTGAATCGATTTGAGTTGACAGTTTAGCTATGATTCACAGCTCTGTTTTATTTGCTTTATCTGATTAGTCGGTGACGTGGTGAAGTTTCTGTTAACCGTCAAGAGTGTATAAATAGTGTCCAGAGTCCAGTCATGCAAAGATCTAACTTTCATTATACAACAGTTAGTTCACAAATAAAATATAGAGCATAACATTACTGGGACATTTAACTATTTAAATGTAAATAGTTTTTACAAATAGTTTTGTACGGTCCTCAGTACTAGAAATACGGTGAGAGCAGCTGCCTACCAAAACCCACATTCAAAACGAGACACTGATTAACTGGTTAAATAAACAAACAAATCATAACCTGATGATAATAAATGCCGTTTGTCGAATGTACTTTTGTATAAAGGCAATATCACACTCAAGGTCATGCTGGATATCAGAACGGCTGTGATATCTTCATTGAGCACCGATGATATCACAGCCGTGCTGATATTCAGCACAACAGCACTCCTTCTCGTGAGATATTGCTTAAATATCTTAAATAACAAACTAACTTGTTTCACTGGCCTTCCATACCTTTAAATTGAAATGTAAATTTAGAATAATCTAAATAATGTTAATAATGAGTTTGTAAACACTGTTTGTGGATTCCTTTAGCACAAAGGGCACAACAACTTGAGTCCAGTCTCGCACATTTCTACCAGTTCTTTATGTCTTGTTTTTTTCTTCTTCTCTCTTTTCCCAAGTGTTCCAAATTACTGAATATTTTTATTCCCTAAAAAATGACTATAACTTTGTACTTGCGTTCACGTGGTCTTTGTGGGGCTGTGGGTGTGTGCGTCGGGGTGTGTGTGTATGTGTGTGTGTGTTTTTCCTGGCCGTATTTATGAAGTCCTGAGGTAATGTGAGGCAGTGCACAGCTCTTTAATGATGGCAGGAATATAAAATGACAAACCCATCCATTAGTCCCGGCATGTGGCTTCGTCTCCACTCTTCGAATGCTGATTAGCCGTGCACATCCCGGCTCTGAGATAACGCTCGCATTAAGAGCCACACGGAAATGGCGTCGTCTAATCAGACATACAGCACGAACACTTGCTCGACGCAATAAATTCGTTTCAAGGTTACGCCATTTTTCTTAGCCAGGGACGTCATTCAGTGTCATCTGTATACATTAACGGATGATTGTTTACCAGTTACTCCAGCTAATTAATGATAAAGGATTAGGATGTAAATCTCCAGGAAGAGGAAAGAGGACAGAAGAGGGTGTGTGTAAGTGTGTGTGTGTGTGAGAGAGAGAGAAAGAGAGAGAGAGAGAGAGAAGAAACAGGCATGGTGTTGTAAAATGTTGGCCCTCACAAAGGAAGCTGTTTGTGCCAGAAGGTTCTGGTTATGTGCTTTAGATCTCAGTGGAAAATGACAGCTCTGACAGAGGGCGGCCTACTGCATGCGTCTTACCGCACACTGAAAACGCACACGAGAGTCATTTCCTCAGCAAACAAATCACGCACGCTTCTCTTACTCTCGCTGGCGTCAGTTCAAAATGCCAGGCATATAAGCATCCATCAAGTCAGGCCTGGACGTGTCTCAATCACGCTATCACAGCTCGGCTAAAATGTCTCATGTACGTTCATCCATAGAACCCATCGGAACAGTGATAGATTGCGAAGTCTGACAGGTGAACTGGTTCACATCCGTCCACATGGAGCTGTCTGGCTCCTCCAGGCAGGGTGATAGGTGTTTGTGTGTGTGGAGAGTGAAAAACAGGCTTTGTTACCGCCTGGACTTGCGCTCGTCACTGCAGATTATCAACAGGAAGGAGCGCGAGCCAAAGTCCAGCTCTCCTCAGCTTCGGTTACAGAGTCTTGGCAAAGTGGGATGGAACCGCAAGACGGAACGAGAGCCGTGGAACAAAGTCAGTTTTGTGGAGCCACGACTGATCCAAATGGCATTATGGTCAACTGAACAGGTCTAATGTTACAGACACATCTCACAGAAGATATACAGAACTGTAAATAATAGGTTCCATCCATCCATCCATCTAGGAACCTCTGTAGTCCAATAAGGATCCGTGGAGACCAATGGTTACTATTGTATTTCTTCCCATTTTTTAACCCTGGTAGGACCTTGAGTCAACAGTCACACTCACTTTCACACACAACGGGCAGTTTGGGAACACTGTTTGGACTGTGGGAGGAAACCAGAGTACCTGGAGGAAACCCACTGCATGCGATGATCTCCATGCAATCAAACCCAGAGCCTGGAGGTACTTTTAATAAAGCATCCCTGATTTGCGTCTTTTCTTGGCATCTACGTGGGCTTCTGACAGGTTCTCTGGTTTCCTTCCACTTTCTTTCCAAGGTAGACTCTGGATCCACAAGTGCGCCCATTATAAATAAGATTATTGCATGAATAAATAAATAAATAAATGAACAAACCCTTAAAATACAAACAAATTATTATTATTATTATTATTATTATTATTGACACCCTACATCATAATCAGCTAATATATGGACAAATATAAAATATTCAATATAAACATTGATGTGGTATGCACATACTTAGCAGTAGAGATAATTAACTGTTTCTGATAATGTTTCTTACTTTTTTATAAGATGGGATGCTTTGTTTTTTAAAATAAAAAAATTCAGTGTCCTTTATTTTAAACTTTTTCTTAGGGTGCCATTAATTTGTATAAATGCATTTTGCACAGATTATAAAAAACTTAGATTACAGCATTGACTCTAGGACTGTCAGGCACAGTATAAGATTTTGGTTTATGACTGCACCTACAGCACATCTTCACCCCGATACCAAATCCAGCGAGTCATATATCCGTGCCTCAACATCCCTCCTGAAGTTCGCGATCGTCTGTGAGATATCGTGTAACATGAAGAGCATGAGTCTGGTAGAACGGCGGTGGTAAAGACCTCCTGACTCCTGAACCACAGTTCCTGGCTTTTCTTTTCCCAGCAAAGAGGATTAAAGCAACAGGTTCGACGCTGAGCTGCCAGGTCAGAGTGCCAGGCACAGTCAGGAAACAGAGACAGTAATGTGCCTCTTTTAAAGCTGAGCTCCTTATCCTTATGTGATAACCTGCTGATCTCACACACTTACACATACTGTACACATGCATACAGCCTTCTGGGAATATTTATACAGATGTAATGAAATTGTACTCTTTAATGGACAAAGGAACAAAGCAATAACGTAAAACATGAATTCTAATCCTAAAGATAAAATCGATATTTAGAAAGAAATCTCTCGACATTCAGGTCAATATACTGTAAGAAGAGTCATTGCTCGACAAGGACTCTTATTTTTTTCTTTATTTCTTTTTTTTTATATAAAACCAGGTCATAATTGGTTGTGTTTTAGCCCAGTTTAACACAATATTTGTTAATTAGTAAATTACAGTGTCAGTCTAAACCACATTAATGTATAATTACATGATTTATAAATATAACAATGATCACTGAAATAATAAAAAAGAAAGCTTGCAAAACTTTTAGCCGGTTTCTGTTCTCAAGCTTGTGTGAACTAAAGAAATCCCGCCTTCTGAGTTATGATTGGCTGCAAGAATTCATTGTCGCCTATGATTGGTTAGAAACCCAGAGGCGAAATGTGATGCCTAATTAAAAAAAAAAAAAAAATTCCTTTTTTTTTTATGTCCCTTTAGGAATTCCCAAAAAATAATAAAAAAATTAATTTTCAACTATAAATACTTTAAGTAAAGGCTAATACATATGAAGCTAACCAACCTCATCTTTTTGAGCTGCTACATCATAGCATTGCATAATACACACTAATGAAAGTGCTATCCACCCTTTTACACATACATGAGCTCACAAATATTCATGATTTTCTAGTATTATTGATTGATTGACCAAAAAATTAAAGAAAGATAGCCAGAGAGAGAGAGAGAGAGAGAGAGAGAACCCGCTTGGGTTCATAGTACGGTTGTATGATTGAGGTATCGTCAGGATTCAAAATCATTATCTTCAGATGATTGGGTGAATGTTTTTTTTTTTTTCTCTTTGGACTGTGGGATGAAACCGGAGTATCCATAGGAAACCCATCAAGCCCATGGAGAACATGCAAACTTTACACACATAGACCAGAGCAGACATTAATGTAATTGGATCAGTTTGTAGTAATTTTTATATGCTTACATTTTTTGTTTTCTTTGTGGATTTGGGCAAAATTATGTAAATGTGTGTAATGGGATAGGTGTCCACATATTTTTGAACATACAAAAGTATATGAACACCCCATATTTCAATCCTAGACCTAGATATTGTAGAAAAACTTGAGATGTTAGCAGGGAAAGTGTTTTTCCATGAAGCGATAAGATTCAACCCCATAAACATGCATGAAAACCCTCCTGATGTCTGATGTAAATACCAGATGTAAAAAAAAGCAGTATTGTAGTGAGAATTCAGTATTGGTATTTCGGATCCAGAGTTTTGCTTTCCATCCAGCATCTTCAAACCTTCTTCAATTTGTCACTGTTAAGGTTTTAGAGTGTTTCACTTTAAGAGCTGGTTTCACGCCGATTTAACCGTCCTTCAGTATCCAGAGAGAACGCTCGAGGAATGCTCGCTCTCACAGTTTGCGTCCCAGGTGTCAGCAGGATGGTCAGGTCAGGAGCGGTGGATCTAAGCGGCCCTGTGCAACACGTGCAGCCCTGTACTGTAATATTGATGGAGAGAAACAAGAGCAGGCGAGAAGGTGACTTAGCGTTTGATGAGGTGACGTTCGACACCGAAGGCCGGCGGCCCGCTGAACCTTGGCGGGTTTATCCAAACAGATCAATGGCGCTTAATCTCGGCGAGGCCGAGCAGCGCAGCGTTTCTGACAGCTGCAGATGGTGTCAATTACAGCACGAAAATGAAAAGGAAAAAAGACAAAAAACAAAAACAAGACAGAAGCCCAGGTCTTCAGACAAGGAGGAAGAAGAACGGCAGAGAGGCAGAGAGGCAGATTAGTGACAGGCGTGATGGGAAGTTCTCGAAGCTCGTGTCAGTCACACTTTATTCTCTGCCTTGTTTTTAGAGGAAGCCGTTCAACAGCAATTAATTACTGTTGTGTATTCTCTATTGTCATGACGGAGCTGATATCTGATGCAAATTTCCGCCTCCACAATTACACCCACCGCTAACTATTGACATTTTTACGAGGGTGCTTATTTGAATTATCGTTTGATGCTAATAATTTGAACGAGCCCTGATTTGCACCGAAGCACACGAGGGGAAACCAGGAAGTCACACTCGTTCACATACGAATACAGCGCTGATGCTAATGGCGGGGATGGAGAGAAGTGTTTGGATTGTGGTGTAATTTTTTTTCACCATTTGCCTGGTCATAATTAACATTTCTAAAATTTCATAAATTGTCACAATACACTTTTAGCATGATAAAATATCGTGATGTCTTTATAAGTTATTTACATTTTTTTTTTAATATTTGCAAACTAATTGGATACGGCTTAATGTATGTATTGTTTTTTTATTACAACCCCAGGATACAAATTTAATTCATTCTGGAGGCAAGTGGTTAAGGTGAAAATGTATATTGCAATACAAATTTTTTCATAAGAAATAATGTAAATGCAGATAATCCGTTCAAGCCACCCAAAAATATTACCAATGACCAATTTTCAAAGCTATAATCATATTTTTGCACATAAAAACAATCAAAACATTTAGAAAAGACATGTAAATGAAGTAAAATGTGAAATAAATAGACTTTAAACCTCACATAACCTTAATTTATGATTCCTCATGGCACCAGCTGCTTTAAAACCCAAAATGAAAGTGGCTCCCTTTTCTTCTTGCCACTGTCCTTGCTAATATTCTTTAGGAAACATGGGGCCATGTCTTCACTAAATCTTGCACAAAATAAATTTAAAAAAAGGTACAATTCATAAACTTGCTTTCTATTAACGCAAACAAGTTTAAATTTATATATAATGATATTACTATATTATATATAACTATAGTTACATTTATTTTATGACCACTTGAAGTATTTTTTCACAGATATCATGGTTTTTAAAATGATAAAAAAACATTAAATAATATTAATTAATTAATTAATTAATTAATTTTATTTACTATCAAACTGTTTGGAAATTGTTATCCAGCTCATATATACATATGTATATATATATATATATATATATATATATATTCATATCATGTAATGTACAAATGTTTTCAATCTTAATATCAAGATTTAATTGTTTTGTCACATTGCCCACCCCTAACACACACACACACACTCCCACACACACACACACACATGCTGACTGATGAAGATCCAAAAATCCCTCTGAGCCTTTGTGCACACTTCCCAGGGTTTCATTAACCTATTGTTCCTGTCAGAGTGTAAGGGAAAGAGAGCCTAACACACACACACACACACACACTTGCAGATACTATACACTGATCTCGTGAGACAGAGAAGGAGAGGTTTGAAGGAGACTGAAAGCCAGGGTCAGCATTTTTAATACGGGAGCGATTCCAGTCCTGCGCTGAACAGATGGTATTATTCATGCGGTTAAACACGACACATGCATTTATATCATTTTCAGCTTTTCAGACAGTGAAGGACAAGATAAAGTGCAGTTATTGTAACACACACACACACTTTTTGAAACATTTCCATGATGATTGTATCTGGCAAACATTTTCTCCCTTTTCTTTTAAAACCTAAAAAAAAAAAAAAAAACTGAGTACAAGGTTTTTTTTTTAATTTATTTTGAATCCATGTTAGCATTGTCTTAAGGTGGATACGTTTGGACATTTGTTGAAAGCAGCACAACAGCACCACCGCTGGTCATGTGATGAAGTGAAGGAGCGACACTGGGGCCGATTACTTTCTAGGCCAGACTGTACTGTAGCTCTATGAGGTTAATGTTCAGAAGATTATTATTATTATTTTTATTATTATTATTATTATGATTGTTAAAGCTGCTTTTAAAATACAGTCGCAGGTGTTACGAATAAAAACGAGGTTAATTGTTTGTTGTTGTTCTGTTTTTTCCCTGAAAACGCACATAGAGCAGAAAGTTAAATATAGATCAGAAAATAATGAAAAATATTCGTTCACAAGGTATTTTTTTTTATTTACACTAAAACTAAATAAAATGTCATTGTTGAAAACGATAACCATGACCAAATATTTTATATAGTTTTTTAATTAAAACTAAATGATAATATGAATGTTTCAATCCAATAATCTTTAATTTGCACGCATTTACTTTGCAGACTGCATAAACTACCTTGCTAACATGATTGTGCATAAAAAAATTAATATAAAAAAATAATAAAGTGCAAAAAAACACAACAAACTGTAAGAAGAGAAATGCCTGTTTAAAATTAAGATGTATATAACACTTAGGCAGGTTGTGAACACAATACATTCATTTGTTATTTAATTTAATACAGTTAACTTTACTATTAAATACGTAGCATTGTTTACCGTTGACCTTGTGCAGTAATGTTATCTACTCCTGGCACATAACATTATCTTATTATCATTAGCTTCTGTGCTCATTTACTGTTAGCCACTCTCGAATTGGTAACATTAGTTTAACGTTATACTGCGTTCTCTTTTCCCTCATTAACGGTTAATGAGAGCGGTCAAAACGTGCATTAACTTCAAGTAAATGCAATTCCTGAAACCGTTATAGCATCCGAAATACGACTGCATTACTGACTGCAGTTGCTAATTGAATGAAGCTAACGGCGCTTCGTTCTGAGCTAATGTGCAGCCACAGTAAAGTATTAGCATCGTACTTCCAGCATTTATCTGCGTTTCACAGCCGTTTTTAAAAAGTAGACGGACTCTTGTGAGTCTGTTATCTAAAAACTGTAAATCTTGTGATTTACGATCCTCCGACAGCACCATAGCCTCTCGTTGTTCTTCTGACGTTTTTGCATTTTCACTATTTAAAAACAAAAGTCTCCTTCAGTGAAACAACATTGTCTGTATCCTTTAAACTACCCTGTAATTTAAAATTGTCATTTTAAATAATAATAAAACTAAAATAAAAAATATGGTTTATTTTGGATAAGTAGATAGCACTTTATCTCTGCCTTTATCTTTGCCTTTTACCTCCAGGGTCCGGGTTTGATTACCGACTCGCGGTCTGTGTGTGTGGGGTTTTCATGTTCTCCCCATACATCAAGTCTGGGGAGAACATGCTAGTTTCATCCTGGTACTCTGGTTTTCTCCCACAGTCCAAAAAAATGCAGATTAGGCTGATTGGTGTCCTCAAATTGCCTGTACACCCTGTCTAGGGTGTATCCTAATGTTTCCGATGCTTCATACCCTACAGTAAGTCTCCTGGGATACAGTAGGCTCGGGATACAATGGCGCCCTGCGACCCTGTACTGTATACAGAATAAAGCGGTATAGACGATGAGCGAGTAAGAATATGCGTGACTAGAATGTTTTATTTTTTTATTGACTACAAATAAAATGAACTAACAATCAATAAAAGTCTAAATGTGACTAAAGCTAAAGTACATTTTTGTCAAAAGACTAAGACTAAAACTAATCCAAAATGAACATACAGTAGTGTTTTTACATTAATGATTTTATGCATCGCTCAGTTTTTATAGTTTTATTGCTGAACTTTTGTAATACTGGATTTGAACCTGGAACATTGCATGCTTTACACCTTAGAATGTGATAAATACTTCCAGGATGACTTTATTACGTATTATAAACTTCATAATCTTAAGTAAAGCATCTTTAGTAAAGTATTAGAATTATATAAAATTATTTATACAGTATATATATATTCTATATATATTCTATATATATATTATTTGAGAAGGACTTGTATATATATATATATTCTTTTTGCCTATTTCTTCTCTCTAAGAGTGTGTCTATTTAAAGTAAAATATTAATAGACAAAACAACAACAGTTCTCGCTACTCTCACAGCCATGTCTTTCAATCCTTGCTTTATAGCTTTTTTTGTGTTCTTATCTGATGCATTTCTGTAATTTTTGTTACATGTTGACACCGAGTGGATCTGAAAAAAAAGAAAAAAACCTTCTAGCTGCCAAGAAAAACACACTTTAATGCTTATTTTCCTCTTCACTCGCCAATTAAGGCTTGAATGTGAACCTAATCCATTACTCATGAGCGTGATCTTACATGAGTCAGTTTAGTTAGCTGCACCTCTGAACAGCTGAGTGAGTGGCACTCCATCGCCTCTTAGATACAGTAGGGATCGACCCCTGAGATTAGTCAGGATGGGAACAAGCAGTGGATGAATCGCTTCGGTTATTGTTATTGAGTCCGATTGTGCCGGAAATGTTGCTCTCTAACACTAAGAAAGAATGAATGAATAATAACTTCAATAATAATTACACTCCATGCTATGTCGTAACGGAGAATTCATAATAACTTGAATTTTTAAATCAATGAATTAATCAATTAAATAAATAAATAAATATGCAAATTTATTAATTAAACACTAATAAAAGTAAATCGTTGAATAAACAGATAAACACTTTTACACACATAAACTATTGCATCTGGTTAAGTTGCAAAGAAAATAGACAAAGAAAGCTTTTATTTTTAAAAATTAAATCCTACTATAAAATATAACTATAAAATGAAATCTTAATAAATTCCACTAGTCAAAAGTTTGTACCCCACCTCTAATTCAATTGAATTCAATCCAATTTTATTTGTATAGCGCTTCTAACAACGTTAGAAACGTTGTCGCAAAGCAGCTTTACACAACCTATTTTTTTTTTAAGTTTGTATGAAATGTAAATGTTTATGAATCAAAATGATAAGATTTCCCACCAGCGACCTTAAATACAGGATAAAGCGATATAGACGATGATATTTATTCATATGATATGCATGTAAATACGCTCATGGACGCAGATAAATCAGATCATTAACACATCAACACTGATTCTATACCAATAAACTAGTGACAGGTTCATGGAATTCCAAGGCTCACCTGGCATTGACCAAAGACCAGGCGGGAAATACCCTGGACAGGGTGCCAATCCATCACAGGGCACACACATACACACATACACACACTCATTTACATACCACGGGCAATTCGGGGAACACAACATTAGGTTAATCTGCATGTCTTTGGACTGTGAGAGGAAACCCACCAAGCATGGGGAGAACATGCAAACCTCATGCACACAGAGGTGGGAATCGAACCCAGACCCTGGAGGTGGCTTTACTGTGTCATGACCAGAATCTCATAATATAAGTGACTTTAGGATGATGGTTCATGATGGTTAAGACAGTGAGGGATCGTAACTTTTCTTCTGAATTTATTCATTAAACATCCCTCACTTATAAATTTAACAATTGCTTTCTGCAGAGATATTTGTATGAAATCGTATAATGAGGCAGTTTTATTGTACTGAGTGTAGAAAAAAAAAAGAAGCAGAATGAAAAGAAAACTTGCCCAGATGGTGAAGCGGCAATAACGCTCTTTTGTGAACACTAAATTTATCAAAAGCATGTTGTTGGCTGGAACTTTGGTGGCCATTTTATGTGCTTGAAGTGGAAAAGCAAGTGAATAAAAGGGTCTCTTAATGGATTCACTGCAGAGGAGTGTGTGTGTGTGTGCGTGTGTGAAGGGGGAAGCATGTGAGTATGTGTGTGTCTGTGTTTGAGTTGGATAGGTGGGGGTTCTTTGTCACAGTTCTCACAGAGCTGTCCTTTTTTTTCCCCCCACCAGCGGAGCCTGGGTCGCCGTGGAAATGCCGCGACAGGCATATGCTTTTGGAGGGTTCGAACTACCGATCCGAGCGCTGTCACCCCTGGCGATAAGGGGGTGGCCACCACAGTGCCCGTTTGAAAAATGAGTCCTGCCATGGCGGATTTTTTTTTACACATTTCTCTCGGCGAGCGATGGCCACCGCTCGCGGGGCTTCGGGCGGACACTCAGAGGTGAAAGAACAGGAGAGAAGTAGCGTCTGTGATGCTGTTCAGCAGTGACAAATGACACATACCGTGTTACACACATAAACACACACACATGGTGTGGAAAAGACATCTGAAATGATTATAATGTTAAATTTATGCCAGTATGGATAGGGACAACACAACAAATCATTATTTCCAGGTGCATCGCATCATCTGTTACAGGATTCGCAGCCCATGGCAGCTGACAGAAACAGAGATAACATATGCGCTTTAAAGGAATACTACTAGCCCCTTATCCCGTCTGGTGGCGTGTTAGATAAAATGTGAGCTCGTTCCAAATCGGGTAATTTTATTACTAGGTGAAGTCAGTGCAGAACTCTGTAGACCGGCTGGATGCTTTAAAGATTGTAAACTCTTAAACGAAGTGATGTAGAAAGCGCTGTACAGAGACATAAATATTCAAGTAAACATACTGCAGTGTTTGTAAGGGCACGAGTGCAGTTAAGAAGACGATCCAGTGCTGTAAAAGGCAGAGGTGTCGATGGTGGGAGGATTTATCCATGTGGAATTGTTTAGTTCGGGTCAGGAGGGTAGCGGGTTGTTGTGGGGGGCGGGGGGGTAGTCTCTTAGAGAAGAAGCAGTTCTGGAGCCTGGATTATAATAATAATAATAACAATAATAATAATTATGATAATAATAATGATAACGGTTGCACGGTGGCTCATTGGTTAGCTTTGTGGCATTGCACCTCCAGGGTCTGGGGTCGATTCCCATCTCGGGGTTTGTGTGCATGGAGTTTGCATGTCCTTCCGTTACTTGGTGGGTTTCCTCCCACGTGCAGATTAGGCTAACTGGCATTCCCAAATTACCAGGAGGTCCCACCATGGTCATAAAAATGTGAATAAATACAGTGGTCACTATCGGCCGTTGGACTACAGAAGGTCCTAGATGGATGGATGTACTACTACTACTACTAATAATAATAATAATAATAATAACAATAATAATAATGACGGCAGTAATGCCAGGCTGATGAGAGACAAGAGAGAGGACAATGCACACAGACTCTTTTAGGCAAATTTCCAATCGTGATTAGCTAAGAGCGAATATACAACGTGGGCGGCTACAACAGGTCCTGTACGTATATTCCGGCTTTCTAATCCTTAATTTCCAAGCATAAAGTAAAACAAAATCCATTAGTAGGAAGAAGAAGGGGCAAGGCCACTGGAAGATGTAGTGAGGAAGACAGAACAGACTTTTGCTCGGCTTGAGCGCTGAGGCTCAGGTGCGGTGTGCACTATATAAGTCTCGACTCGCTCTGCTTTTTTTAGACGTTATTTGGTTTGTGAAATAACAAGTATGTGGATGAATAAGATCTGTCTGTTTGCGGACAAAGAGCAGGCAGGGAATTTCGATTAAATACATTGGTTATTGATTTCACATCTGTATGAAACCAGACATACGAAACATATTTGAGCAAAACACACAAACAAATTAAATAATAATGAAGGAGAAATGTCTAAACTACTGTAATATACCTAACATGCAATTCTACATTATTTCATTACAGACTGTATTATTAAATATTGATTAAAAAGGATTAATTATATTGCTAATATACAGAGGATATTCCTATGATATACTATGCTGCCTGTCTGAAAAGGGGTCACACACGCAGCTGTTTAGACCCACATCTGGAAATGCACTTACTGTCATTATGTACAGTACGTTTTATACCTCTGATTTTTTACTGTTGAATTAATGGTTAAATGTTTTAATCATGCGTTCTTAAGAGGGTTCTTAACAGAATTCCAGTAATCTCAAATCGCCTTTTGTTGTTTTCTTTCGTCCGATTTTCTCCCTTATTTCGTCGCGTCTTATTCCTCCCCAACACTAGGGGGCTCCCACATTTAGGCTACTACTACCACTCAGTCGGGAGGGCTGAAGACTATCACGTGTTTCCCCCGAACCATGTGATGCCAGACGACCGCATCTTTTCGAACTGCTCGCTTACGGGCCGGCGTAACACACGCGGAGGACAGCGCTATCCGCCCCTTCCGCTTGCGCAAGCTCACAGACGCCCCTGATTGGCTGTGGAGCCGTGATTAATGTGGGAGCACCACAAGTACCTCTCATCACTCCTCTCTGAGAAAGCTCGGCCAATCAGCTCTCTCTAGAGAGAGAGAGGAACTATTCGAGTTTTAACATTTACAACAGCAAATAAATGTGAACAATAGTCTTATTATATATCAATCATTATTTTTAAAGTGAAGGAACATTAATAGCAAAACCTGAGAATAATGTACAAGCTGATAACTATCTCAGACCTTTGTTGTATTTGTTTGTTCGGTGTGCAGCAGTACACTGATGAATTCGTCCCGTCTTCCTTCGCATGAAAAGAGAAAAATCGCAGGCGGAAAAGAACAAACAGAAACCCTCCTCCCTCATCTGAAGCATCTTCATGACAACGTTCCTGATGAGGAAGTCCTGCATTAAAGCATGGGCTAATGTCTCGGCCGGTCGTTTTCTGCTGCAATTATATGGTTCAGTGGCAGTGATTACGGCTCTTCTTCAATCTCGCTCGGTGAAGTTTTGGTTAGCTGGCTCCCACGTAATTTGCCGCGTGGGCATAATGGCCCAGTCTGGTGGAAAAGGGATGATAAATTGAGCTGGCAGGAGCTCATAGATTTATTAAATTTCTATCAAACCTTGTAACAAAGAAAGTGAAAGAAATTGGTGGCTGCTAGAAGGAGGCTTGGATTTTTTTTAAATATATTTTTTTTATTTTAATCAAAATTCATGAGTCCTCAATTCGTGCTTGAGCGGGCCTGAGGAAGACTTGAATCGAAGACTGATTAAAGAAAATAAAAGGATTATTTGAAGTAATTTTTCAATGACGCCTTTTAATTGGGTGTTAAATCAAATTCTTATCTGGTCATGTGCAGATAGACGGCTATACAGTGGAGCGTTAGTGTCACTTCGAGTGTAACGGATACTCGTTCCAGGAGCCGTCTTAACCCCGGTGCATGCTAGGAGCTACGTTACATTGTGGACGTAATAAGTGGCTTAGTTACAGAGATAGGATGTTAACAGTTAAGAAGAGAGCTGAGCGAATGTGCTAGATGATTTCGGATGCAGTTTGCGCTGGCATCAACGGCACTGGTGCATAAAGTGTCTGATTTTGTTAGAAGTGTTCACATGGAATGTCTGTCAATTACCAGTGACTAGATAATGTTTAGATTAGACAAAAAAATCAAAAGATTCTGGATATTCAAATAAAGTGAAATCTGAACTCCTGTAACAGTGCTTATTCTTAAGACTCGCACACACACTCAGTTTTCGGTCCCGCCGAAGCCCCTTTACGGCAGCTCGGCTCACTCAGCTCACCTCCGTACCAAAACTCATGTAAAGTAATTACAGATGAGCACAAACAGCAGACCCGGGCACAAGGGCACGAGGAGTCCCCGGTTGGCACCACAGCTGCCTCAACCTCGTGTAGGGCAATAAACCCACTACAGCAGGGTATGGGCAAATTAGATTTGCTGCGGTAATAATATTAACTCTGCGCTCTATGGCCACCGGCTTAGTGTCTTCTAAATGATGTCTCCACCGTGGACCTGGAGGACATTTAGAGAGCTTTGTCATTGTGTAAAGTCTGTATTTCTCTCATCTTATCTTATTTCTCTCCAGGGTTTTATGGATAATCTTGTGATCCTGATATGTAACGGTATTGCACTTTGACTTTGATAGTAGTATACGGATAAACAAGAGAGACTCTTTTTCTAGGAAAGGCAATAGAATTAGGCTGAGACGTTAGACATTAGCATTGACATCCAGTACCTTAATGAGACACAATGCTGTTGTTGTCCTGTTGTCATTAGGTGCGTGTACATGGCCCGTTAATAATCAGAATAGCGAAATCACAATCAAAAAGCAAAATGTAAGCCGCCGATACAGAACCCTATCAGAGTTTTTAATCGGGGAGTGTAAACTTTTACTAATTCGTTCGATAGGTAAGAACACTTGATCTGAAAAATCAGTTTTATGCCTTAATTCATGGGAAATTTTTGTCTTGAACAGAAACAAATTATTAGTTTTTTAATATTATATCTAATCAAATTTTGTAAAATTACATACATGGCGTCCAAATATAAAAAAAAAAAATTTGGAACAAAAATTTAAATCCCCTTGCTTGTTTCTCATTGAATTTTAATTGAGGACATATTCTTTCACAGACATTTCCACAAAAAAGTTTCTACCGTTAAGGCTCGGAATTTCTTCACGTGCATCTGTCCTGTACACTCCAAATTACAGTCGCATCTCATCTAGTCGCCTGGCAGTCTGTGCCTGAGGCATCTCGGCGTGTAGGTATAATGCCACGGACCCTCACGCAACATATCTGTCATAGCTGCTAAGTTTCCACATCCCTCATCGGGCGCCTTGTCAAATCCACGCAGCCCGCTGTGACTCAGAGTTGCACTTCGGTTCACGCAAGACCCGCGTTACAGTCCGAGAGCCTGAATCAGCTTATAATTCTATCGGCTGGAGGAAACCCGCGTTTCCAAGAATGTACTATATAGAAAATAATGTCAAGATAGACGTTTGAGAAATCGGTGAAAGTGAAGTAATAGTAGTGTAATACAGTAATTGAAATGTTCTGTTCTGACGACGTGTTTCCGGATTGTCGTATATATTCGATTTAAATTAACACACAGTGTTAATTGTGGTTAATTAGTACACATTAGTACTCAGTAATTAGGCCTCATTTATCAGACTTACTTGTAGAGTATTCACGGGAGCATGTACACGAGAAGTGTGATACTAATTAAAATTCTAGTTAGTTTTTGCGAAAACTTTCATATCCTTCAAAAGCTCTGGAGTTCTCACTAATCAGTTACAAATCATAGAATTAGCTATGAGGTATAGTCTTTTATGTAAACAGTGATCACTCTGTCTTGTTTAAATTGGCCATTTATTTCAACTGTGTAATAGATTTTTGTAAAATTCGATCGAAGTCATATAGGCATATAGGGTAGAGGGTCCGTCCTCATGCCCTGCAGAGATATCCGTAGTTTTAGTAGCAGTTTCTTATGGGCTCAGGTTGCCAGATTGTATCTGAGCAGCTGAGGGGGTAGATGGGGGGAGGGGTGAAGGACCTTGCTCAAGGGCAGAGGCGATTCTAGAGTCTGGGAAAAAATTTGCAGGGGGCCTCTCCAACCAGAATTCATCACCATTATTTTATAAATAATGAATAGGTTTGTTAGCCCTTGGGGCCCCTTACTGGCCTGGGGCCCCAAGCAGTTGCTTGTCTTGCATGTTGACAAGCAGTGGCCGCTGCTCAAGGGCTTAACGGTAGTAGCTCAGCAGCGCCGGTGCTCGAACCGGAGACGTTTTGATCAGCGGTAATATCGTTTTTTAATTTTAGACAAAATAAATGATATGATATGGATCGGCACCCTATCCAGGGTGTACCCCTGCCTCATGCCCTGAGTCTGCTGGGATAGGCTTCAGGCCCTTCACGACCCTGAATACAGGATGAAGGGGGTATTTGTGGATGTGTGAGTGAGAAAGTGAGTGAGTGAGTAAACGATATGATGTAACAGGATAAAAAATTAGGGGACTTCATATACATTCCCAAACATTTTTGCTAGATGACTCTTGAATTTAAATTCTTGACGTTTGACTCTGTCATATCACACGCCTTAGATTAGCTGGCTTTGCATTTCCGATAAAGAAAAGTTAGATGTACTGACGATTACGATGTAATCACTTATAACTCAGCTATAAACCCCGCCAAAGTCATGCCAATGGTTTATAATGTTTACCTATGAAGTACCCACTACACTACATCTTCCAATTTGCTATGATTTGTCAAAATTACTCACTTGTTAACAGCGACCCTGATGCCCGTGTTTTGGACAGCTGTGACTATAGAACTTAAACAGAGTGTAGTATCTATTAGTTCAGTGCACAGAGTTGTATGTAGCCATTTTACCAGATTTGCTCCACAGCCGTATTGGTTTTCATGAGCTATTACCCCACCTAAATACTAAAAGGTGCAGCAAGTCCCCGACTTATGAACAAGTTCTGTTTCTAACTCGAATGTTCGTAAGTCGGGGACTACCTGTCTTTAACATACATTTGAACTTTACGATCCATTGTAAGATGAACAAACCACCTGCATGGTTTACTCTGATTTACTGTTCCTTGGAATAACTTCTGATCTGCGAATACATTCCAAAATTTGGAAACTCTTTAGACGCCTAGTTTTTTTTTAAGCCCTTTTTGGTGATTTTTTTTTTATCTTTTTTGAGATTCTGCAAAGTGTAGCAAGGAATTATGTAGAGAAAAAATTTTTTTTTTTTTACTCTTATAACTGATTCTGCTATCCATCACAATCAAAAGTCCCGCTTTGACTTGAACGCCCCTCGTAGGTTTCAGCAAAGGTTATCAGTAGTTTCCTCACCACATATTCTCTCTCTCACTTTTTCTCTCTCCCGCTCTCTATAGCTTGTCATTTTACAAAAAAATAGAGAAGCATAACCTTTACTTCCTAAAGAATTTCCTCTCCTGGGAAACTTTACAAAACACCTTTACTGTTTCAAAGCGCTCTCCCCTTGGGTTAACTTTACTTTAAAAAATGTCGACATTGATTATCGTTATTACATTTGTCTCCATTTGAACCAGTTCAAATAGTGGTTAGTTTTTGATGTCATGATGTCATCAAATCATTGTTCAGACACTAACCCCGCCCCTAACCTCAACCTTCAAATCTTTTCATTAAAAGTGAGTCATGGAAATCGAAAAACAGTGTTCATTATATAGATCGCCAGCTGAATAGAAGAGAGCGACGAGAAATCTCTCATGACGCCGTACAATATAATGACACACAGTCTTGTGAGAGTTGAGCATAAGGACTGTAAATTGTCCACATGGATTTGTGTGTCGAGCGGCCATTTGGGACGCTGTTTATCGGTATACAGCTCGGAGACCATCTGCTATCGCAAATGTAAAACTTCCCATCTACATCTTGAGTTCTGTCACATGTTCCGATGCGCGAGTGGCCTGAAAAGAAATCTGCTCCGTTTTAGATCCCTTCCTCATTAGCGCGAACTGGTTCGAGTCTGATGTATCTGCGTTTGTCTCAACGTGCGCAAGCGATTATCGTGCATATTGTACGAGACCGAGGCCGCCATTCAAGCCTGCTTGAACATCGTTAGTATTCTCTAACACCTGACAGTAGGAGGTGTTTTTCTTCTCTTTTATCTTCCGCGGGTGTAACTTACACCTTTCACTGTCAGTTCAGCAGAGGTTAACACTACAGCGGCATCGCGTATGACTGTCACAGTCCATACATTAGAATATGAATAGATTATTCACTGTTAATTGATCTATTTTCAAAAGAGGCTTAATCTGATTATTCACTTCATGAATTCATCATACAGGGTCCTCACAATCCACTGTGGGTTACGCAGGCAAAAGCGCCGTTACTGAAAAGTGACACGGATTTGGCGTGCTGATTTCAGTACAATGGCACAACTGCAAGTGCGATACTGTTTTTATACAACAAAAACAATTTTTTTTATTTTGAGTAAGTCATATTTCAGATACAATATGGGAATATGAACACGAGTGGCGTTCAAGTCGAACC
Source organism: Clarias gariepinus (assembly GCF_024256425.1). Classification (NCBI taxonomy): domain Eukaryota; kingdom Metazoa; phylum Chordata; class Actinopteri; order Siluriformes; family Clariidae; genus Clarias; species Clarias gariepinus. Next base: position 8,017,448 of record NC_071109.1, on the reverse strand, counting down.
CGGGAATTGACATCGCTTGTGAATGAAAGGGTAAAAGCGATTGCCATTAACATAAGACTCTTCACGTTTTCGTGAACATTCATCAAGTGGAACGCCTGATCCTTGAAAATGGTTGGATACTTTTGTTGACAACTTGTGGAAGAGACGCATCTGTCTGTGGGAACTGCACCAGTTGCACATTACAGGAACTCGACACATCCCCCGTACAGTCCTGACCTCGGTCCAAGCCATTTTCATTTCCACATGTTTGGGCCATTAAAGGAGTTCCTGGGAGGCCAGGGTTTCAGACATAAAGAATGCAGTTTGATCATGGCTCTGGCGTACTTAGGAAATTTTCTACCTTATCTACGTTGAACTTTTGTCCTGGACATTGTATGACAGTAACAGAAAGTGTGTGACATGCCGATCATTATTAAACTAAACGTGATAATAGATGCTGAACAAAATACTAGCTTGTCTTTTTTTGGTATTAAATAACTTACACTCTAACTTTTATAACTTTCAAAGAACAGACAATAAAATGCTACAAACCGATTACAAAAATACTGAAAGCCTAATAGTTGTAATACAGAAAGACATTCTCTTCTACTAAAACCTATAAAAACACCACTTCCCATTCTGCCGGATTCCCACAATAGTGTAGCTAACAATAATTCATACATCTGTCAGCAGCACTGAACGTTCCAGAGCCGACTCCATTTTTCTTTTTCTACAACATTGTGAAAGTCAGAACATGTTTAAGGTTAAAACGAGCCAAAGGTCAGGTCCTGACCAGTGGAGTCCCGTAAGGCCGTGTCGTTTCGATCTGATTTACGACGAGCTGACATTGTTTTGTGGTAAAGTTTGCTGTTCGAGTCATAGCTTTCCTGTCCACTGGGGCTTATCTTGGCCTGGCGTCCTGTTGCACTGCCCGATAAAACATATTTATTTGGCTCACACTGTTGCTTTACACTGAGAGCGGACAGCGCGGGCTAAGTGACTAGCGAGAGAAGAAGCAGTTCAGCGGAACATGACGAGGGGTTGATGGATGACATCAGCGGACAGAATTTTTATGCTGTTTTAAGCTGCAAATTGATTTGGATAAATTAGACATAGTGGAATGTGTGTATATTATTATATGAAGTGGTGTAGTACAGTCAGAAATACAGTAAGAAATACAGTGTGCGTGTCAGTGTTACAAAAATGGTACTTGGTAAGGATTTTTTTTTTTTCTTTTTGTGTGTGTGTGTGTGTGTGTGTGTTATTTTTTAATAAGTGTTTACGAAAACATTTATGTACAGTCCTGTTGAAACCTAAAAATGTTAATTTGATCTATTTACTATTTATCTCATTCGTTCTTTTATTTATTTATTTTTTTGCTTATTTAAGTTGATTTTTGATTTGCTTATTGTTTTGATTTTTTTGGCTTAAAAACTATTAATAAAAGTGAATTATGTGACAGAAATATCATCATTAATCAATGTCTTGCATCAATCAATCAATCAATCAATCAATCATTTTTTCACTTTGTTGAATAACTGGGATTAATTCTTTTATATTGTCTGCAAAAAAAAAAAAAGGAAAAATGTTTTACAAGATTTGGTCTCAGCTGCTTCTAACCGGTTTCTCATGATAAAACATCACGAAAAATAAATAAATAAAAAGATCGAACATTGAGAACATTTGCATTAACATTTACATAAGGTTCCAGGGTTCGTGTAAATAAGTGTAGATTTTCTTCGCCTCACACCTCCAGGGTCAGGGGGTTGAATCTCGTTCTGTGTGCATGCAGTTTGCACGTTCTCCCGGTGCTTGATGTGTTTCCTCCAGTGTCCAAATTGCCTGTAGTGTATTAATGGTTTTGTGAGTGTGTGTAAGCCTGGGATAGTTTCCAGCCCCATAGCCCCCAACCCCTGTGACCCTGCACGGGATAATTTAGCCTTATAGATAATGGCTGTATGGATGGATGTATGGATGGATTTTCTTAGTAAAGTAGTTTCTGATGTAAGCTTGGCGAATACGGAGACATTTATTTATAAAGCAGATGCTTTTATTCAAAGTAATGCAAAATCCAGTCTAAACCTACAGCTCCAGAGCCCCACAATGGCATTTAAACTCACGAGCTTACGGTCAATAGTACAGAGTGTGCACCGCTGAGCTAAGAAACTGTAGGAAAATGTTAAATTACACCACATGCAAAGGTCATCGAATGAGGGCTGACTGGAATTCAGAAAAGCGCATGTGAGCCAAATAATGCAGATTAATCTGGGCGCTTATGTTTTTTCTACGACTCAATGAAGCTTTAAAGTTTACATTTGTGTTGTGAGTAACAAAGTAATGGATTATGTTAAGGGTCATCGGAATATTAAAATCCCTTTAAATTCTGTCCTATTCTTAAAGGAGCAGCTCAATGGAGAGATTGACAAGATGATATTTAAAATATGGATTTAACCCTTCGAATCTCTGAAACGTCTTCTTAGTTATACGACAACTAGCAACCATGTACAAGCTACCACACGAACATCTTTCTTTAAAGGCGTCACAGGACACGAAGAAAGCTCGAACACCTGATTCTTGATCCTCAATCATTCACCAGCACCGCTTGCACGTTACGTGGAAATCCATTCGGAGTTATCGGCACTTCCAAGGAGTTCCTGGGAGGCCGGCATTTCAGCAATGAGTCCGATCGTGGCTCTGTCGTAGTGAGAAAACGTTCTACCTCGATGGTATCCAAGCACTAGTGAAACGCTGGGATAAGTGCATTTGAGTAACAGGGGATTAGTAAACAGGATTAGTGAGTTCTGTTATTCTGCGCAATTAAAAGTCCCGGTTTGACTTGAACAACCCTCACAGAATGCATTTTTCTTCATAATCATAGGCATTTCATGGAAGCTTCTTGACTTAAATTGGCTCTTTTTCACACGGAATAAAGCCGCCACAGTCTTGAAGAAAAGTTATGTTTCGAGAACTGGAACATCATGAAACATTTCAAACATCATCTGGCTTCTCCTCCTTCAGCCTCAGAAGCAGTTTGCACAGATGATGAATGACTTTTCTTCAAAAACATCTTGTTTCTCTGGAAACTTGGAGTACTATATACCTATCTTACGACTAAAGTATACTGATGAAGTTACTACCTGCACTTTTATATACTGTGGAAGAAGATGACATCATTTACGGCTTTAACTAATTGTTTCTCCTATACTGTATACTGTCTAACCACTCGTGTATTGGAGATGTTAGACTATAAGAATTTTGTTGAATCCCCTGTGATTTCGCGTTACTGCATGTGTTACAGTTTGTACTGCATTGTTTTTTTCATGTGTGTTTCTCATTGTTCTCATTGTTTTCACGGCATGGAAACGAGGTCTCAGTTTGGTCACAAATCCTGCCCTCTGTCTCCCATCACAAAACCTCACAAAGATCTATTTATAGTCTTGTTTCTGATATCTGGTTTTTGTTTTTCCTTTTTTTCCATATGCACTATTGTTTATCACATCATTTTTTAACTACGTAATTCTATAAGAGAATAAATCGCGACTGTGAAGAACATGCTCAACTCCAAGCAAATAATCTTTTCAATTTGCTTGGCTGAAAATATATCCAGAGGGGATGATTTGTTGCAGGCATGCCTTTTTTTCATCTTCATCTTTTTTTTTTTTTTTTTAACAGTTTTCAACAGATGAGTACATCTCATGACAGTGGGGGGAAAATGTAATGTTTCTATTTATACCTCTTGCATAATGCCATTTTTGAAGGATTTTTTTTTCATTATATTTAATTTAGATTCAAAGTGGACAACAGCATTCTTTTGCTCCTATCAAGCAAGTCATTTACTCACTCACTCGCCCATTGTTTATACCGCTTTATCCTGTATTCAGGGTCGCGGGGGCCTGGAGCCTAGCCTGGGAGGCTTAGGGTACACCCTGGACGGGGTGCCAATCCATCGCAGGGCACACACACATATAGTACTCACACTACAGGAAATTTGGGAACACTTATTAGCCTAATCTACATGTCTTTGGACTGTGGGAGGAAACCGGAGTACCCGGAGGAAACCCACCAAGCACGGGGAGACATGCAAACTCTATGCACTCAGAGACAGGAATCGAGTCTGGCCGGGAATCGAACCCAGACCCTGGAGGTGCAAGGTGACGGTGCTAACCACTACACCACGGCGCCGCCAGCAAGTCATTTATTTAGCTTCATTTTTATTCAGAATAAATAGGTGGATGGAATATATTGCTTGCTTTTGGTCAGTGTGTGCAAATAATCTACATCCACCATGCACAGAATTGTCTATTCACTAATCACATGCCCAATGTACAGTAGAAAGTGATTTTACAGTGGCGGCATGGTGGCTTAATGGTTCGCACCGTCACCTCGCACCTCCGGATAAACCGGGATTTTGGTTTTTGGTAGGTTGATTGGAGTTTCAATAAATTTCACATAGCGTATGAATGGATCTGTTAATGTGTGTGTTTGTGCTCTGAGAGATCATATCCAGGTTGTATCCCCACCTTGCTAATACTATAGAGATTAAAAATGAACGTGGCTATCATTCATCATAATTATCTATAATCAAACATTAGCGAGCAATTATTCATGTTATACAGCGCCACAGAGCTGAAGATGTGTTTTACACCTAAATGAGATCCTGTGAAAGCTTATTTACACTAAAAATGCTCCTTGATGAGGACAAGTAAACATGTTATTAAAAAAAAAAGTGTGATACAAGAGTATATTAAGCAATTCTTGCAATTTGAAATTATATTAATATGAGCCGCGACAAACACAGATAACGTAACGTTTGCATAACGTCGCAGTGTAAATGCTAGAAGCTGTGGAAAGCGAAGAAGCACGTGTGAAATAAAGTCGCCTTTAACGAATGGTCACAGCATAAGCAGCTTCAGCATTTGTTGACTTCTTAGAGAAGATAAAGGTTACACAGCTTCTCTCCTGCACTCGAATCCCATCCTATCTCTTCGCCCCTCCCTCGGTTGCTCCCTAATGCTCTCGCAGTGATGAAACGCAGATGGGCCTCGGCCTAGAACTTGCATACTGTGCATAAATAGCATATTTAATTAGACTGTGGACGCGCTCTAAATCAAATTACCCTCCGAAAGACAGGAACACTTACATTAACAGTGTTCCCGAGCCGCAACGCAGCCAAAATTTAAATTAGTAACAGATAATTAGGATAAGAGCGAGAACTTAGGCCGACGTTTTCCGGCGCGTAATTGCAGCGCATGCGAAACATACTGCTTTAGCTAATTAGACGTGGCGCGCGCGGGGATCGAGGTCAGGCCAGGGAGAGGATCCTCTGATGAAACGGGAGAGGGGACGGCATTGTGCTGGTGAGGACAGAAAAGTTTAAAGGACCTCTCTGTCCTCTAATGCGCCTCGCAATGTCTTGAGCTGTGGACCAGTGGGAAAGTTGGAGAGAAAGAGTGGAACTGAAACGCAGGAGTCCAAACTTACAGGTTCAACTTTTAATTAGCAAGCAGATGGAAATTTGACCAGAGGACAGGGACACTCTGGAGAGAACCGAATGTGTAATTATTGAAGTTACAAAGTTGTGTTGCTGCAGTAAAATCAGGTTTGTATTTAACTAGAAACAAGCAAGCAGCATTAGCACTGACGGGAACCTTGTGTCACACCAATGATGGAATAACTAATTGTGTAGAATATTTAGAAATCACTTGTCCAAAGTAGAAATTAAATTTTGTGTATACAACTTAATTAACATTTTTTTATTTATTTAAACTTTATTTATTTAAATTCAATGCACATTTGTGACTATTTTTAAGTAATGCTAACTAACATTAATCAATTTTCTTTTTCTATACATATCAAAGTATATAAAGTTGGCGTGTCTATACATTGAGGATATTAATGAAAAAATTAATTTGGGGACGTAAGATAAGTAATAGAACACATCTAGATGGTTTTTGGAATCTTTGTCTGTTTGTCAGTTTGTCAGCCTTGTTTTATTCCAATCAGCCCACGAGAAGAGAAGACATGCAAATTTGAAATTCTAATGTAAAACGCCCTTATATATATATTAAAAAACAACCTTGAAAAAAAAAATCATTAGTTCATCTCAAAATTTAACAGAAGGCGCTGTATGTTTTTTAATTCGCTCTTAGTGTGCAATTGAAATTTGCTTAATAAACGTGATCTTAAATCACTTAACCACGTAAAATTTAAGTTAATTCCAAAATTCAACAGATGGCGTACATTTTTAAAAACATGCTTATAAGTGTGCAATTAAACTCTCACGTGAACAAAGTGCAGGCACAGCTACAGTAGTAATTAATAAACTCATAAACATTCTTCATTTTCTTTAGCAGTGTCTGATGTGTCATAGAGCTCCAAAGTAGGCTGAAATGCCCGGCTTCCAGAGCGTCATAATACTACCTTTTATAATAGTGTTGCATAACTACAGTATATAACCTAAAACATGTCAATCATAGTCGCAATCTACAGGTTGGGATGCCTGGTGTTCGAAAAGTGGAACTTCCTCAGATGCGTTCTTAATAGATTGCTTAATCCTACATTTCCACATTGCTAGCAAAACACAAACATGATGGCGGCAAAAATTTCTTCACCACTTCAGCTTTAACAACTGCTCTTACACCCTTTTTTTCAATACAGGTAAAATACGTTCAATATTTTGACTGCTACATCTTACATACAGCTTTAGTGGTGGATAAAGATAAAGGACAGCAATAGAAAATACAGCATTTCCCATTAACCATGGCTATGAGATAGTGATGGGAAGTTTGAATCATTTTAGTGACTCGGTTCTTTAAATCTCGTTCATCAAAATGACCGCCTTTTTTTTTTTAATCATTTCGTTCTTTTCTATCCAGAAATAAATTTTAATTTGTTTTCAATAAAAATACCCTCAATACATCTACATGCACAAATTTTGGTTATAGTTCCAGTTATAAAAAATATTACAATGCAACCAAGGACATACTATAATTAACAGAATGAGCAGCTCACCTCCCATATCTTCCAATCTGAGTCGTTCGTTCTTTTAAATCTATTGCACCGCATAGCGTCTATGGGTGTCACGTGTCAAAAGAACGAACGACTTGAGACTTGAAGACTCATTGCTGAGAATCGTTTAATACTGTTTCCTATATATAACATACAGAGGTTTTGCGATGCTTTGCGCAAGCGCGCCCAGTAGAAAATGAACGAATCACTCTCCGAGACGACTCATTCATCTGAGTCATGTTAAAGATTCGTTAAAAAAGAACGAATCGTTCATGAACGATCCATCACTACTATGAGATAAGAGTACACTCTGGATGGCCCAGGCAGGGGTACCGTTAAGGGTGGGATAAGTATGGACAATTCCAAGAGCCCTTGACTTTCCAGGTAGCCCATAAGAAAATACCATGCAATTGTAAACAGTTGGCTTTGTCAAGGTTGGATGCCTGGTATGATAATTTTTTAAAGGGGCCCAGAATCTGCACCATAGACATACAATTTTGAACAATTCTTTTTTTTTCGCTAGGAAATGTGTGACCCAAACATTGAACCCAAAAGAAATTAGTTTGAAGAATAAGGGTGCTTTCACACCTATAGCATTTGATGCGCACCAAACATGTTTGGTTTTTTGGTTCGGTTCATTTGCGTTGATGTGAACCCAATCTCGGTACTTTGGTGTGCACCAAATCAATCAATCCGAGACCTGCTTGAAGGGGTGGTCTCGGACCGCTCTGTCCGCTCTACTTTGGCACGGTTCGTCTGGTGTAAAAGCAACCAAACCAAATCTGACGAAATATTATAGTTTAATGCACTTTAACAATTCTTTTGCAATTCTCAGACAGTTGAATAATGCCGTATTAAGACAAAAAAACTTTGGGCGAAGTATATAGAAGTGCATGATGTACTTAGCAAGACGGGAAGTTCTGGAAAAGAGAAAGACAAGTTTCCCTGGTATGACGCTTTGGATGGAATACTCGGGACAAAACCTATCCATAAGAAAGCACCCTAAAAGGACAAGGAAACACAAACAGGCAGTAACCCCCAAGCACAGGATCAAACCAGTAACCCTGGAAGAGTGAGGCATTCTTCTGATTTATCCACACATATACTATATTTGAAATAAAAGTTCTTAACAGTATAATGGGCAAATTGTATAACGTAATGGTGCTATAATAATGCAAACTTTCACCAGATCTACTGGAACGTGTTCAGGCTGTTATTTAGTGGTTTTTACATTAAATCTATGGTTATATCTCAGTGGCTGCATTAAAGAGCGTGCTAAATAACCGAGCTCGATTCAGCACACCTTCAAGTCGTTACAGAGGAGTAATCTTTTGTAATAAAAGTGTTAAGACATCATTAACCTTCCTCATAACCTCTATCATTGAGGGTGCTTGAGAACATTTTAAGACATTGGACGTTTTCCAAATAACTCACAGATACACATTAAATGCCTTTGTGCCTCACTTTGGAGGCACAAAATATTAACCTGAGCGAACAGAGCTTATGTTATGAACATGTTTCTTTATCCTATTCACGTGAGGTTCAGTAAGTTCAATAAAAGCCACTTGAGGATTTATTATATTGAAATAATATAATAATAAAATATTAAATTTGTACTGTTTAAACTTAAATGACATTTGTTCTGACATGCTTTTTTTTTTTAAAAAAGCAGCATAGTTGAGATTTTGGATTACAGGGTTGCCAGGGTTGAGATTTACCCCCCCCCCCCCCCCCCCCACCACCACCACCACCACCACCACCACCAAATCAATCAAGCAATCAATCAATCAATCAGCCATCAGTCTGGGAGTAGGTTAAAAATAATGCATGATCACCAATATATTGTTTTAAACAACAAAAAATGGAATTAAATCAAATCATTTTATGCAAACCTAGTGCTATTTTAAGATTAATAATTAATATAGTTGTGAATCACTAGAAGACTGGTTCGATTCTATTTAATATATTTTTGAGCATTGATATATTTTAGTAAGAGCCATATTAAAGACTACTAAAAGTACTTACTAAAACTACAGTAGTAAACTGCTAATTCTTAAGGTTCATGCGATTTTGAAAACTATTTACAGCGCTCCACACTCCAGCCCATTAGGTGGCAGTAATGCATATACATAGAGGAAGAAGCACTATATATTTTTTTCTAGTACTTTAAGTTGATCTATATAGGCTAACTTTTAAAGCATGAATCGAAAAAACTAAATCGGCGATTCTGTGAATCGACTCATTCTACTGAACTGAATTTTCTAGATTAAATCGCAGAGTTCTAAACATTAATCTGAAATGCATGCGCACACAGTGCCGTCGTTTCTTACTATGAAAAATGAAGAAAAATACAACCTGCAACCTTTTGTACTGCTTTTAAGGCGTAGCTTTGCTTGCTACAGTAATACATCCTAATCCTGCTGGTTTATTCTAACTGTCACTTTTCCCGTCAAGATCTCAACTTTATCTAAACGCCAAAGTAGATTCAGTGGAGATAGCATGTAATGCCTCTTAGTTTTCGTTCTCCTGCTCAGTCTCAAGCTGATTAATTCTGGGCTTCTGGCATAGCCTGGCCTTTTGGCCACATTTGCTGATCATGCTAAGTGATTAGCGAGTACAGATCATTATCCCAAAGGCGGCTGTGTGGGGATTTAGTGTCTCAATACTTGGTAGTGTGGCAGTGTGGACTTCTCGCATGGTCATATTGGGAAAATGTCCTCAGGAACCGTCCCATCTCTCTCTCTCTCTCTCTCTCTCTCTCTCTCTCTTTCTTTTTTGCAGTCACGCTTCTGCTAGCATCTGAGCAATGTCGTGCTCTGCATGGTAATTAGGTTCCTTTGTTCGTCTGAACAGCAGTGGTGACGTAAAAGCAGCATTTGTGTGTATGTGTGTGTGTGTGTGTGTGTGGTAGCAAACTAAAGACTTATTAAGCCCTTTCTTAATGTTGCTGTATTTGTTGACTCTTTAGACTGGAGAGATGAATTATTCGTTCATTGTCATTTGCCAAGCATTGTTTTTACGTAACGGCACAAACGGGATTATTAGCATATTCCACGCCAGCCGTATTATCATCTGTTAGCATTGCTGTCAACAGCGGTGACATTTTTAGAGCCGGATGATTAGCAAAAACCGCTGAGTCATTCCTTATCACCCGACATAAGCGGCGTAATGCCATGTTCGTCTCGTCGGTCGTTACGAACTGACTCATAAACGCACATGTTGTGTTAGGTCATCATCATCATCATCACCACGGCACGCGTAATTCTCTGCTAATAAGCGTTAGGCTACTGCCTAATCAGCCAGTCGTCTTGCTCGCGTTACTGTACAAGGCCACGGTAGAGCCGGAATCAGACGGGCTGCTGGGTAATCGCTCCGCGCTCTGCACGTTGAGCTCGTGTTCGGCCTCATGGCTAGTGTCAGGGTAAGCGGAGGTGGCAGAGGGGCAGCGTGGCTCTGTGTGAGGAGATGCCAAGCCGTCAGCACGCATTAGCCCACATCCACACACACATCCACACACACACTCCAGATCTAGACAAACTCTACATCCACATCCACACACCCACCCGCAGCACAAGTAAGCAGGAGAGGAGAAGATGCCCTGATATCTACAGTAGGTCTCTGTCTCACACAAACATACGCACATGCACACATGATTCCAGCACTTGGGTCAAAGCAAGACTGGAGAATCGCCTTTAGCTACAGACTTATAAGGTCATTTATTTTGCTCTTTTTCGATGCAGAAATTGATTTATTTATTTTTTTTAAATATGAAATACTATGAAAACCACTTCCACGTCTTGAATAATGACTCTTTGTGTAAGTATGGTGAACAAAACTATTTTTTTGTGTACAGAGCGATCAAAATAAACCTTTTATTAATTGGTACTTTAGAGCCTTTTAAATTCAGTTTGAATCCAACTATTTGTATTCTTGAATTCACAGCTCTAAAAATAGTTACGGCTGTAGCTCTCGATAACCAATTTTATATATAAAAAAAACAATTAGTTTTTTTTATAACTTGTCGCCAACTTGCGAAAGAGGTGCATCTGACCAAAGGAACTGTAGCTAATCATTCACAGACACCATTTCCACATTACAGGAACTCCCGTAATGTGTAGTGTGGGAGTGTCACATCCCATGTATAGTCCTGACCTCGCTTCAAGCCATTTCCACATGTTTGGGTTATTAAAGGGGTTCCTGGGAGGCCAGCATTCCAGACGTGGCTTCGTCGTACTGAAAACTTTTACTTTCTTGATGTATCCAAACACTAGTGAAATGGTGAGATAAGTGTCGCAGGGCGATAAGATAACATAAGATAAGGTAAGATAAAACTTTACTAATCCTGCAGGAAATTATTGTGACAGTGAAATTAAGTAATAGATAAAAGTAAAAAAAAATTTTTTATATATATATATATATATCCACAAACTAGACATGAGAAAAACAAAAGTAGAATGCTGCAACCAGAAGCAATAAAAATTGCAAAACCAGATTCTGATGTAGAATTGAACATAGCGACAGTGACGAGTAATATTGCATGTGATATTGATATTGCGCATGATATTTATGAATACCAATTGCTATAGGAGTTAGAAAGTTGGATGGTCTACAGGGAGGAAAGACCTCCTGGTGCTTTTCCATGGTCTCAATCTACGACTTGAATATGCTCCAGTAGGACACCAGTGTGGCATGCAGCGGATGGGACGCATCGTTCGGAATCCTGAGAAGTTTCTTCTCCTCTTAGACACCTCTGCCAGCTCCACGGCAATGACAGAGCCAGCTTTCCTAATAAGCTTGTTGAGTCTGTTGGCACCTTCACTCGCGCTTCCCATGCACACTACGGCATAGAACATGGCACTGGTTACCACTGAGACAAAAAACATCTGCAGCATGGTTCTGCAGACATTAAGACTTCTAAGAAAAAAAGAAGAAAAGAAAAACAACAAAAAAAGAAAAAAATTTGTTTTTAGTCCAGTCTAGCGTATTGTTTATGAGGACACTTAGATGCTTATAGTTTAAGCTAGTTTCTACACAATTAAAAATTTATTTCGAAATGTATTCATACGATTATAGGAGACAGATGCAACAAATGTTTGCCGTTCTCAAGGTATATATATAGTATAATACATTTATCATAAATAAATTTGTGTATTTATTGGAGCTTTAGGGATTCTAAAGTTGACACCAAAATTGTTTAAAGAAAAAACAAGGTTATAATTTTCACTTAATAAAAATTGGTCTCTCTAATAAGTGGTTAAACAATCGGTAAATATTTGCATTAATCATATAAAATGAAAGGATGTAGATTTATTAATATAATTTGTTGTAGTAATGCGAACATTATAGTATATCAAAACGATATACTTAAGCGGAGATCCTGCCTATATTTTAAATACATTAATTCTTCTTCTTATTATTATTTTTTAATTATTTTACTTTATTTATTTAATTTCTCATTTAAATGTTTTTTAGTTTTAAAGCTATTTTTTTTAAGTTATCATAAATATATAATATATAATATTAAGTAAGCGAGTGAAACCCCTGATCCTTGTAACTTGACAAATGAATGGTCATCAACTGTCTGTGGCACCTGTACACACAATCATTCACAAACACCATTTGCACCTTACAGGTACGTGGCTGGGAGTTATTGCGACATTCCTCGTAAAGTCCTGACCTCGCTCCAAGCCATTTGCACATTTTTGGTTGATTGAAGGAGTTCCTGAGAAACCTATCCTTTCTACCTTGATGGTGTCCAAGCACTACTGAAACACTGAGATAAGTGCATTAGTGTAGCAGGGGATTATACAGAAAAATAAAGTATTATTTAGTAGTTTTTACTATTCTGTTATTCTACAAATTCAAAAGTCCAGGTTTGACTTGAACAGCCCGTTATTAGTGTGCGTAATTATAGGAGGAAGATATTTAGTGTATTGTCGGGATGCGAGTACAGCACCATTGTGATGACAGAAACTCAATAGCCGATGTCAGTATTCCCCAATCATGTGCTTTGTTCTAAATGTCATGAGACCTCAGTCACATTGAACATGTCAGTAAACATGAGGCTGATGTGGAAGTTCATCAATTGAAATTCAGTTGCTTTGACACTGTGTTTTAGTCGCCGCTTTTAGAACAAGGCTTTGAATTAAGGATGAATCAGTGTTGTCGAGGGTGTGTCTTTTCTTTTCTTGTACATTTTAAATAGTTTTACACTTTCTGAATCTGTCCTTAAAACACCACCATCGCTTTAGCGCCAGTATCATGCCGTTTTTTGTGATATACCCATTAAGGTCGAGTTTTATGTATCGAGAAAACATTTTTCAGACATGAAAGATTCACCAAATTCACAAAACCTGATTAGCACTATGCTGTAAAAAAAAAAAAAAAAAAAAAGTCTCCCTGCAATCTCAGTAAAAGCTAATGAATCACTGGAACTCGCATATTAGTGAGGAACTCCCCAACACGACAATCTCTATTTTTCTCATTAGATTGCGCTGCAGTGCGTCTGGCAGCAGCCGAACGATTATTCGAAAGGAGGGAAAAAAAAATAAAACAAGCTCGAGCCGTCAATACAGACTGCAGCAGGAAGTGCGAGCCTGCTGTTCATCGCATCGACTTCAGTTTACGTCCAGCCCCGTACTGTATTAGTGACTGTTTATTCATTTGCTTGCTTCCCGGAGGATCTTCGCTTCAGAAGCGCTTCGTTTTCCTGTTTCTTTGGAAAACTCTGGCCGGTTAGAACAAACCTCTAGACAGTTTATTTATTTACTTGTTTATTTATTGATTTATACATTTTTATTGGTTTTTATTAGACCTGACATGTGACAGGGGTCATAATTTAATTATTGTAAATAGTAATGCTATAGATATGTGATTCTGTGGAATGTTGAAGTGCGATAAGGCCCTGGATAAACCTTACTGGTACTGACATCTAGAACTGGGATTTATTCCCAGAATTTTTTTGTTTGTTTGACATTTTTCAAGGTTCATACAATAGAACGTATGGAATGCTAGTGGGTCTGTACTTTCTCAATGTGTCTAAATGGAGAGATTAATAAAGTGATATAGGTTATATTATTTAGGAGGAGATTATGGATTTTCCTTCATATTTATTCCCTGATTTTTATTTTTATTTTTTAATTATCGTGAGTCAGTCTAAATCATGCATGACGACGCGTGTAAAAAAAAAGGGCAAAGTGCATGAACCTGAGTGCACTTCTCTTCTTTTTCTCTTTCTCTTCCGTCCTTTGTCTCTTTGTCTTTGTCAGTAGTTCAAAGACGGCATTATGCGTGACGGCACGTCAGAACGCAGCGCAAACATCGCCCTCTCTTTTCTGTGTCAGATTTCACTTTTAGAATTCTTCTTTTTTTGTTCTAAGTCAGAACTTTGTACTCCAGTACACTCTCTTTCTGAGTCCATCTCCATTTTCTTGTCATATCTTTTTCACCGTTTTAGATTGACTTGTTACTCTCTCCAACTCCCCATCCCACCCCCCCCCCTTCGTTCTCCCCCCACTCCCCAGTCTCCACGCACTCCTGCGATGCAGAAGAACTTCCTTTTCTCCTCTCATCTCATCTGCCTACTCATCTATATCAGGACACGAGTCCCTTCATAGGGCTGCACCAGCTGTCACTGTCGACTGTGCCGCGTCCTTTTTTTCTGCCATCCATCATCCCAACCCTCCCATTTCCACACCAATCGTCCGTCTATTGTCAGACGGAGAGACAGGTATACTCAACCGTCCTCCCTCCATCTCCATCTCCATCTCCTTTCCCTTCTCAGATGGGCGTGTTTCTTCCTTCAGCCACTCTTCTACTTTTTAAGCACAATTTACTCCGGGCTAAGTGCTGAGTGCAGCTTCTTACTATGATGGCTCTGTTTTTTTTTTTTTTCATTCCTTTTCTTTTCCTCATAAGAAAAAAATATATGAATGCATATTATTTGCTGTTCCGCAGACTGCTGTTTCGGAGAAAAATGCATTCCTGCCCTAGTAATTGCCACCACGATATTACACCGGATCTTTCCATAATTCACATGAATATGTCTTTTATATGTTTCTGAAAGGAGATTGCAGTGAAATGACGATGTTCCCGTGGGTTTCTGCATCCATGCCACAAAAAGCTAAAAAAAAAAAGTCAAAAATAAATAAACTTAGCCACTTAGAATGCTTTCTATATCTATATCTGCCAATTAAAAGGCTTGTTTTTTTTCATCGCTCGGAATGAGGCATAGTGCTAAATCAATCTCGTAGAAAATCAGAGAAAAGACACAGCAAAATGGTTTCGCCATAATGAAAACTTACAGCTGAGTCGCAAATCACAGCTTGATTTATTCTATTCCATTTCATCCTATTCTATTCTAATTATATATTTATTTACTTATTTATTTACTTATTTATTTATTTATGTACAATGTGAAGCAGCCTCCTAATTTTTATGTTATTGGCAATTATATGTACTGGATCATGTGTGTTGAGAAAAAAGGAAAAAAATAAATAGATTTTGCCTAGTAATACCAAAAAAAATGGTTTTCATACAGACTGTTGGTTACTTTTTTCTTTACTCACACATTTAGTCCTGACGATATTTTAACCTGCAGTGCATTTTCATTCTCACGAGACGTTGACTATCAGAAAGAAATCATTTGTAAAGCTTTCCAATCAGTCTCTAACTGCAGGAAAGTACAGGATTCCTGCCATACAGCAGAAATAAGATCTCAGCTGGACAACTGGAATCTTTACACGATGACTCTGAGCGAGCAAAATGAGAACTGGTCTTATTACTATGTTTGTTTCACAACCTAGTAAGAAATATCGTACTAGAAAAATGCATATATATATATATATATATATATATATATATATATTTTTTTTTTCTAGTACGATATTTCTTACTAGGTGCAGAACATTTTGGTTTATATATATATATATATATATACAGTGTGATTTTAAAACAAAAAAGCTGGCATAAACAATTTCGAGCATGCACGAATCCCTTCTTTATATCTCTGACATTTCTGTCAGCCCGCAGGCAATATAGAGCAAGCTTTGCATTCGGAGCATGCCATCAAAAAAAGGGGGGGAAAAAACGCCTTTTAGCGGCTCGGCTGGAATCGAAATGGGGTTCACCACAGGTAACTCAGAAATGAACTCGAGTGTCAGAGCAATAGGCTCGCTCCAGCACACTCCTAATATCGGAGCAAAGGAGGACAATGCTGGAGCAACATCTGATTAGAGCGGCTCAGCCTGAACATTAGGTTTCTATGGGAACAGGATATTATGTGCCGGCCCTGGCAAAACAGGAAGTTTATGTCTGCCGGCTTGCCGCGTTTGCTGTGCGACCTCTGGCCTTGCTAGCTGTGGGATTTTTATTTATTTATTTATTTATTTATTTATTTTTAGCTAACTAATATTAGGTTGATTTTTGGATTTTGTTGTTTTGGTTGCAGCAATTTTGATAATCGAAGCCAGCTGGATATATTTAATAAAATTCAGCAGCTACATTTGGATATAAAAGCTATTATCTTTGTTTTCATCTAGAAGGAAGGACAGAATTACAAAACTGCAAAAAAGCACAATAAAGCACATTTTTACTGTATAAACATATTATTATTTTTTTATGGTTTAGGCAAAACTGTCTACCCCTTCTTAATTATGACTTTAACCACTTCAAAGAAAAGGATTGTCAAGAGATTAGCTTCTGACTGTAAGATATTTGGCTAGTCAGAAAAACATACAGTACATTAACTTAATTAGCTATCCAGGTCTAAGACAGACAGACAGACAGGCAGACAGACAGACAGAAAGACAGACATGTCCTTGAGGGAAATTCAAAATATGTGCTAACAATGAGCTAATGTTAAGATCAACTACTTAGCTTCTCACTGGGCTGCTTGCTAGCTACCCAGCATGGTGGTTTTCTCTATTATTTGTGGCTAAGCTACCTTTTTGCTCATTTTATGGTTGTTGTTGTTGTTGTTTGCTGATATCAGTAATAAAATACATACTACTATGGTTCTGCCTATGCTAACTGCCAATATTGTGTCACTGCTAACATTGGTTAATTGATCATATCAGTTAGGAAAACAAGACAGACATGCTACTATGCTACATACTGTAATATGCTAGCTGACTGTTAATATCTGCTACTTGCTAATGTCAGTTTAACAATGCTCTACATTTTAACTCTTTTTTTATTTTATTTACTAAACATGGACGTTAGCTAAAGTCCGATTAGCCTCAGAATTGCATTTAGGAATCCTACTGATGCGCAGAAATGTCACATATGAGAAATAGTACCTAATGTCCTATAGTTTACTAATAAAGTACAGTAAATAAATATATTTCCATGCTACATGGTTTTCTTAAAGTCAAGTGCAGAAGAAAAGGCAAAAATAAAGCACCATTATAACCTCTTTTGGACAGAATCCATCCACAGTGGTTTTATCCATACCTGGCATTAACATGCATCCTGGGTGATCGCATAACAAGCGGACAGCCGAGACAAATAGCCGTTCACACCTGGCATTATGAACGCACCTCTCCAGTGATGACTTGTGATTTGATTTCATACATCGTTTCCGCTGGAAGAAGGCGTGATGCACATTTATTACGCCAGTCTTCCACTTTGGGGATTTAATTTTTTTTCTAGGCAATGTCCCACGAATTATATTTCGTGCGTTTCAAATTAAGTTTTAATTGCATGGTTTTCCACTGCATTTATTATTTAGGAGGAAATATAATCATGTAAACCTGTAAAGGTTGTTTTAAACATTTTAATCACAGGGTCTGCTAGGACAACATGAATAATCTGAGATGAGACAACAAATAAACTGCTTTCGTTTCTGTGGTATAAAACAGACACCTTGATTGAGGAACTAAGGACCTCTTAGTCCGAGGGTGGGATTTCTTTCTTTTTTTTTTTGTTTTTTTAAAGCAGCAGAAGCCAGATCTAACACATGGTATTATGGCAGCTGGACAGAGCGGACAGTTTTCCCTCAGGCCATTTGACTTTTAGAGGAAATGCTGGCTTCCTTCCATGCCAGGAGCGGACTGATGTCATCATCCAGCCACACTGGAGAAGAGTGTCTCCTTCAAGCAGCTTTGCTCAACTCAAGTGTCCTCGATTGCGTTAAGTGTGCACCAAGAAGGAAAGCAACAGCAATGCGGGGAGACTTCGAAACTATTATTTGCCGGTGCAGTGATACGGCTAAAAGGCCATTTCAGCCGTATCACTAGACTGGCCAAATAAGGGCAGAGAATCGCTGTAAAAAAATAAAAATAAATAAAATACTCTAAGCATAGTAAATTTACCGTCATTAAGCAACTTTTAGGTCGCTGATGTGCAAACAACCGTGCACTATTACTCAACCGGACGCTTCTTAGTGTTTAATTACTATTTTCCTCAGCTTGCTTAAAAGTGTTGGTGAGTTATTGCAACATGTATACTTGCTGACATTTCTCTCCCTTATGATGGGCTGATGCAAGCTAGTGATTATCTAGCTCCCAGCATGCCTGTGTGCAATAACAAGCCATAACGGCGCAAAAAGAAAAAAAAATACAGCAGCCTAATTTCAGCCTGATCTGTCTCAAAATAAAAAGCGATTTCCTTCAATTTTTGAGAGAGTAAATTCATGAGAAAAGACAAAAATTCTGCCTTGTCAAAAGTTTCACTTGTTTGGAAGTTTTCTTATGAGTCGGCTTGTGCATATTTTCAATGTTTTTTTCTTAATCATGAGATGGCTACAGTATGTTAGCTAACAGTGCTCATGTCGCTAAGATGCATGTTTTTGAATTAATATGCAGGTCAAGTTAATAAATTATTATTATTATTATTATTTTTTTAAAGAAGTATATCTTATAATCATTTTTGAACTTTGTATATAAATTGTTATCATAAAATTTACAATTAAAAAAAATTCTGACTTCTTGTTTTTGATGACATGTGTGCTCGATTAGATTGGAATTTGGGGAGTTTGGATGCTAGGTCAGTGGCCTTGGGCTTTTTGCCTGCTGGGCCTCCTGTGTGGCATGCTGTGGTGCACTGGATGCTCTGGCACCTTTCTATCCTGGGCAGCAGGTTGTGCTGGATTGGCTTTTCTGTGGGGTCAGACCAGACAGCTGGCCTTAAGTCCCCGTGGGCATGGGTGAGCCTTAGGCACCATGATCCTATCACCAGATTGCTGGTGTTGATTGGTAATGTTGTACATCTACATATTGAACAACATCACCAATCACCAATATATACTCTTTATATGTTGATGCAATTATATTGTATATATATATATGCAAAGTGTGACTAGATAAATAGACGAGTTTTAAAAAATTTTCTATAATTTAGGTATACCTAACCTTCTACATTCCCTTGAACATTCTGAACACTTTACTGAGATTGATCTTCTTTTCTCCTATGCAGGTCAGTCTGCCCAATGACTCCAGCTGTGTGGAGGAGATTTTGCGGGTAAGTGAGTAATTGCACCTGCCTCCTACACCTCTCACACAGTGACACATAAACATCCCTGGCATGGGTCCTTAGCTTATAAGCCGTACTTAAAAAAAAACTCACACAAGGAAATCTATTACTTTTTAAGGATTTGTAGCATGGATTTATTAATTTTTTGCTTGTTATTTATTACATGAAAAATTAGATGCTAATTTCGTTTCCTCATTAGCGACGTTGTTGATTCGAACATGTAGCTGCTCGCACTCATCTATTGTGTTCCTAGATCAGTTTTATCTTAACCCTGAAATAGATATGGGTTACTATGTTTTCTACATCTTGGTTCATGCCCCGTTCTGTTAACTGTTGTTTCCCAGGCAACCTGGGTTGTTTCTGTCATTCAGAGCACGCTCAGAGCTTACGGTGACTCAGATATGACTCACGTTCACGTCAGCAGCTCGGACAAGGACACGAGCGTCGGTCATTTATGATGTCAAACAGTAAAGCTGCTTTCTTTAGAGGAGAAGTCTCCGACTGGGTTCTGAAATAGTTCTCGAGTTGATGAAGTGCTAATCTCATGTAATCATGGCTAAGAAGCTGTTAAGCCTGGGAAAAGTAAAAGTCAGTATTAGTTATCAGAGGTGGGCAGCACAAGCAAGGCTCGTTGGGTTGCATTTACTTATTTCTTTATTTTATCTTGTAAAAAGTCGACTTTTACTGATCTTACTTTAATGGAAGTGATTTATCAGTCTTTTCAGAAGTATTTTCTTGGGCTAAACGGAATTCAGAAACATTTATTTATTCATATATTTATTTTTTTAATTTACTTTTAGCCACACCCAAAAAAAAAACTCACCAATGTCACAGTAATGTAGCTCAGGATACATTTAACCTTTTAAAAGCTGTCTTTAATTTTGTTTTGTTTTTTTATTGCATTTTATTGACGTCATATTGAGAATTACTTTGCTTAATGCATTGATCTGTTTTAATATTGTCATTTTCAGCATGCTTTACTTTTACGTAAAATATGTAAAGAAAGTCCAAATCAAGTGTACAATTTAAAGTCTGTTACACAAACTTGGGAGCTCTAGTAGTAACATTTTTTTGGCAAATTTTTTTCTTAAATACAGAAAAAAAGTGTTCTTAAATACATGTACATTTCTAAGGAGACATTTTTCTTCGATCTTTATCTATTGATAGTTATACAGTACATGTTATATTGGTTGTGACAAAAAAAAAGATAAAAAATAAGCATTTGGTTATAAAAATCGGTTTTATGGTTTTAAACATGGAAATAGACTAGACGAGCTTTGCAAAATACAAAAATCACTTTCTTCTAAGGACTTTTGCGGATCTCATGATCCTTCCTTAATCATCTCAGTTAAAACGTGTACTATTATATTCTACCAGTCAAAAGTTTGGACACACCTTCTAACTTCATGGTCTTTCCTGATTTGTATTTCTTTCTACACTGTAAAACAATGCTGAAGGCATTTATCCAACATATACAAATAATCTCCTTTGAACAGTTGATATTGAGATGTGTCTGCTAGTTCTGCTCTGTAAATCCTTCATAACGGCTCTAATCTGAGGTGCTGTTTGTTAATTGTTGATTTCTGAGGCTGGTTACTTTAACTGAACTTCTGCTTTGCAGCAGATGTGAGTTTTGGTCTTGCTTTCCTGGGACGGTCTTTATGAGATCCAGTTTCGTAATTGTGCTTGATGGGTTTTGCAAATGCAGTTTCGGTACTGTTCTTGCAAGAACTATTCCAGAGAGGCTGACCTCTGTGTCTTAAAATAACAACTGACTGTAGTTGTTTCTTAATTACCTAATACCATACAGTATGTGTCATTTCATAGTTTTGAAAGAATGCAGTATTGTTCTAGAATGTAGAAAATAAATCCAAAATTGTATCCGAATCTTTGGTCGGCACTGTACTGTATATTACATATCTACTGTATATAGATAGTACTGTGTATACACATTAGGTAATAATATTGCAAATCACAAATCTGTAGCTGTAGTTCGGACATGTAAAAGCATCAACTCTCTACCACACTAGACTCAGAACACATCCAAAGGCTCTGCTTTGCACTGGTTATCATTAGCTTTAAAAATGGAGCAGATGAAAGAGGCTTGACCTGCTTTCCTCACCCCTCTCTGACATTTTCTTTCACTCTTCTGTTCAGTAGCGCTCCAGCCCTCAGGGCCTAGTTTATCACAGCTAGAAATGTTTATAGATTGATATCACCTCTGCACAGAGAAAGGAACAAGATGGTATCTTACACAGAGAAACACGAGTAAACAGAAGGAAAACAAAGGCACAGAGATTAGTACTAGCTAAAGGTTTCAATAAAACCTGCCACCTTTACAAATTGAGACTGACTTGATTTGGTTACATAATTTTGTTGTTTTGAATAGATGATATGAAATATTTATTCTAAAGAGTAATGTGTAATCGCACAGGACTTTAGTGTAACTAAGAGCAGCCTTTTGTGATTCCACATAATGGACAACATGTAAGGATGACGCATGTTCTCTCTCTCTCTCTCTCACACACACACACACACACACACACCAGGTGGTCTCTCCCTAGTCTGCTATTAATTGCAGTTGAATTGTTTTTGTCTTAACTCAGGTGTGTTCATTACAGCAGCTGAATGCAATAGTAGTAGTAGTGGTAGAAGAAGAAGAAGGATGATGATGATGATGATGAGAAGGAGGAGGAGAAAAATGTTTGGGAGCAGCAGTGCAAGGACTGGAAGAAGCACTTATGGTAATACTAAGGAGCAGTGGTGATGAGGGGCTAGAAGCAGCAGCAGCAGTAGTAGTGGTGGGGTAGAAGCAGTGGGAGTAGTAGTAGTAGTAGTAGTAGTAGTGGTGGTGGTGGGGTAGAAGCAGTGGGAGTAGTAGAAGTAGTAGTAGTAGTGGTGGTGGTGGGGTAGAAGCAGGAGCAGTAGTGATGGAGGGGGTAGAAGCAGTGGGAGTAGTAGTAGTGGGTGGTGGTGGGGTAGAATCAGAAGCAGCAGCACTGCTGGGGTAGAAGCAGAAGTAGTAGCAGTAGAAGCAGCAGTAGTAGTAGTAGTGGTGGGGTAGAAGCAGCAGCAGCAGTGATGGAGTGGGTAGAAGCAGTGGGAGTAGTAGTAGAAGTGGGTGGTGGTGGGGTAGGAGCAGAAGCAGTAGCACCGCTGGGTAGAAGCAGAAGTAGTAGTAGTAGTAGTAGTGGTAGTAGTAGTAGTAGTAGTAGTAATAATTGTAGACGTATCATTACAGCAGCTGAATGCAATAGTAGTAGTAGTAGTAGTGGTAGAACAAGAAGGATGATGATGATGATAATGATGATGAGAAGGAGGAGAAGGAACATGTTTGGGAGGAGCAGTGCAAGGACTGGAAGAAGCACTTATGGTAATACTAAGGAGCAGTGGTGATGAGGGGCTAGAAGCAGTAGTAGTGGGGGGGTAGAAGCAGCACCAGTTGTGATGAAGGGGGTAGAAGTAGTGGGAGTAGTAGTAGTAGTAGTAGTAGTAGTAGTGGTGATGGTGGGGTAGAAGCAGAAGCAGCAGCACTGCTGGGGTAGAAGTAGAAGCAGTAGTAGTAGTAGTAGTGTTGGTTTAGAAGCAGCAGCAGTAGTGGTGGGGGTAGAAGCAAAGGCAGCAGCAGCAGTAGTAGTAGTAGTAATAATAATTGTGGAAGTATCATCAATAGCAGTAGTAGCAGTAGAAAATGTAATAGTCGTTTTAGCAGTAAAAATAATAGCAGTAGTACGTGATAGTACTAGCAGTAATACTAGCAGTAGCAGCAGTGCTAGCAGTAGTAGTACTAACAGCAGTTGGAGTAATAATAGCAGTACCAGCAGTAGAAATACTAACAGTAGTAGTAATAGCAGTAATAGTAGCAGGAACCCTAGCAAAAGTACTAGCATTACTAGTATTAGTAGAAATACTAATAGTAGTATTAGGTATATTAATAATAGAAGTAGCAGCAGTACTATCAGTAGTATAACTAACAGTAGTGTAGTACAAGTAATACTAGCAGCAGCAGTACTAGCAGTAGTAGTATTAATAATAGCCCTAATGGCAATTGTAATATTAACAGTAATAGCAGTACAAATACTAACATTAGTATTAGTAAAAGCAGTAAAAGTAGCAGCATTACTAACAGTAGTAGTAGTAGAATTAACAGCAGTAGTAGTAGCAGTACTAGCAGAAATTGTAGTAGCAATACTAGCAGTAGCATACTAGTATTAGGTGAAATGTGGAGGGATATGTATTTGCTTTTAGTCCTAAAGGGAAAAGCAGTGTGTAACCAGCGTTTAAGGACTCGCACCACTGGCCAGAGGACTGTGAGTTTAATTCCCCAGGCTGAACATGGATGCATTGACTGAGCATGCAACCCTGAGGAATACCACTGTTGTCTCCACTGGGCTTCTGCACTTAACCCTCAACCTTCAGCTGCTCCAGTGGTGTCCAGTAGTCTGACTCTGAATTCTGACTACAGTATGTACTTCCCTGAGTTCGAGGCTGGCTAACGGGAAACGACTTCAAGGAGACACTGACCTACTATAGAAATAATTAGCTGTCCAGGATAGCGTGCTGAAAAGAAAAAAAAAAGAAGGCACATATGCATGTTTACGTTGATTTCCAAACACGTGTGTCCGTGTGTGTGCGCGTGTGCTTGCGTAAGCTTGCTCCTGTGCTGACCAACAGAATAGCTGCAGATTCATCATATCGGGCAGTAAGGTTCCAGCGCCGGTAGCATTATCCGCAGCTTTTATGAAAGGTAATGCTTCATCGCTTGCATTAACGCCGAGGTGGCACTTTGAAAGACCCGGCACCTCATTTATCTCATCCTGTCTCCGTGAATCAGACTGATCAGGCCAGAGGGGAAGAGGACAAAACAATGTTTAGGAAGAATCAGAGTGTGTGAAGCCACTCTATTATAAACAATAACTCGGCTTTTTCTTGTAAAAAATAAAAAATATTAGGAAAGCGCTCCGGTTGAAAGGATTCGGAGCACCAGAGTTTGATAGGAATTAGATTAAAAGTTTGTGTGTTTGCTAAAGGAAAAAAAAAAGAGGAAATGTTTATTTTTAGGGTTTTTCAGAAGGAGTCTCCAGTATCAATGCGTTTTATTGTAGGTCCCTCAAACCATGATGTAACTCAGCTTTTTTTTCTCTTTTTTTTTTTTGCAATTTGTTTTTTTGGTTATGTAGTTGCTATACCGTAAGTGATAAGGGGGACCTGTCTTGAAAGTCACGTAGTTGCTATACCGTAAGTGATAAGGGGAACTTGAAAGTCTTGCAAAAACCCAAAATAGTAAATATATCAAAAAAAAATAAAATAAAATAACGACATTGTCTAGACACCTAGGTTTTTATGTAAAACAGATGAAGGAGGTGAAAGGAGTCAGTCCAGATGTAAGCTGCTCATGCATGAATGCAGGCTGATGCACTTTGTGCATGCTGATAGTTAAACAGTGCATCACAAATGTGCGAGTGTGTGTGTGTGTGTGTGGTGGGGGGTATTTACACAGGAGCAGCAGATGATACATGTATCTTCAGGCCATTTGGGACAAAGCGCAAACACTCCACACACTTTCTAAATGAACGAATAATACCTCTTTGTTCTACTATTGAGCACTAATAGTCTTCATCATAAAAGTCCAGTGTAGGTACTGTACACATTAACATTTTATTTTAGGGAATACATACTGTATAGCTTAGGCGTTAATTAAGATATATATTTTTGGAATAAATAGCAAGTAGCAACTAATAGAATATTAATCATGTAGAATTGCATTTATTGCTATAGAGCATTCAAGAGACAAGCTATATAAGCTTAGCGTACACATTATAGCGTACACAGTTTCTGTTTACCCGTATTCCGTCTCTTCAAGTTAATGAGACAAAAAAAAGAGAGGAAAACACAGACTGACTTTTTGCCAAGAATCCAGAAAAGCAGAAGCTCATCTGTCCTAATATGTCTGACTGATTTTTTATTAGTCTACTGTACGACTGCATTTATACTGTGTTTTATTTATTGGTCCACATCAAGCAAATAAAAGATTTGAAATGACTGGAAGAAACGTCTACGACATTATTAAAACCTGAAAGAATAGTGCTTAACTGTCAACTTCCTGGAGGAAAAGGGGGCAAAATATTTGAATGGAAATTACTTAAATGCTTGGTGAAGTTGTATCGTAAAATAAGTATGTTTAATAGTGAAAGTATATTTATACAGAGCTCACAGGTGTGAGACTAAAACAGCTTTTTGGGAATACGACAATCAGATGTTAGTAAGACTGATCAGAAAACAAGGTTTTATTTTGCTCTGGTTTTAATACTTAAACTACATTGAGATTTATAGGAAAAGGCCATTTGGTCTGATGAGTCCAGATTTACTCTATTCCAGAGCAGTGGGCAAGCGCGTCAGGGTAAGAAGGAAACCTCATGAATGGATGCACCCACAATGCATACTGTCCACTGTATAAGCCTCTGGAGACAGTAGTAGTAGTAGTAGTAGTAGGATATGGAGTTGCTTCAGTTGGTCAGGTCTGGACTCAGCAACATTATGTGGCAATAAAACGAATTCATAGAGTGGAGAGTCTATGGGCACTGGTGGCTTAGTGGTAGGTGTATCGCCTGCCATGCGGAAGGCCCGGGTTTGATTTCCCAGCCAGTGCCCAAACCACCCAGCCACTGGACGCAGTGCCGGTCCCGAGCCTGGATGAATGGGAGGGTTGCAACAGGAAGAGCATCCAGCATAAACCCTGTGCCAAGTTGTTTCTGAGAACACTTGACCCCAAAATCTGGTTCATTTTGATCAATGAGAACACAATCATTCCAGACCTGGGAACTGTGCCCCTAGTCTGCTTGAAGAGCTCACAGGCACAGTACAGCACTTGGGGCATAGATCAAATCAGATATGGAAGCCAATTATACTGTACGCTAGCATGGAAATAAACCACTGAACAGATGCAACATCATCAGTGTCGTCAGTCTCATCTAAAATCTTAGTGAAATCTTCGCCAGTTTCATCCTCTGACATACACAGACACATAATTGATAAAGTAGAAAGGGGACATGAGAACATTGCTCTTTGGGTAAACAAAGGTTTACTTCATTGTTCTCTTCTTCTCTTGTGTTTGATGGCGGCTCACAAACCAAGTAGGTGCATGCTGCCACCTGCTGTACTGGAGAGTGTAAATGCACAACTGTACCCAAGTACGGAGAACTAAAATAATATCAATGCTGGCCAACGATGGAGTCGGGAGGGAAGCATGTTGTTGCACCTTATATCACCGAATGTCCTTATAAGGATAGACATCTATCTGACAGTTTTGTGAGGACATTTTTGAAACACTAAAACTTCAGCTTTGATTTTAAAAGCCAGATTATTTTGTTTTAATTGCTGAGAATGAGGCTATGGTTGGGCATAGGTGTAGGCATAGGATTAATTTGCTGCATTAATGAGTATGTCAACAGAACGTCCTCATAAGGCTAGATAAACAAGCTTTGTGTGTACACATGCATGCTTGGGGGATAAGAGAGGACAGTGTGTGTGTGCTAAACACTTAACGCTGGCTCACACACATTCAGTTGAACCTGGGGGCAACTACACGCACACACACACACAGCAATATAGGCAAATGCACATTCACTCAGATAAGACTAATTCAGTAGACACACAGATGGATAAACACACAAGCTTTTCTCTACTCTCGGTAGTGTGCATTATGACATGTTTTTCTGTTACACCATACACCTGGACACGGAAACACACACACGCGCGCGCACGCACGCACACATGCACGTGTGCACATGGAGTCTGGAATCAATCAAAAAGGCCACATGAAAGACAATCTTGGAGAGTGAGAAACGTGCAGCACACAATTGTGCAGAAGCGTAAGGGGCTGATTACACGCAACGCTTTTTCATCTCACGCATGAATATGGATGAGTTTCTATTTGCTTATGAGCAGCAGTAATTACAGGATTCTTCTGCCTCCATCTCTGTAGGTATTGCATGCTGATGTTGATATTTAACACATGCAAACAGTGTGTGTGTATGTGTGTGTTTCTGTCTGAATGTGCATGTGTATGTTTGTATGTGTGTGAATGAGAGTACTGTAATTAAGAAAGTTAACCTGTGTGAACATTGTTGCCTTACAGGAAATGACCCATTCCTGGCCTCCCCCGCTCACTGCCATACACACACCGGGCAAAGCAGAACAGACCAAGTTTCCCATTCCCAACAAGGTACCACACACATGCACACACACACACACACATGCAAGAACATCTGCGTTTTCATTTTTTTTTAAATGTATGTCAATTGCTATCCTTGAACTTTTAAGCATTGTATACATATTCTAAATTTGTACATGTCGACCAGTCCATTATTTTAAAAAGACTGGTGTAAATCGTGACCAGTAATATGTTATATGTAATATGTTACCTTTATTTAAAATTAGACAAAACACATATTTTTTAAAACAGGTGTCTTTGTAAGTACTTACTAACTGCTGCAGAAGATTTAAGCTATGACCCATGAATTTATTTTCATGTTATAAATAAATTTATTATTCAAATTTTTTCAATTATAGTACATTTAATGTTTATGAACATCTAATAAACAAATTCTTGTTGCTATAGTAGCTGTAAACATATGAAACAAGGATTTTAATTTGAAAAAACCTAAATTTTATTCTTTTATTTGTTTTTGCATATGAATTTATTTCTAGTTACATTCCATCAGGCTAAAATTGTAGTCCACAATATGAATTTGCTGCCAAAAGTTTCAAATTCAATCATATAATTGAAGTGTAAAGAAATCAAATTAAAATTGTAACTCAACGTCGCAAAAACTGCTAGTTGGCGGAAATTCTGGTCGTGCCTGTTTTGTGCTTGTTTACTATTCCTTAGCAAAAAATTAATAAAAAAAGGTAAAGGTTAAAACTTTAAGACCTGAAATTGTGACTGAGATGTGTTTAGAATCTGAATTTCTTATTCACCTAATTACTATACTATAAAAAATTTTATTTTAAACACTAACTGCAATTTCAGTTTGACTGCAGTTCCAGGATAATTAAACAGATAAAATCAAAGACATCAAATTCAGATTTGTATATTTATAAACTAGACTGTAATCACAAGAGTAATAAAAAAATAGATCTAGGTTTTTTTTTTTATTTAGGTGGTTTAGATATCAATGTTTGTAGGAAGTGAAATTAGTGAAATTTACCTAAAGTTAACTTGAAATTTGTCAATCAAGAACATTAGATCGATTGGCCTGTATTTGAACAAATTTTGACCTTAATAATAACAGCTACTGTATACTACTGTTTTCCGTTTAAATGACCCGTCTAGACGTGAGACAATTTGTTTGTTAAAACATTCACAGAACCAGATCTTCATGAAGGATACATCCAATACTACCCTCTAATTTGTGTAAAATAAAGTACCCCGATGACCAGCTGCCATCCAATTTGGACAGCTTTTTTATCTCAGGAGCTTGTAATCGCTGCCCAAAAATTCTGTCTCTTTCTCTAAGTGGCTCTTCTCCAGCTGGACTGGAATGAAAGTCTTCTACTTTCTGAGCTGTCCAGTGTACACACTCGTAAAACCTTATTAAGACATTTCACTTTCTTTTCACAGGAAGTGTTTGAGAACAGTTTTGTTAAGTTTTTATTTCAGTCGAACCCTGGCTGTTCTCATAACTACCACCTGTATCTCTCTGCCCTCGGATGTCATCTGACAAGCGTCCAGACACAGCGCCAGGGGCTCAGGGCCGGGGAGAAGTCACTAGGATGATCTGACAGAAATATTGGCTAAGGCGCAGTGGTTTGGCAGGGCTTTTCCACTGAGAAAATCCTTTGGCTTTAACTCGGGTCGACATCATCACAAAGTTAAATCTCTCACCGTGTAGACCGTTCCTGAGCCTGATTGGAGAAGGCCAAGTCTTGATGTATCATATATGTACTGTTCACTGTGAGGCAGGAAACGTCTCCTGACCCATACGTACAGTATAATATAAGTACGAATATATGATATTCATGAAAGTTCTCATAATTGTTTTATGGAGGCGAAGTGTTGAAATGTGAACTAATTTAAATTTGGAGGTACATGTGGATTTTCTTTTGTCCTTACCATGCAAAGACCCTTTACCTCTAAGACTTAAACATCATCTTTAAAGTATAATAAAATAAAATAACCAGCAGTGCCATCTTAATTCTGATTGTTCAGAAGGTGTGGATTGTTCAGAAGGTGTGGCTTTCTGTAGGTTTTATACCATATTTGTGCATTTGTAGTGATACATGTACCTTACTGTACTAAGATATATCACTCGAGAGGAAGTGCTGCTTTAATACTGAAGACATCACAGCCATGCCGATATCCAGCACAACAGCTGAACCTCAAGTGCGATTGCTTTCATACAAGAGTTCCACAAACACAATTTATTATCCACAGGTTATAATTTATTTCTTAAAAAGTACAATCACCTGTTTCACAATCAATATAGTGCTATTGTTTAAAGAGGGATTTGAATGTGGGTTTTGGCAAGCAGCTGCTCTCTCCACAATACCCCGGGCCGTACAGACATACTTTACCCCATGCTGCGATTGACAGTTAGTGTAATTAACAGACGTAGAGTGATATTTTTAAACGTCTCAGTGCCATTACCGTCTATTATCACCACTCGTTGAATGCCTTTAGCCAGTCAGATTACTCAGTCAGAACTATCTGTTGTATTATATGTTTTTTATATCAACAGCTACATATTTCACAGTTTAATGTGATAGAGCATGTGTTGTAATTGCTTTCCTCCATAGGAAAGCATTAGAAAAGGAACTTTCATACTTTGGTGTTTCTTAGTAACAAACTGCATGTTTGTCTTATCATTATCGAAATAACACCAAGCAATGTTTATAGCTGATGTCATGTCAAAGGAGCTCATGAGCTCATGTTTTGCAAACCATCAATAATGTAACTGTAAATTGATAAATTGTATGACATGAGAAAAAGTGTAATTGTTTGCAAATTGCTGTTATGTAGTATTAGGAACAAAACACTTCAGCATGTGCTCTTGTAGAACAACAATCACCTTCATCATAGGAGCAGCATCTCACCGCTCCATCATTGATTAGTTTCCTAGAACAGAACACCACCAAGTGTATTATTCCTGATTTAATCCCAGCATATAATCAATCTCACATTATTTAGACCCATGTTTAACAAGATCATCTTTATTGGTCCCCATTTGGTCTAAAAAGCATAGTGGAGATTATTAGGATATAACTAACCTATTTTATTTTTAAATAAAAATCATTTAGGCATGTGCTTTAGCAAGAATGATCCACTATGAAATAATTGGGCTGTTAAAATGAATCACTGTGCTGCAAAGTGTCAGAATTTTGCCTGTGCCTTCGGGATGAACTATGATCGACTATATATATATATACTGTGTGTGTGCGCGTCCTTCACTAGTTCCACTCAAATCCCATGCCGCTTCATTGTCAGTGCTAAAGCCCCTGTTATTTGCCTTGTAATAGGACATGGTCTGACTGGCGTGAGTTGACCCAGGTGACACGACTAATAATAAAGCTCACTCTATAAATCCTAGTTTTAACGCCGCCGCCTACCAGTGTAGTCATCTCCCCACTGCTGTCTCGTCAGGCCGCGATTTGTTTAACGCTCCTAATTGTATTAGTGCAAAATCAATTAAAGCAATCAGTACGAATTATGGCTGTCCACAGCTTCTCTACGCGTGTGAATCGTTGAGGTTGTAAGTTTGCGTTGGACAATGAGGTTATAATCTCTCTCTCTCTCTCTCTCTCTCTCGCTCTCTCTCTCTCTCTCTCTCTCTCGCTCTCTTTCTTTCAGGACCCCCAACACGTCACACCAGCATACAATGGACAAAGTGAGTAAAAAACCCAACTTATATACTGTACATAATCGGTATGAGTCATGCCCCAAAACAAGCGCTAATAGCTAAGAAATGAAAAGCTAGGTTTTTGCCAGGTTGCAAGCCCTTGGCCGGGGCTTAATCAAAAATAATAATAAAAAAAAATAAAAGTCTCTAACATCTCTGTGTGCTTTCTTTTGGCAGAGCGCTGCACGGTTCCCAGTAACAAGCCCTCGACCAAGCCGGTCCCACAGAAGTCGTGAGTATTCATTCGATTAATTATTTGAGAAATGTGTCATGGGGAGATGGAGAGAAGGCAGCTCGCGTCTGTGCACTTTGTGTGTTTCCCAAGTCCCCATGCTCCTCACTTCCTAGTGAAAAAAAATAATAAAACTGACAACTAAACAGTGGTGGCGTTGCGTTGCTTTATCTCTTGTGTCAGGAGCTAGAGTTTGAAATATGCTCATAGACAGGTGTAGTAGAGATCTAGTTTAGCTTTCATCAGTGCTGGAATAGTAAAAAAAAAAAAAGTGCCACGTAGGTTGTCATAAGTGCTTTATACTGTAACAATGCTTTGTCCTGTGTATCAGGAATTGATGAAGTGTTTCTGCCAAAAATACTATTTGAATCTGATTTGAATTTGCTCTCAAGTGTTTTTGCATAATTGGTGAATTATAATGTTTCAGCTTTACCCAACAAGGGCTGCACAGTATTTCATTTTTTTGTTTTTGTTTAAAGGACTTACAGACAATGGGTACCCGTATGATTGTGACACGTTTAAGATCTTATCCACGGTTACGTTCCCAAACTTGCATTTAATTAATTCATTTGATTAATTCAATCACGGTAGACTCTTATTAGTTGTTTACTTCAGTTCTTGGCATCTTAAATTTTTTATATTGCCATTTTTTATTCATTCATTTTGTACACTCTCTCACTCACTCACTCATCATACCGCTTTATCCTACAGTATATATATATAGGATAAAGTGGTATAGAAGATGAATAAGTGAGTGTACAAAATGAATGAATAAAAAATGACGATATAAAAAATATAAGATACACATATACAGATGACAAACAGCTTGCCGTCTTTTGGAGCAAAACCCCAAGCATATTTTTGCTGAAGTAGCATCCATTGTTTGAAATAAATGAACGCTCGCACAAATATGGTAAGACATGATATGATATAACTTCATTCATCCCATTCGTTATTTTTTTCGAAAAGTTTTAACCCAGATCACTTGAGCAAAGACATACAGTATCGATTTGTGGATATCATAGGAATGTCAACATTAGTTAGAGTCAGATAAAATTTACTTGTAATTATGAACGAGGAGCCGAAGAGTCTCGCAACCTATCAGAATGGGCCTGTCCTAGGAAGCTTCAGGTGCACACCGACCATCCGACAATCCATGTCCTTGGTCCATTGTAAGGGAAACCAAAGTACCAGGGTGAAACCCTCCAAGCATAGGTAGAACATGCAAACTCCACACACAGTGACCGTAGGTGAGATTTGAACCCCCAACCTTGGATGCCCCAGACACCAGTGCTCTTAGTCACCAAGTCACTGTGCCCTTAAATATTAAAATACTGCTGTTTTGTTACAGAGAAAAACGTAGGCTGTTTTTTTTTTTTTTTTGCAGTCGCCTTTCCATTTTTGATTCTCAGGCTTTCTTGACCGTGTCCCATTTCTACGGAACCGATAATGAAACAGAAGCTGTTCCCCATACGCACTTTCCCCAAGTAAGTCCGAGCATGTCCAATGAAAGCCGGAGCAAAATAGTAACTGGCAGGTTTTACATCTAATTTTACGTTGCGAATGAACGTCCGCGTGCGAACCGCGCAGCGGGGCTAGCGTGAGCTGCAATCCGACTGGCTAAGCAGAAGTGACAGATCAAGATGAATTGAATCAGAGCTTAATGTGTCTATCAGCTCACTAAAAGAGATGTTTTCTCATGAAGGCACGAGGGTTAAAGGGTCAGAACCGGCAACAATAAAGAAGAACGGCGCATTGTTAGCTGCTGAAGCAAGCTGAAAAGAGCCAGTTATCTGCTGATCTGACCACAGACTGAGAGACGCACGTCTTTATTCGGAGGCCAAAGGGGTTTTTCATCAACATCTGTTTGATTCTCTTCCTCCACTGTGCTCGCGCTCGGGTTCCTTTTTTTTCCCCCACTGAAGTCAAGATGACTCGGCTTTTGTTCCCCTCAATTGCTCACCAGTTATTCAAGGGAAGTCTTAAATGATTTAACCAGTCAAAATATTTAGAACGAGACCGCCTCAGGGCGAGAACGTTTCTGTCAATTCTGTCTTTGTCTGAGCACACTGACTATAGGTCGAGTCGTGAGCCTTTGTATCCTGTAAAATCTTAGGTGCAAATTAGTGCTAAACTGCAGCTACAATGGTCTGAAGAGCTGCCAGAGCTTTAATAATCAGAGTGTAACATAAACTGTGACATACAGAACGATACTGCCACGATGAAAAGGTTTTTTTTCCGGCTCTCATTTTTTAATTTTTTTATTTTATAATGATTTTTAAATACCGCCTGGCCAACAAAAATGTCACCATTTCAGAACGGTCTAAATTATTGGCCTACATCAAGCCCTGGAAACAATTAAGGAGATTTGGAATTACTGGAATCGGCTTAAGAACTGTCCAACAGATAATTAAAACCTGTGAGGACTGCGCTGAACCTTCAAACTTGTGGAAGAAATGTGGTCATAAAAAATTTACGAATGAGATCACTTAAATGCTTATTAAAGATGCATGGCAAAAATTGACAGTGCAAGTTAAACAGCTGTGTTTAACAGTCTTAAGTTAAATGTACAGTAAATGCACTCACATTTTGACATTTTGATGAGAGCCTGAACAGGGTTAGACCTAAACAGCTGTGCGGCCATAAGAAAACCACTTGTTAGTAAAAGTATTTGGAATATATTTGTAGGAGCATAAAGATTGGACTTGGAGCAATGGAAAAAGGTCATGTGGTGTACAGTAGTGAGTTCAGACTGACCTTACAGTATACCAGAGAGAGCGAAGCACATGAAACAATGCACTTATCATACGGTTAAGTCCGTGGGTTAGTGGGTTACTGATTTAAGCCCCAAGTTGCTAAATAGTTCCACACCTTCTATTTAATTTTTTTTTTTTGGTGTTGTTTGTTTTGCGATTTATTTTCTACATTCTCGAACAATACTGAAGATTTCAAAACTATGAAGTAGCACATTAGGCGATTAAGTAACAACGACAGCAGTCAGTTGTTATTTTAAGACATGAAGGTTAGCTGTTCTGGAATGTTTTAGCAAGAACAGTATTGTGTCAAGTGCATTTACGAAACCCATTAAGCACCATGATGAAACTGAAGACCGTAGTGATGATAGGATTCCTCCCACAGTCCACAGACATGCAGTTTAGACTAAATGCCTGGAAAAAGTAGAAAAAACGTTGAATTAGACGGTATGTTCAATTATATGCATTACTGTATATATAGTACTACACTGTAAACTCGAATAAGTTGGCAAAACTTACAAAAAAATTTAGGTAATCAGTTGCATTAAATTTTTTAAGTGATGATGTTTCCAGTTTTAAGTAAACAGACCTATGAGTTTTTGAGTTTGTTGTACTCATTCATATTAATCGTTCTTTAATTGCATTATTGAGTAGCCTAACTCATACTATTTAATACCAATTATTGTTTTTTTATTAGTTGTTGCAAATCAAATAAATTATTGTTGGTCCTAGCAATGGGTTGCTACAGTAGACAATCCGGTCCGCACACAAGCCAGATGCCCTTCCTGACACAACCCTCTCATTTTATCTGGGCTCTGAAAAGGCACTTCATCCAGTTGTTGGGAATCGAACCCGGGCCTTTTGCATGGCTGGTTGGCGAAATACCTACCACCGAGCCACCAGTGCCCGATTGCCCTGATGACGACAGACACAAAATCGCTAGTCTGAAAGATTTTAAGTTGGTGGAACTTTAAGGTGACAGTTACCGTTACTTACAGTAAGTACTTACAGATACTTAAAGTATCAAATTTGTTCAGCTAACTTGAAAAGTGTAATTTCTACAAACTCATAAATACAAAAAATGTTCTAAATACTCATCAAGGTCTATTAATTTGAACTAATTGTACAGTAATTATTTAAGTTAACAGTTTACATTAATATGTTTAATTACTTTAAGCATTAGGGTTTACAGTGTATATGTATTATACAGTATGTATGCACAGTCCCAGTTAAATGATTGGACACACGTTTGGATTTATTTTCTACATTCTAGAACAAATTCTGGATTCTTTTTCCTAAACAATGAATAACACATATGGCATTAGGTACCGTAATTACGTAACAACAACAATGCTCTTTTGTTTTATATGTGAAATATGGAGAAGACTAGCACCAGATGATCTCAAGATATGATTTGGGCCATATTTTAGGAAACCCTCAGAGACATACAGTATGAAATGAAGTAGCTGTACTAATAAAATCCTTTACAACTAGTAATACATTTTTATGGACAAACACAATTTTTTTCCCTCAAATGATTTAGATTATTTGTATCTTCTAAAAAGGATCTACACTTTTACACTTGTTAAACACAAGCTCACACTGGATGCCTGCATGTCACCCTTATCACCATCATCATCATCACCATCATCAGCATCATCATCCCATGATCTGTAATCATGTCTAGATGAGATAAGCAATTGAAGAGACATGGTATGACACTTCCCGTGACTCCATTAGATAATTGGTGTTGCCTCTCTCATGTCTCTCATCCTTCAGCTGAGTCATTTCCCTCCAAGTGTCTCGCAGGCCCTTTAAGGCGAAAGCAAAAGCAGTGCGTTCTGACACGCTGTCGTATAAACCTTTAACGCTTCAATCTGTCCCTCTTGAGCCACAATCGTCCATTATGCAGAGGGCAAAGTGACATTAATTTGAAGTTTACCGTGTTGGGAAGTCATAAAATGGCACTTTTCCTCGGTGTATCGACTCTTCCGTAAGCTCCTCGCAAAGTGCTGGTGATCAGCACCGTAATTTACTCCAAACCTGACATTAGTCGCACTCAGACCTTGCCATTCTCCCTGACTGAGGTAAAGCGAGAACAACAATGTTCTGCCGTTCTCACCCTGATATCTCCTGTGTTTTTTTTTTTAGATGTATGGTACTAAACATTCAGCTCCTGCACCTCTGCTGTATCTGTATCTAATTATGTTACTGGAATTTATGCAAGGAAGGTGGGAAAATTACACAAATACTAATTGATCTACATTATTCTGCATGTGATTATATGATTGCAGAACTTGCATTTGTCCAAACAGATGTAAACTTTTGTTTTGAAAATGACGTGTTAGTGCAGGTGCATTAACAGCTGGATTACAAAGTGATTTTATTAGGCTTATGCAGGTAACCGTCTGAAAAACAAGACCAATTTGCGAGAAAATAGCATTTACGTAACACAGTTTTAGACTTGCTGTAGATGTTTAGACAGACTGGCTGTTTTTGCCGCTTTCAGGCAGACACCAAGGTGACGCAGACGAAATAAAAGCATTTCCATGTTGTTTTGGTAAAATATATGTGAATGTTTTTTTTTTTTTTTTTAAGTAGAGGCATCGAAGTATATAATTGGAAAAAAAAAATCTGCCTTGTTTTGGCTGTTTTTTCAAAATTCAGCTACATCTGACATCCGATGGGTTTCCGGACGTATAATAGCTGAATAATAAGCCCTGAGTTTTAAGCGGTTGAGATTACAAGCAACATTATGATTAAAAAAAACACGAGGGAAAACATCCATTTAGCAAAAAAGGCAGCTCCGACGTGCCGCCTTCCCTTGAATCAGATTTATTTAAAAAGATTGATGTTCGGTGCAGTTTTCGTCTAACGGAAAGCTTGTCTTTTATTCCGACAAATATATTTATCATAAGGACTTTCTGTCAGAAGTTTTTTTCCCCCCTCGCAGACGTGTTGCGTCTCCATCCTGGCCCGCCATAAATTTGCATCCGTAACACAGCAAAGTGCTCGTTTTATCCTTGTTAGGCAGGGATCGTAAAAAGCCCTGACGTTGCCTCAGTTGTGAAGATAAATTTAGACAAGCAAACCCTGCCTCTGGAAGACAGGAGGAGGAGGACGAGGAGGAGGAGGTAGGAGGGAAGGCTCAAACAAGTTTTATTTTATTTTTTACCATCCTAAAACGTTAGCGCGGGCTTTTTTTTTCGGAACGGGCCCTGACATCGGAAATGGCTGAGGGCCGATCTAAATAATCCATTGGATGGAGGTTATGTGATGATGGATGGACCCTCTGGAGTCAGTGTCTATCACGGGCTACTTAATTAAACGTCCCCAGGGTGAAGGATGGACTGGGAAGTGGACGGGGTGGGTGTCGGGTTGGGCGGGGATCTGTACACTTTAATAACTCACCCTGCATTTCTCTTCACTTTATTTCATTATACTTTCTTCTTTTCCAAAACTGCAGTGACACCTCGGAGAACAAGTCTCCAAAGCTACCATGTATATGAAAGCGCCCTTGCTTTGCTACACTGTGTCCTACACATGGGTGTCAAATCTTGTTTTCACAGTGTTAAATTACGAAAATGTTCAACAGTATTCCTCATAAAACTTCGCACACTCTCGGATTCGTGAGCGAGCTTCATCCAGGACTCGTAACTAACTTGATTCCCCCTCTCTGCGCATTACAGTTTGTCGCTTTGTTTCAGACTTTACATCATATGCTTTTGTATATTTCCATGAGTTTCCACTGGTGCAATATCCAAGTGACATCAACTGTCCTGTGCTAGCTAGTAGATTAGTTTGTTGTTTCATCAATTTATGCTGTTATGCAAGACTAAGCTGTAGTTCAGTCTGATGGCTTACACCAGTATTACATAACAGTGTCCTACGATGACCCTGCTAGCCCTTCTTTATACTGTACCTGTACTAAGTGTTGGAGAAGGTACTCAACAAAAGTAATC
This sequence comes from Clarias gariepinus, assembly GCF_024256425.1. Taxonomy (NCBI): domain Eukaryota; kingdom Metazoa; phylum Chordata; class Actinopteri; order Siluriformes; family Clariidae; genus Clarias; species Clarias gariepinus. The sequence goes on along the minus strand of NC_071109.1, from coordinate 7,979,146 downwards.
TACTACAAATGACTAATTACTACTATAAAATTGTAATTTAATAACATTACTGATTATTACATGTAAAAAGTTTTTAATTTTATTCAACCTGTTGTCGCTCCTCGTTCACTCCGTAGGCTCCCTACGTAGGTGTCCCCCGTAATTAATGTTAATGGATCTCAGGCTTTCTCCACGTTAAAAATCCTCGGCTTTTTTTCCTTCCTCCCTCTTTTAACCTTTAACATGTTTTTTAAATGCATTTTGATTAATTTTATATACATTTTTAAAAACTACGTTTGTAACGCTAGTAACGGAATCTTATTGACATCGGTGACTGTAATTAAACTACATGTGTTTTAAAAAAAATCTGAAAAGGTAATTAGAACAGAGTAACGCGTTATACCCAACCACATGTCTTTAAGTCCAATATATTAATTGCATGAACTTTTCTTCTAAGAAATGTTAACGAAAAAGCGGTTAAAGAAGGTAATATGAATTGCTACGGATTTTGCCCCAGGACAACAGTAGTTGTCATTAGCTAGCTGTGATGACTTCGCCCAGTGTTTGCCAATGTGTGAATTTCACGTGAATCCCTAGTGGCCCATGAAGGCAATACAATAAATAAATGAAAAGATTTAAACTTCCGGTTTTGTGATTAGGCACGATGGTGTAGTGGTTAACGTCATGGCGTCGCACCTCCACGGATGAGGTTTAGATTCTCACCTAGGGTACAGTATGCTTGCGTGGCGTTTGCATCGTTCTCATTGTGCATGGTGGGTTTCCTCCAGGTACTCCAGGTTGCTTCTCACAGTCCAAAGACGTGCAGAATAGTCTAATTGCCCTGCGTTGAATTGGCACCCTATCCAGGTACCCGAGTTCCCTGTGACCCTGTACAGCATAAGCCGTATAGAAAACGAGTAAGTTTTTATAAGTAGATTTGAAATTGGCATTAATCATTTATTAATTAACAGAAATAATAAGGCCAATGCATTGTATGCATCGTAATGGATTTAAATCCCATTGCATTATTTCTCATTTGCCCGTGTGTTAAACAGTTAGTTGCGATTGAAGGTTTGGGTTGGCCGGAGTCAGACAAATTGTATTCCAAATTAAAAAATATATATTAATTGTACTTTTAACAGTGGACTGAACATGGACCTTGCAAGCTACAAGATGCTATAAGTACTAAAGCTACTGATGGTATCCTTTTTTTCTGCAAGAATAAAACTTAGAGATTTTAAGCTAAGCCTTTGTGAGAAATTTTTAATCTATCCAGAATTCCGACTGGTTGTGTGTGTGTTTGTACTTTATATTAGGTTTGTGAGTGTCATAGACATTAGAAGTGTGTTGTATCTCTTGAGTTGCTCTCCAGACGAGTGTAGTGTTGACAGATCTGGAGCAAAACTGATCTCAGGGCACCGCCGGCTAGACATGTGTGTGTTTGAGTGCGCGCGAGAGAGAGAGAGAGAGAAAGAAAAGAGAGAAGCTTGTCTCAGACACTGTGTGTTTGTTTATCACCGTGCGAGTCCGAGTGCATTTCCATGTTCCTGCCCGTGATTGACACGATGAGGCCAGGCTCGGATGCTTATTTAAAGCCTCGCTCTGTTTCCTCAGAGATCATCGGCCATGGAAGAAGGCGTGAGTCAGCATCAGGCGAGACTTGGCCTCCCCGTACCTCACACACGGTGTGTTAACTGTTTGCCGCTTTAAAAACGAGGTGCTCTGCAGTAAAGCCGAAGCCACGGAAGTTACACGTCACGTAATGAAAGAGAACTCTGCTTTACGACTCCCATAACAAGCAGGATGGTGTTCTTAAACTTAACAGCCCTCCACACACACACACATACACACACAGCAGTGTTATATCATAACACGCTGAGCAGACGCTTAGCCCCTGGGATGTGTTCTCTTATTCTCCTATTTGCTGGAATAAATATTCCCAGCGAATATTCCCTTCTCATTGAGAAGTCCCAACACAACCGCAGCAACCCAGAGCACAATGGTAACAAGCGTCTACTGTGTGGTTACCCACAAACCCCTGCTCCTCCAGGGAGCTTTTGCTTAACGCTGTTGCTCGCCTCAGGAAAACTGCGGCTCCCTGAGTGAGCTAACAAGATGAAAGCATGCGCGCTGTATTTCATGTTGTATTTACATATATTTACATATTTTGCAGGGTCATAAACACATTTTATTACCAAATTTACATTCCTAAATGGACTGGAACATTACCTTTATAACGTAAAGATCTTAAGGTCACAGGATTAATATGCTTTAAACATACATACACTGTAGTGCCAAAAGTATTCGTATTCGTAAGTATCCTTGAGTAACATCCACTTCTTAATCCATAGGGTTTAATATGATGTTGGCCCCGCCCTCTTTGCAGCTAGAACAGCTTCAAGTCTTCTGTAAAGGCTTTCCACAAGGTTTAGGAGTGTGTTTATGGGAATTCCTGACCATTCTTCCAGAAGCGCGTTTGTGAGGTCAGACACTGATTTTTTTTCAGATGAGAAGGTCCGTCTCACAGTCCCCCCTCTAATTCATCCCAAAGGTGTTCTATCGGGTTGAGGTCAGGACTCGACTGTGCGGCCCAGTCAAGCTCTTCCACAACAAACTTGCGCTTCATGTCTTTATGGGCCTTGCTTTGTGCACTGGTGCGCAGTCATGTTGGAAAAGGAAGGGGTCGTCACCAAACTGTTCCACCAAAGTTGGTGGCATGAAATTGTCCACAATGTCTCGGTATGCTGAAAAATTAAGTGTTCCTTTCACTGGAAGTAAGGGTCCGAGTCCAACACCTGATAAACCGACCGCACACCAGTTCCAACATGACTACGTCCCAGTATATATATATATATATATATAAGGCAAGCGTTCAAGTCTAACCGGCACTTGTGATAAGATGTCTTTCGTATAAAACCGATTGATAGTCACAGAAGACTTATAAGCACAGTACGGTAATGATACTCCTGGCTGCAGTAAAACATCTAAAGGGGCACAAACCTTTTAAGAAGGCCATACATCTGTGTACATCCCCACAGAAGTCGTTCCCGTGAACATTCAGTTCACCTGATCCTTGAAAATCCACCCATAACTTGTCAGCAACTTGCAGAAGAGATGCATCTGTTTGTGTTTGTTGTACACACGACAATTCATCAGCACCACTTTTTATTGTTGAGTTATTGTCACATTCGCCGTACAGTCCTGACCTCACTCCAAGCCATTTCCAGATGTTTGGGCCATTTAGGGAGTTCCTGGGAGGCCAGCGTTTCGGATGTAAAGCAGGTAGTCTGATCGTGGCTCTGCTGTACTCAGAGAACTTTCTACCTTGATGGTACTGTATCCAAGCACTTGTGAAACCCTGGGATAACTGCTTTAGTGTAGCAGGGGGTTGTATGGAGAAATAAAGTAAATTTTAACTCTTTTTTTAACGATGTTCTGTAATTCTGCACAATCAAAAGCCCCCATTTGACTCGAACAGGCCAATTTTATCTCAATTAAAAAAAAACAATTCTCATCCTACAAAACAAGGTGTTACGAACGATCCTGTTGTTAGCGAAATAAGACCACAAGAGAGAATAAGACCACAGGGAGAAAGTCCACGGGGCGGCTAGAAACAGCAACATGGCTCCATGACGCAACTATTTCTAATGATAATAGCTACGCAAAGGAAAAACAGGAGGCTGTTTATCCAAAGGTGCAAGAGCAGACATACAGTTTTCGCAACAAAGGTGAGAAGTGTGTTGATGAAAAACGCACTTGTGATAGATGGGAATACTGGCTTATTGAAACAACACAAGCAGCCTGATGGGATTCTCACTAAGGCACTACAGGGAATATTGTGATATTAATGGCACTAATATATATATATATATATATACAGTATATATATATATATATATATATATATAAAGCAGAATGATCAAGTATCTGTGTACTTTAAGTTCTCAGTGTTCTTTTTCTTAATATTTAAAAAAAAAAAGTTTTATTTTAGTCCACATCCATTCATATAATCCCAAAGTGTTAGCATTAATTTCCTACTATTTAAGTCGTGCTTATTGGGTGGCTAGCAGGCAGCCGCGGTGGTGTTCATTGGCTAAATGGCTTGCCGTGGGCCTTCTCTACAGGACACCAGGCATCAGTAATGAACAGTGAATGCGCCAGTGCTCACAATGCCTCAGAGAGATAGCCATTAGAAACTCAGACCGGTATATAGTCCATTATGATTTTTATTTCACGAGTTATGAAAGATGGAAATGTAATAATGATATAAGTATATGGGTGTGATGTGTGCGCAGTATTTTGCATTTGACTTTATGTGCAAGTGTAGTGTAAGTGCTTCACAAAAACACTAGCACGTGTCATAGTTCCTGTAAGCACCCAAAACAATGAAGTGCATCAAAATTAAAAAGTAAAGAAGACAGAATTGTTTATTATCACATCAGAATTAGTCTTATGTTGCATTCCTGTTTCAGTGCTGAGAACACCTACAGTACATGTGTGAACCCTAATTAAACATGATGAAGTTATCGTACACCATTTAACTTTGTGGTAATCCAAAATTTTGTAATTAAACTTAATCTATAAACACTACTAGTGCTTAAACGGCTCCAACAACGGGATTGTAACAATTGAAACCAGGATATTATAATGCATTTATATTTAGAAGGGGTACATTAACTATTAAAAACATTGCATTTGTTATGTCTGAGTTAGAATGTAATAAAAACAAATCAAACGTTAAAAAGGAAATGCGGGTAAATTAAATGTAAGGCGAAAATGCAATCAAAAAATGTTTCTAATGTAAACAATAAAGAAAAGAAGAAGAAATACAATAAAAACAGAAATAATAAAACATTATGTTTGTAAAAATAAAATAGCAATTAAGTTAAATAAAAACAAAAGAAATCATGTAAAGTATAATGAATAAAATACAAAAATAGAAATAAAGAATGCATGAGAAGGAGACTTATTTTTTTTAGATCAAATGAAAAATATTTTGTTTTTGAAATATTTTTTGTTATATACAAACAAAAAATTGTTTTTTTGGTTAGCCCTGTCACCTTGCACCTCCAGCATCCAGGTTCGATTCCCACCTTAGGGTTTGTGTGCATGGAGTTGCATGTTCTCCCAGTGCTTGGAGGATTTCCTTAGGGTACTCCGGTATATGTGTGTGTGTCCTGTGATGGATTGGCATCCCGTCCAGGGTGTACCCTGCCTCAGGCCCTAAGTCTCCTGGGATTTCCTCGACCCTGTACACTGGATAAAGTGGTATAGACGATGAGTGAAACAATATTCCTTTGTTGATTGATGGTCCTGTGTGAGGTCACTTAGGAATGAGGTTTATCACAGGGAATTTAGTGCACAAGGCAAAGATGCAGGGCACAAAGAACATGCAATCTACTGTATATACATGTAGAACTAAGGTGAGATTCAACCCCCAGCCCTGCAGGTGTGAGGCAGCGATGTTAGCCACTAAGCCACCTGCAGTACTAGATCTTACTTAATTCATTGTAATGGGGAAGATTTCTTAAACATCTAATACTAATAACAATAAAAAAAAACATATATTTCAATTTTGCAATAATGTAATAATAAACAATAATTGTCACCTGAGACAGATTTTGTTTTGTGTGATGTTGCCGCTCATTGAATACCAGTCCAGCTTTCCCTGGGTTATATCAAGGTGACACAGGTAGCAGTGGTGCCACACAACACCACTCTAGTATCACATGTTCCCCGTGAGTCCATGTGGGTTCCCTCCGGTTCTCCGCTTGGCTCTCACCTTACAAAAAACATGGCTGCTAATGGATTGGCTCTTCTTAATTGTTCTGTGGTCTGGATATTTCCACCTGTCTTGGCTGAACTGCTGCATCTGTTGCTGGAGTTCGTTACAGCGCCACCAAAAATCAGAAACACGATGATGGAAAATGAATGACTGATTAATGCTAAAATAATGAATTAGCTTTTTATATTATATGTCTTAGTTTTCCATTTTGGAAAATATAAAGAATATTTTGTGACCAATGTTAAAATAAAATAAAAAGAGAAAAAAAAAGACAATTAAAACTTCCACGACAGCAATGACAACAATAACAACAACAATAACAACAACAACATCCAAAAAGTATGTGGTACAAATTTTTGTACTATGTACTTTTAGAACAATTTTAAGTATTTGTTAAATTCTTTGCTATTAAAAAAAAAAGGTTACCTTTACTTGGGTAATAATAATAGTAATAATGTTTTGACTAATAAAGGTAAAGATCAATAAACATCAAAGTAAAATGTCTTTACTAATTGTTTACTTTTTTAGTATTTTGTATTGTTTATTAATTTTATTAATTTAAAATTAAATTTCTTGGGTAATTTAAAATATCCCTTATATTTTTAAAATAAATTTATTGTTATTGTTCTTCGTAGTATTCTAAGGTTATTTATTGTTGGTGGTTTTGTGTACTTTGTTTATTAAAAAAATGCTTATTTTTTGTTTGTAAGTTAGTTTTTTTTTTTCTTCTTCTTTTTAGCTGCTTGCTTGCTTTTAAAAAAAAAATTTATAATCTTTTATTATGGTGACATTTTTTGCTTGATCTTTGGTTTGCTTTTTCGTTCTCGGTTCTAACCTGCAGTAAACTTTATTTCATGCGCATGAATGCATCCAGCGGGAGCTTAGAATAAACATGATCACTCGTTTTAAATATTCGTTGTCATTTTGCCAAGTTATGTAATGAGTGAATGGAAGGATGAGCATTTTATTGCACACATTTTGGCATGTCCCCTTCCTCTTTTGTCAGAGATTAAACAAAAAAAAAAAGAAGAAGAAGAAGAAGAAAGCAAAAGAAAGACAAACGCATTAAGCGAATCCACACCGGAACTAATTGAGTTCCTTTGCATTTTAGATCAGCTTTCACTAATGAAACTATGCCTCAGTGACGCCAGGGAAAAAACTGAACGCAACTCAGGTTTCTCCTGTCAGATGTTAACACTTATGCCTTTTACGCCATCGGCTTCAGGATTTTTCTTGGCTTCGTATCCAACACAAATAAAGCTGCTCTCCATTTATAATCTGCGCTCGCCGTATTTATGTTTATGGGCCCTTTTTCAAGTACAACTGTGTCATGTTGAATGCTGCGACCTTTAGATGACTGTCTTCAAACTGCACAGAGATTTTGACTTAACGAATTTATCTGCATTGCGTCCATAGTGATGTCTTTGCACAATATAAACATCATGTCACTAGCGTTAATGAAAATTTATTGAACAACACTTATTGTTTAAATCTCATATCTGCTTATAAACCAGCGAGTGCTTTCTGTCTGTTTACTAGAACCTGGAAACTTCATGCATTCTACATGTCCTTGTGGTTAAGAGGTTAATTTAGTAGGAGTGGTAAACACTGGAGCAATTAGCCATTAAATATAGCTCCACTCTTAAACCAAATTGCCCAGATGGGATCTCGCTCTGGAATAATATGTCTAATAAAGTCGGGTATATTAGATCACTAGTTTAGGAGTTTCCCTCTCCAAACGAAGCCGCAGGGTGATTGTTTGTGTCGGCGACCTTGTTTAATCAGTAGTCAAACCCTGGGCAAAAACAGATGTGCAACAGAAGATCGTTGCGGTTGCTTACGAGAGCCCGGAGGACGGCGCGTCAGTTTTTAACACAACTTTTTTGCGGCGTCATAAAATGCAGGAGCCACGTCACCTCCCAGAATGCAAAGCAGCCAGTAACCCTAAAAGCGCACCCAGTTCAGACGTCTCTCCTCCGATATCACAGTCTGAAATTCTCAGACACTGGATTTATTCCGTCTGTACGAGACAAATCATTTCAGTTTGTGGAATCAATGCTTCATGCCAATGACTTTTACTTTCCAATGCCAGGAATCAGCTGCTATTCAGTCCTGACCAAAACTGAAGAATTATGTCTTGATTACGTGGCACATTCGTATAATTATTAATTGTGCCACAATCAGAAAATTTAAATGATCAACCAAAAAAGTCCAGAGGAAAGTTTAAGAATTTTAACTCGAGTATAGAATTACAGCTTTCTGTCCTCCCAGCGATTTAATCCTTGTCTTGTTCATTTCAGACTAGCAGGATTCCAAATCGAGACAGATATCCAGCACATCCAGTATCATCGTGTACTTCTTGTCAAATGCTAAATTCATTTGCTTTGCGCAAGACAAATCAATTCAGTGTGTTTGAAATCGTGTCCAAAGCTTTGCCTGGAAATCTGACTGAATCGACTCTTTTTTGGAACATGACTCGCAGACCTGTCTATGAAAACTGAAAGCAGGATGACCTGACACATAAGTAAAATAAATGAACGTTGAAATTGATCAGTGTTCGCCACAGTGTGACTCATGACGGAGCTCATAATAATCGATAGTGAAATTCGCTGGAAGGCAGGTGTACCCAATAAACCTGGGTTTGCAGTGTTTCCCATGACATTTCTAAAACTTCTTGAAACTTGTGTGTACCCTTTCCAAACCACACTTTAAAACCCATACAGATAAACACAAACGCTGGCCTTGGATCAGCCACTATAAACTGAAAACCCTGCCTGATTGCACCTCCAGCACCTGGGCTCCTGCGCTGCCCGACGCTGACATCTGCTAGGTATTACGAGGGTAATGACTGGGAGTTTTGTTCAAAGTTCCCCACGATCTGTGCTGCCGCACGACAGCTTAGGTCATAGAAAACTAAACCTTAAACACATTTCTCCCATTTATAGAGTCTGTTTTTATTGTTCCAGCCTTAGGAGGAAAATTCCTAACCACCCCCTTACCTCCCCCCGTTTTTTTTTTTTTAACAGCCCTGTTGTGTTCTGGTGGCCATCAGACCCCGACATTCAGAAATATGGCTCAACGAGCCATCAGGATGATGTCATGTGACCCTCGTAACTACAACAGCGATGACATCATGCTCCGATTCTTGTGTTTTAACAAGGTCACGGCTTGGTGTATTTTATAAACTGCATCGCTAGATTTTATTTGCAGGATGGGGGGATTAGCACTCTGTTGCACAGTACAAGCAGGACAATAGAGACAAAATCTCTCTCACGGACAGGTGAATGGGAATAAATAGGACTTGGAGGACCCTGAAATTCGTATACGTAATAATTTTACATGTTGTTTATTGAACATTATCGTGCCTACCGTGGACTCAAGTTCAATAAATCATTAGAAATATTTTCTGTTGATGTTGAGACAAATAAGACAAATACTGTGTAAATCATGTATATTTAATGCATTTCTTTTCAATAAAATTTAAAAATAAACCAACACTCTTGTGAGTGTCTTGAAGCTCAGCGAATGGCTTTGAAATAAAAAAAAGTAATAATAATTAGATGTGAGTAAGGAATCAAATTTGTATAGGTCATACTGCATGCTGTGAGTGATAATTAAAAAAGTAAAACATTTGCATGCATGCTGTTACGGGAAAATATCAGTTATATCAAAATAATCAGTGTCCTAGTGGTGTGGTGCGACCCAACACGAAAAGGGACTTACCGGGTGGAGTTTCCAACACAAGTGTTTTATTTCTCGTACAGTATAACACCGCGTTGTGCAAGCTCTAGGAATCTTAAAACAGTAACTGTTTGGTTTATTTCTGACTCTTGTGTCAATGCACTGACACTGGAGACTCCTTCCAAATATGCAAAATGGATGTGGATTTGGATTGTTTGCTTATTAATATCTGTTTATGTGGAACTTCTAAGAAGAAATCCTGGTTATACTGTTACTATTGTAAAGACTATTGGAAACGTAGTCAAAACTTTTGGAAATGTGTGCCAAAACTCGCTGTGAATGACTCCGCGAAGGTGAGAAATTAATCAACAAACTAAAATCAACCAATCAGATTTAAGAATTCGGTTGGGTCCCATACCAACACCCTGTTACATCGTCCATTCCTAGGGCTGTTGTGCTTTATTCCTTGTTGCCTGTAAGGTAAATACGGATTATTGGGGCTTATACAAATGTAGTTGTCCTTTTAACATGACAACGCCTTTCTATTATTTATGTTTTTTTTTTTAAATATTTTTGTTACTTGTGTTTCAGAATGCTAGAAGATGACCTGAAGATCAGCAGCGATGAAGAAGACAGCGAACAGGTGAGATGGCAGTACACATATTGATTTAACAGCTGTAACTCACACTTAAGTGAAGGTCCCCAGGAAATGACAGAAAAAATGATCCGCTGTGGTGTATGTGGCGTGTCATGAGCGGATGTCTGTGCTGTTTGTAACGCTGTGAAGGAGCGTACTGATTGTGTTAATAATCAATGATTAGCTTTGATCTTTCTTTTGTGCTTAAGAACCACATTTTTTTGTATCATTTATAGTTGATTTGTTTTTATTGAGGCTGAAAATGAGTTGTGTCCTGTTCTTATGACATGAGACATTTTCATAGATAATTTAACACACACACAAACACACACATTCTTGTATGCGTATCTTTGTGGGGACCTTCTATGGCTGACTAGTTTATCTCGGAAACAAAAAGAGATCAGTCTATTTGGTCCCCAGTTTCCCTTGTGGGGACCAGCCAGCAAGGTCCTCTTAAACCTGTCAGATGTCCCTTTGCTTGTGGGGATGTTCGTATACTTTTTGCTATGTAACAAGATTAGCATCCTTGTGAGGACCTTTTGTTCACATAATTATATTTTGTCTGTGTGGTCCCCAGTTTTCCTTGTAAGGACCAGCCAAATGTCCCCTTAACGCTCAAAATGTCCTGTGGGGTCTATTTTTCTCTCTCTCTTTCTCTCTCTCTCTCTCTCTCTCTTTCTCTCACTATGCCTACTTCATGTCTTTATCTCCCTAACATGTACACACTTACAAATGCACACATATAATAATATAACACATATTGCAGTCTGCCACATTGGTTCATTATGGACTAGCTGGACAAGACACGGGATAATGATAATGTTTTCCAAAATTGTGTGTGTGTGTGTGTGTGTGTGTGTGTGTTTGTTGCCTCACATAAAACCATATCAAACCAATTACCCTTCCCCTGCCCCCCCTTCTCTTTCTCTCTCACACACACACACACACACACACACACACGCGCGCGCATACACAGATTTTCTTCGCTCATGATTGAATACATATACAACACCATCTGACACAAATTACCTGAAAAAATACAGACAACGAAGTCTAAGCAGATCCTCGGGGTGGATTTATTCGTCCCTTGCTTATAAGCCTTGCCCTTTCCTTCGCAATGCTTTACACTTTTATTTTCTCTAGCTTTTCCTTCTTTTTTATTTTGCTATAGCACAATAAAAGCCACATAGTCTCCTGACACGCATAGTTGGGCTAAAGCAGCAATTTCCCTAAAGCACAGTCTCTGCTAAGCGTTTATTTAAGCTCATGATTATATCAACATTGTTTCTCCCAAATGGTTCTAGAGCTAGGTGGGATTACCCAGAGGCCTCGGAGATAAGACACCTCCAAACCCACTTTGCGAATTAGTGCTGTCTTTTTTTTTCTTTTTATCGAGCCTCCTTATTAATCAGTCAGTGTCTCGCTCCATTTTCAGTGAGTGAAAGGAGTACTGAGGATGAGCTAATGGACATTTTTACAAGATTGTATTGAAGTCTGGGTTTGCGTTCGGGGTTTTAATCAGTGCCGTATTTGTGGGTGTGGTGTTCATCCCAGTGTATCAGGTACAATGTAGACATTTACTGGCCGTCTACACATTATCTGTGTCAGAAGTTAACTACAGTATTACTATCAGCCAGAAAGTTTTGATTAGTGGATGTTTTATCAACTTTTTACTGAGTAAACACATTAGTCAGTAACACATTGCTCATGATATGCAATGATTGGTCCGCTGATCAAATAAGAGTAGGTCATTAGTGATGTTCTGCTGGAGCATGGACTAGACAAAGAAGCTGAACATTTGACAGATAATTATTACAGTCATAAAACTATACGTTATGAGTATTTTTAATATTTGACTGGTTCATTCGGTTCTTTATTTGTTGGCTAGTTGGTGTATTATTTGTTAATTCAGTTGGTTTTTGGTTAGTTAAGTTAGGCTTTTATTTGTCACATATACATTACTGCACAGTGAAATTCTTTCTTTACATATCCCAGCGTAACTGGGGTCAGAGCACAGGGTCAGCCATGATACAGCGCCCCTAAGGGGAAGACAGCATTAAGGGCCTTGATCAAGGGCCCAACAGTGACAACCTGGTGAAGCTGAGGCTCGATCCGCCAAACTTCCGATCAGTAACTCAGTGTCTTAACCTTCTGCGCCATCACTGCCCCAAATAGCTGGTTGACTGGGTGGTTGTTTGTTTGATTAGTTCATTTGCTGTTGGATGGTTTGTTGGGTGGCTATTTGTTTAGGTGACTGATGGGCTGGCTGGTTGGATGGTTGGACCATTATTTTTTTGCCTGGCTGGTTGGATGTTTGTTTGACTGATTGGTTGGATGGATGGTTGGATGGCTGGTTGCTGGGCTAGCTGGTTAGATGGTTGGCTGACTTTCTGGCTGTTGGTTGGTTGGTTGGGCGGCTAGAAGACTGCTTGGCTAGCTGGCTGACTGGTTTGTAACACCTCCCTGCGTGGGTGGGTCTGTCTGTTTGTGTGTCTGTGCATGCATGTACTAATATACTGTTCGTAATAGCATCCTTTGAATCTCCAAAATATATCAAATTGTTTTACAAAAGTCAGTATTTGATAGTTGCTTAAGTCCAATCACCAGTGACATTAGATCCCTTGCTACATCAATGTGTCGGGATGTGTCATTTCACTAAGACATAACTTTAAAGCAAGGTGACAGACAGATTGTATGACCAATACACTTAATTTAGAGTAATTTTGGACCTCAGTTTGAAGCCCTTTAACATTGAAAGGGCAGCCGCTGCTTTCAAATGGCATTAAAAAAATATCCCTGTCAGTGGAGTTGACAGTGATAGCTGTTCTCAACAAAATTACTCTACAATTTGTATAACCACCACATTTATTACTAAATTTCCCTATAATAAATCCCTTCTCGGGCCCGATGTTCGCAGACTGGAGCGCTTAATAAGTGATGAACAAACAGATGAATGTATCATTTTATGTGTTTTGATAAATACACTCATTGAAACAGTTTGATGCTGCTTTGTTTAGTGCACTGCATGACCATTTTGCAGTGTTTCCAAATAATTTTGAATTCGCTGTACATTTTATTTAGCTAATTGATGGCTTGTCCCCCCCTGTTGTTCAGAACTGAACATTTGAGTTGTGCCATTCATCATGCTGTGAATAGCTTCAGCTTAGGCTTGATTTCACTCTGCTAAAATCTTTTGTCATGCTGCCTTTTTGGAATCCTAATGTGATCCATAGCAACATAGTAGAACACACACACACACACACATTTATCCACACACTTACACACATACTGCTATCACAGTCTGCTGTGAGAAATCTTCCCTTTTTTCTTTTAAGCAGAAAGGAAAAAAGAAAAAAAAAAAACACAAACATTCCAAGAGGGCAAAAAAAATTGTACTTGTGTTTGTGTGTGAGCGTGTATCCTTGTGTTCGTGTGTCCACGTGTGTGTGTGTGTGTGTGTGTGTGTGTGTACTATACTGTATATGTGTGTGGTCATGTGCCTATGCCCACGTGCATGTATGTGTCTGTGTGCGTGTGTGTGTGTGTGTGTGTGTGTGTGTGTGTGTGCCCACACATACCGCACTATCCTTACTGCCCCCAGCCGGGTTGCCTAGCAACGCCGGAACGTGTGCGGCTTGGAAGAAGCCCAAATTCCCCGCAGAGCAGGAAACAGCAATAAGAGCCTCTGTGACAAACGATCTGCGCTCTTTCATCTAATACACTGTGAAGATCACTGGCTCCTCTCACTGAATGATAAATGGACTGTATACAGATCAATGGCCACAGCAATAAGCCCGGGACGCCAGTCTGTGCCCGCTTATGCGGCCCAGGTAGCACCAGACAAGCTCCATGTTAACGTATGGCTCAGATATCTCAATCCATCCCTATTTACTCCGATACACCCGGTTTTGTCCATCAAGTACTGTCATTTATTACTGTAGTCCAATATACAGATATATAGAGAGCAAAGGAATATTGAGCCTCACTGACCACAGTGAAAAAACAACCATACGCAAAAACATCCGCAACGTATATGCCCGTTAAAGTCTGTTTTAAAGTCTGATAAATGTAAAGCACAAATGTAAGTACTGGCACCTCGCACCGGCAGGGCTGAGGGTTCGAATTTCACCTCCTGGGTGTGTGTGTTTAAAGGTCGCATGATAAGCCTTGTGGGTTTCCTCTTAGTACTCAAGTTTCCTCCACAGTCCAGGTTGCCCATAGTGTGTGACTGTGTGTGTGTGTGCTTGTGTTGTGTGATGGGTTGCCCCCAAAAATATGTGCCCAGTTTTATGCCCAAAGTTCTCTAGAAGTCCCTACCCATGATGGATGGATGGATGGAATGGGTGCAAAAGCTTGTTTTACTAACATTGGGCCAAATTAAAGTCTAAAAGTATGTCAATATGTATGTTAATATTTTATGTACTAGAGTACATGCCTTTAAGGCTAGAAACCTTGAGTTAGTTTAGGTTTTTCATCCCTCACTATTTTAAGTATAATAATTACTAAGGGGTAAAATAAATTAATAAAGCCAGTGTATTTGCTGCAATCTAAGCAGTCTTATTTCTCAATTACAAATTTTATCCTCAAGACAAAAAGTCTCTTATTAAGATCCTCCCAAAAAAAAGTTAACCATGGTATATCATTTTTAGTTCAACACTGCCACCATCTTGAATTTCGATACGTTTTGATACTTTTTAATGTACAGTACTAGACTTCTAAGGCAAACATTTTTTTTCTAGATTTTAACAGAAGAAAATGTTTAAATATATTCAGTTATACTTGGATCATATATTCATAGTAAGGAAATACTACAACAAAATATAACTCTTTTTCAATGTGGCAGTATTTATTTAACAAAAATGAAGCCAAAAAGGAAAAAAAAACAAAAAACTTGTGGTCAGTACTAAATGCCCCCATGATTCAATAGCTTGTAGATGTAACTTAAGGTAATTGTGTCCTCTCTCACTCACTCATCATCAGTACCGCTTTATCCTGTATACAGGGTCATGGGGGGCCTGGAGCCTATCCCAGGAGACTTGAGACACGAGGCGGGGTACACCCTGGACAGGATGTCAATCTATCACAGGGCACACACACACATACTGTACACACACTCATTTACAAACTGGGAACGCCAATTAGCCCAACCTGAATTGAAACCAGACAGGACTCGAACCCAGACCCTGAAGGTGTAAGGCGAGAGTGCTAACTGCTAAGTCCACTGTGCTGTCATATAATTGTATCCTGCTTGATTACTGGTGGGGGGGAAAAAAACGGTTTGCATATTAAATGTAATAAATAAATAAATAAATAAATAAATATCTTGCTTTTCCAAAAGGCAGTTTGTGTTTGACTAAGTGTACGTGGATAGATTTGTATTTATACGGAACACGGCATTTATCTTAGAACATCCATTTAAAAGACTCTTTGCCTTAGCTTGGTGTTAGAATTGTGGAACTACAGATAGTTACATGCTAACAGCACTAAGGTGGAGGATAAATGGGCTGTGTAATTGTGTTAACCTGATGTTCCTGACTGTGTAAATTGCATGTGATTGCACATTCTCTGTTCTCTAGCTTTGTATCAGTTGAAAGTCTAACAGCAAAACAATCAGCATTTATATATATATATAAGGCATTTTTATATCAAGCAGTTTGTTCTCGTGAGTCTGAGAGTGAAGTCAGACCCAGCGCAATTAGCGATATATCTAACTTCAGGTTTGCTAAGTAAATAAAATACAAGTTCTCTGTTAAGCATGATAATCCATTTGTTAGCTTGAAGCTAACATTGATCTGCTGTCCGAAGTGATCTCGCTACAATCCCAGACTCGAGCAGTCGTGTTAATTAAATTTGTATGTATGATACACTGAAGGCTGCGTTGCTCTTCATCTAATTGGCATTTTGTCTCATTCGCAGGCTGCAGAGAAACCCAAAACCAGGAGCACACCTCCAAAGTAAGTGACTGTTTCAAGCTGATTTGTTTCATCATGCACCCAGATGGACTATTAGACACAGTCCTGCTTCGACTTTTTTTTTTTCACAGCTGGAGGATTGTGAAGTATTGGATGAGACCCGAGTCTTGAACATGAGTTAATTTTCAAGAACGTTTCTTTTTTCGTCTGTTATCAAAAAACCTCCTCATCTCTAAGAGTGATGCTTCACAATTTTAAACTGGTGTCTCTTTTATTAAGTTGCTTTTATTGTCTTAAATCGGTAATTGAGGAAAGGCGCTGTTCGCTCAATTGCCACTTTATTAGGAACTCTTATATGTCTACCAGTTCGCGCAATTACCCGGTTGTTTGCAGCACGATGATGTGTACAAGAATGTAGATACAGGGCAGGAATCCATTCCATCAAATACCAGAATAAGTCTGAGTGATTTGACTTGTTGGTGGTTCAAGCATTTGAGAAACTGAAGCTCTCGAGATTTACAGTCTTTAGAATTTGCACAGAATGGTGTTAAAAACACACCCAGTGAGAGACACTATGGGTGGACATGTCTTGTTCACGGTGAGCATGAAAGCAACTTAAGTAGTTGAGCTGTTAAAAATAATAATAATAAAAAAAATACTAACTTCTATTGTGTGATCGTCAACAATAAGGGACATATGTCTCTTAGTCTTCTCCCATCACAGTGGACCATCTGGTCCGCACACAACTTTGGCACAGGACTGTTACTTGCCAAACCCTTATCCAGAGCAACTTACATTTTTATCTCATTATACAGCTGAGAAGTTGAGGGTTAAGGGCCTTGCTCAAGGTAGTAGTCCAACAGTGGTAGTGATTGAACCCGGGACCTTCTGAACCGTAGTCTAATGCATTAACCACTAGGCTCCCCCTTCCCCTTTTCATACCGCATGCCCTCCTGAAACAACCCTCCCATTTTTATCTGGGCTTGGGATGGGCACTGCATCCAGTGGCTGGAGTTTTGGCATTGGGTGGGTATGAACCCTGGTCTTCTGCATGGCAGGTGAGAAACTTACCACTGAGTCACCAATGCCCCTTCACACATACTCACAATATAGACTGTTCTTCTTCTACTTTCTTTCCTCAATGGTAACATACTGTACAGTAGATTTGATTGGAGACAGGTGTAATAAGAGAAAGAAAAACATCAAGTTGGTCTTTACGACACCGTGCAGTGTTACAATACATCCCCAAAAAACTAAAAAAGTACACCCAAACTGTTAGTAACTATACCTAATCTACTGAAACACATTAGTGTGTTATTATGACATGCTAAGCAGTTTCAACCATTGAAGTTTGTTAGCTGACTGATAATATAATGTGTTAATTCTATAATTAGGGAAATTTCCTATTTTACTATTTAATGAGCTAGCATTAGGCTGACCATTAGGTTTTGTAATTAAACAGTCGCCAGATTTGCTGGCAAGCGTTAACCCCTTGGCTTCCCTTTTTGTCAACAGTCATACGATAAATGAAGACCTAACTAGTGCATGGAAATCCTTAACAAGTAAATGAGGTGCAAATCGTATTTTCCTTGTCATTAATTCTGATCGCCAACATACTGTATATGCATACACCTCATCACCAACACTATATAAAGGGTTATGTAATATAGTATACACCGTATGCCGTTTTTTAAATATATTCTAGTCTGAACGATGAAAGATAACGGAATGACGTATGTCACATTATGAGGACAATTTCCTCACTATCCACTGGAGAAGCGCTGCTACTGGTATTGTTCATGTTATTAAGTCTCCAGCGTTTATTTCCCAGCATCCTCTGCTCTCTCCTTCATCTCTGACGATGCCTCTGTTGGCTTCTCAGAGGCAGCGTAAGGTGCAGACGGGGTCTCATTAAGAAGACGGAGAGAGAAATATGGCCTGCAGCTCTGTTGTCAGCCAGGGAGCCTGGGAGTGGAGGAGCTGTGAGCCATCCCGGGGCCACGACTTCATTCCTCTAACAAAAGCAAAGAGTGGGGCGCAGAGACGGAGCACAGAGCTGCAGGGGGTGGAGGGAGGCTGCAGGAGGGAGTTAAAGGGATGGAGGGTCTTGTGGAGAAGGCAGTTACTGAAAGGGGTGTGGAGCGCAAGTGGCAATTAGACTAGTGGTGGCTTAGACTGTGTGATCATTTACTAATGAGGTCTCGAATCCTGCTTAAGAGGTCTTTGAAAGCTTGGCTTGATATTAATTTAGTTCTTCTGTATCTGTAATTCTGTATCTTTTGTTCTCTGTCATAAACCATACTGTTCGTCCTACTGACTTTTTTTTTTTTGTTGACATTATTGTACGAGGACTAGTACCTACAGTATACTGTCTGAGTAAGCCAGTGGGATTAAGAGTGGCATTGCAGAACATTTAACCCTCTTCATATGGTCGCTTCTGTTGCTGCCAGTGAACCTCACATGCTCAGTTTGTTTTAAAGATGTTACAGAATACAAAAAAACTTTGGCACTAAGCGTAAATGTAATATAAATATAAGCTACCAGGAATTGCACCTTGACTTAGAAACAAAGTGTGGACTCTCGTGTGGCTCAGAGCTCGCCGAATTGAAGTGCTCTCACATGCGACACATGCTTGCGTCGCTGATTTATACACACATACTATAATACTATAGTGTAAGTGCATGTAAATAAACAGGTTTTTAGGAAAAATGATACAAATAAACCAATGTTTATGCTTATGTGAGTAATCCTTGTTTATGTACACTACCAGTCCAAAATTTGGACACACCTTTTAATTCCATGGTTAATTTTCCCGATTTTTATTTCATGTAAAACAATGCTGAAGGCATTCAAAATAGCATAATATTCTCCTTTGAGAAACTTATGCTCTGGGAAAGTCTTCTTAAAAGCTTTTTATCTGAGATGATTTGAATTGGTTAATTATTTCTGAGTTCAGTGACTCAGAGGTGGGTTTTGGTCTTGCTTTCTTTGGATAGTCTTTATGAAAGCCGGTTTCGTCATGGTGCTCGAGTGGTTTTGCAAATGCACTTGACAATACTGTTCGTGCAAGAACTATTGCAGAAGAGATAATCTGCATGTCTTAAAATAGCAGCTGACTGTTGCTGTCGTTATTTAATTAACTAATGCCATATGTTTTTTTTTTTTTTCAGAATTAAAAAAAAAAAAAACTCAAGAATTGTTTCTGAATGTAGAAAATAAGTCCAAACTTGTGTCCAAACTGTTGTGATGTAGTAATAGTGAATCCTGTTGGTGAAATCGATTTTCAGGAATCGTAGTGTGTTGTTACACCTTGTGTTAATCGATCATAGATTGGTTTGCTCATTGTGGAATGGTTACTGACTCGACTCCCATTACTAGTATTAAGCCAGTACCTGATACGAGTGTTGGCGTTCGTCCATTCCCCAAAGTTTGAGTTTCAGCAAATGAACCTAAAGAGAAGGCGGCGAATCTCTTCGTCATTTTAAGACTGATTTCACCTTGTCAAATTTATTTTAAGTTGATCTGATCATATTGTCCATCGTAGAATATTTTAGAAATTAATGTTGAGGTGTAGTTTTGTAAAGTTCATTTTTTAGCAACGTTCCAATTTTAGTGTTTCAATTTGGTCCAAGCCTCATGCTAAATGTCCTGCAGCTCACTTTTGGGACATTATGGGACGTCGTTAGGAAGCTTGCCTTGCAATAAAGTCCAATTTAGTTTCCTGTATAAATGACAACGTTTAAAAATAGCGCTTAGAATTGCACACCAAGTCAAATTTAGACTTTCGATTTTTTTTTTTTTTTTTTAAAGCAGGGAGGGTCAGATCAGTGGGTCGGTTTTTGACTTAGACATGATCTCTGTCATGTCCATGGAGGACTGTATGAAGCATCTAGCCATTCCTTACTTCCACAGTGAGCCAATGTGCCCATTAAAACGTAGCCCACAGTTCAGCCTAGGGCACCATGCTGCAGAAAAATCCAGCTACATGACTGCATGGGTTTCACACAGCCCTAAAATCAGCACTCCTATGGTGAGGAATCAAGCTTCATGTTGTCAGGAGTCTTACTTGTATTGAAAGATCAGGCTGATCCTGGAACAGTTCTAGCTGACAAAAAGTCAGGTCTAATTTATTTATTTTTTTAAAAGGGGAATCCAGCATATCCACAAAAAAAGGGATTATTTAGGGCATCGCGTGTATATTTTGTCTGTATGTAAAATGTGATTTGGTATATCGCATGCACGAACAGTTCGTCTTTAACAGCATGACAAAAAAACACGTGCTTATGGACGCTAACACGCTGCTAAGAGCACAAGAATCTGAACTGTTACTAAGTGGTACAGTATTGGAAGGATCTTCAATCATTTTAAGGACACCAAATTCACAAAAACACTTGGTATGGTTTCTAAATAAAACAAGTTATCACAGCGAGCGTCTTGTCTAAAAGCAAAAGCACTGCCGCTGTTTATTTACTGTTATTTAGCAAGGCTAAACTCATTCAGCGCTCAGGAATTTCTCTCCTTTTCATAGGTTTTCTGCATTTGACATTGGCAATCTGTTTAGATATTTTAAATCTTCTGATGTGTGTTGGCATTCCATGGCTTAGCATAAAAATCCTTTCATAAATACTTTTACTCAGCGCCTTTTAGTATGCTGTAGCTAAAAACCGTTATTCATCGCAACAGGTCTTCTTTAGCTCTGCTAGTTTAGAAATAAACAGCTGGGACGTTATTTTTCATGCTGTTTAGTCTGCTATGTAAAAATTTCCTTTTCCACTTAGTTTCGAAAAAAACTTAGTTTTTTTTTTTCTTTAATCCGAACTGTCATTAAACTTTTTCCTCTCCTTTTAAAGTGCTAAGATTAACGTTTTAATACGCAAAGATACAGTAGGATATGAACCCCAGAGCCTAGACCTTAGCTGCGTCGATGCAGGCTATTTCTCACATCATTTCATATACGATAAATATGTATTCCAGTGTTTACGGTGGTTTATCTGAATTTTGATCACTTAAGATCCAAATATAAGGCTTTAATGTTTTCTCACATGTACGCTGTCTGTACAGTATGTATCCTCCGATCCGCTATAGCTTTAGAACCATGAACATAAAACCACCTACTGTGGGTTCCCCTTGTGCCACAAGGGCAGCTCTGGCCCCTTGAGGGCCGCTGAGGATCAATTCTGTTTGTCTGGTGCATCCAGTGGATGCTCGTTAGGATTAGGACCTGGGGAATTTAAAGGCCAGTTCAACAACCTTGAACTTGACAAGTTGTGATGCACTGGCTGTTCTGATACCATTCTGTTATGACCTGCATTTTCTTTTCTTTTTTTTTAGCAGTTTGTGCTGCATTGTCTTTTCTGTGGCAATTGGGCCTGGCAGGCTGGCCTTCGGCACCGTGGGTATGGATGAACCATGGGTACCCATGATTCCGTCATCAGTTTACTGATATATAGTTGATAATCAATGATAATATATTCACCTGGCAGTGGTGTTAATGTTAAAACTGATCAATGTATTTTTGCACTGTCCTCACATAAGGGCCGTTAGCTATAATTAGTTTGCAGAATTCTTTTATCAGGTGCTAATAAAGAAAAAGTGAGAAGACTATGCGTTGTACACAGCAGTAAAATCCTGGGCTCAGGAGGTTAAAAAACTGTATTTCAATGAACACCTGTTAAATTGAACAACATAAATTTGGTCCCAACTACTAACGAATGGTGGTCACATTTTTGAGTTGAAGCCAAATAAAAAAAAAAAGAGCACGACCTTAAAAAACAGCCATCAAACACAGAACAACACTAAAACCTCTATTTCCTAGCGCTTGTGAGTGAATGAGTGAGTATTTAAAAATTACAATATTACAGTATAAAATAAAATGAGATGCTCACATGAAAAATAGCTGGGAAGGATAAAGATTGGACTTTGGACAGATTGGTCAGGTCTGGGCTCAGAAATGTTTTTTTTTTAAACATATAATAGATCTGTAAAGTTGGCATGTCTGTACATTAAAGATATTTTCGAAAAAAAAAATCAGGTATGATTTATTTGAGATGTAACAGAACACATCAACATGCTTTTCGGAATTTCGGAAGTCTGTTTGCCTGTTTGTTTGTTCATGCATCATGTCAAAACTGCTGAATACATTTTAATGGGGTTTTCACAGCTGTATTTGGCCGAGCTCAAAGTAACAAGGCTTTTATAGCTCACAGTCGGCTCACGGGAAGAGAAGATGCCCTTAATTTGAAATTTAAATGAAAACGCCCTTATATCATGAAAAAATCATTCGTTCATCTCAAAATTTAACAGATGGTGCTGTACATTTTTTAACACTCGCTTATGAGTGTGAAATATAAACAGCTTAATAACGCGATCTCTCACCTTTATTCCGCACACTTCATGGTAACCTAAAAAGTTTATTTCATTCCAAAATTCAACAGATGGCGTTGTAGATGTTTTAAAACGAGCTTAGGAGTTTACAATTAAATTCCACGCAAACAAAGACGCGGGCACTAACCTAATGTGGCAATAAAATGACTACCTGAATGTACTGAATGATCGGGTCATCACACCAATGAGTGTTTTTTTTTCCCCTCTGATGGAACTGGCGTATTCGATGCACAACAGTTTCATGATTCATGAGGCTCAGATTATTAAATGGTCCTCTGAAAGCATGAGGGATCATTTTCACACATGATTTGGCCATCATGGAGTCCTGACCATTTGAACCCTAGATGAAAGTCTTTAAGGGTGTGCTGGAGAAGACTTTAAAGAGTAGTTCGACTTTTCGGGTTATCAATCAAGATCTCATTCCAATCCAATGAAAGACCAGAGTGTGTGGGTTTATTTATTTATTTATTTATTATTTATAAATTTTTTCACCAGGCAGTGAATATATGTGTGTGTGTATATAAACACGTTTTTGCTTTTTATAAAGGAGATAGTTTATCAAGCGTGGCTGCAAAAACAGCTGTAGGCTATGAATATACAGACAGGCTGGGAATACAAGCGTAATTTTTATGCATGTTATTTATTCGGATATTCCATTCATATATTTTATTTACTACATGTTCGACTCAATTTCAATAAAACTGCTGGATATTACAGCTGCTTAGAGAACGTCGGAATGTTCTGGTGTCTTTCGGTTGGTTTGAAATGGGAACTTTATACAGTATGTAGTTACAGTTTATCTCTTCTATTTATACTTGTGATTCAGATATGCGAAATATATTTCACATAACTTTATCAGAACTGTATAAAGTAGAAAACGTCCAAAACGGTTTCCGCAGAACATTAAGCTACTGCCTAATAATGAAATGAAACAGAGATTTGACAGGTGAAGGTTATACAGTACTGTAAGAGCCAGTGTAAAGAGATTATTATATATGTTTATGAAATACAGTATGACTTTTGGTGTGTTTATGTTGTAGATTATAATTATACCGATCGAGAATTGAGTGAGTATGTTATAGAAAAACTCTTTCAATAGGAACCATTTTTCTGTGATCAATCAGTCGAGCGCGTTGTTTTTTTCTCGCATCAAACAGTAATTAAACTTACACTTCAATCTTTCTATTAAGCACACCTTATTATACACTATATTACACTCTAATTGATTTCACACAAAGCATCTCTCTAAGGCTAAAGCAATCAGACATATTACTTTTTTTCTCTTTAGGTCTAAAAGGTTCTACGCCCACACACTCACACACTCACACACTCTCACACACAGCCAGTCTAAAAGTAAATGTTATGATGGTTGGTTGTAGAAAAAAAAAATAATGCGCGTGTATTGAGTTTACCTCTGCAGGCGGGTTTTTGGCTGATAGCAATCTCTGTGAGCAGTCATGCAGCAAATACATCACCAGCTTCACCAACCAGCAAAAAAAGAGAGGCAGATGAGGGAGAGGAGGGGAAAAAAAATTTCTCCCCTATCCTCGCTTTTCAGTCTGACTACTTGCTTCTCCATCATTATTCATATCTTCTCACCCCACACTGTTGTGTATCATATGAGAGAGTGTATCACCATCATCGCAGCTCGTTCCAAACAATATGCTTTAATGTGCTGACGCTGAAACGGTTGCCATATTTCGGAAGCGTTTGTGCCGCAACAAGAGAGGAGGACGGCAGGGTGCTATAAAGCACATGCCGTGTGTTGTTTGGTATGTAAGGAATGACGCACTCCGGAGAGTGCGGTTATACTCATACTGTATTTACTGTACCATAGTTGATTGGATTCTGATGACAGCAAGTTTAAATGTGTTTTGTTCCACTAGCCAAATTGACAACTTTTTTTTATTATTATATTAGAATAAAAAAAAAAAAATCCAAATTTATTTTAAGTGATATTTAGTGATTTAGAATCCCCTTTAAACAACACATCAGTTAAATTAAAGCATGTATTAACTATTATTTTCCCACTTTGTGTCATTGGTCCTTCTTAAGGTTAATAAAACAAAAATCATTCAATTCTTGAAAACTTTCCCATGATGCAAAACGTCCTCACTATCACCAACCACTGTTCGAAGTTTTCTCCATTTCTGTATGATAGCTCTTATCGTGTTTTTCTTAGAAATGGCTTTGTAACCTTTTCCAGACTGATACATCTCATTTAATTCGTTTTCAATGTGCTTGAATTCCTTACATTGCAGCACGATAGGCGATTTCTTGATTCAACAGGTCTGGCAGTAATCAGTCCTGGGAATGGCAAGTGAAACGTTACTGAGCTTTCTAAAATCCAAAATTGTGGTTACTCACAGTTAATTCATGATTTAGCAGGTAGCCTGCAGTTGTGTATGTTTTTTCACATGCAGTAGGGCCAGGTAGGTTTGGACGACTTTTTACTTTTTGCTTAATAAATGAAATTTTATAGTCAGGTTATAGCATGTAGTAACATTTACGAAGTTAATAGGACAAAAACATTCGATTGTAAAAAACTTACTTACTCTTAAATAAATGTTAAACACCTTCTTGCTCAATTCCTAAAATTTATATCAAAGACAATGCATGTATCTTTGTTTAACTGTAGTGCATCCGTAATTATTAGTATTATTTATTTATTCCTTATTTATATTTATTACCTTTATTTAATTTTTTTTTTTAATGTTTTGTTGTATTGTTTTCTAGATGTGCCACTGACATAACTGTTACTATAGAAATAATTACATTACTATTAGCACAAGGGCTGAAATAAGAGTAATACAAAAGTGGGCATAACGTTTTATTAACTGGTATAAGTTGTTCAAATTGCACATGTTGCTGGAGTAACTCTTCCTCTGTATAAAGGTACTACACAACCTCGCCTCCATCACAAGCCATGCATTTGTGCCATTATTGTGCCATCCACTTTGAAAATCTCCTTTGTCGCAGTTGTTGGTCTCCCGCATTATGACTTCTCTTCAATCCTGTCCCTTCATTTCTCCGTTTGTGCTCTTGTCATCTCTGTAAACATTCTGTAGCCCTTGTGGATGTCGGAGAGCCTACAGTACACCTCTTCTTCATCAAGAACTTAATGATGAAAAAAGAGGAAGAATAGTTAATTTAAAGGAAGAGTTACTCTACCAAGATGTAACATTTGTTTGTCAGTTAGTAAAAAAAAAAGACTTAGTACTTGGTACACTTGCGTTACTTGGTACAGCCCTTGGTATTATTATAAACTATTTTATTATAAACTATTAATACTTGGTATTAATATAAACCTGTGCTGTTAAAAAAAAGATAATTCTGAACAATCAGATTAAAGAATTCCACAGCCCTGAGCTATAATATCAGTATCAAAATATCAGTATAAGGATATTGCATGTTTTTAAAAATATATATTTTTTTATGAGCTTAAACAAGCAAGTTAGATTTTCTTGTCTATATAGGAAGATACCCTTCTCCAACTTGTTGCTCATGAAATGGTGCATTTGCAAAAGGAGTGAAACACAGGGAGTCTGAAACAGGAATTGCATTGCTTTTTGAAGGAGCTCTGCGTTAACTAATTAGGGAAATAGCAAAATATGGTACCTTTAAGAGCAAGAGTTGCTTGAGAAGTAGCTTGTCTGTACAGTATAGAACAAATATGGTTATTTTAATAGCTGGGAGAGCCAGGCAAAGGAAACCTAATGGAGATTTTTTTTTGTGTTTGTTTTTGTTCAGGGTAATGGAAGAAATATAATTTTTATCAACGTGAAATGAAGGCAGGTAACTGTATGCAGTGCCAAGCCAGTGTTTAATGTTTAAAGGAGCCCTTTGGAAAGTTGAGGCAATTCAGAGGTTCCCTTAGATGAAACTCCAATTGCTCTGAGTTTAATCTTTGACCCAGTGGGAACCACTCTCTCCAGTGCAACACGAGGTAGTGATGGCTTGAGTAGGCAAGTCGGCACGCACTGATACCGGAGTAAACAGTACTCTGACCCTCACCTTCATGGGTTTTTGTCCTGGGCAAGCTGCCAGTGTTTATGTACACTAAGTGTATGTATTTGAGAAGGAGGAGTAGCTAAAAGACAGGGTGTAACATGACATGAAACAATACATATCCGAGAAACAAGCATCCCTCTGACCAAGACATGACTGCAGAGGATGAAAAGACAGTCGTAACAGTAAGCAATCATCATGAGGGCAGAAGGGGAGAATGGGAGAAGAAACCAGACTCTGTCGGAGAGGTGTATGCTTTCAGCACCGCTCTTTTGAGCCATGTGATCCGTCACTTACTGTCTGTGAAGTCTGGCCCCGTGCCGGCGAAAGACAGAAAAATTATCCCTCCTACCTCATTCTATCATACAGCAACTCCCCCACCTCCTGATCCTGCCAAAGCTCAGTGTAACTCCGGATCCATATGTAGACAGAAGAAAAAATAAACACAAATCCTGAGGTTCGAGGATGATTTCATCTTGTAAGAACAGAAGAGGAGTAAAGAATAGAGGGAACTTTATGTAAAACTCTGTTAGCTCTTTACATCAATATATATGATCATAATTATAGATATGCATACAGTATATAGATAACCTGTTGACATGTTAACTCACCAATAAATTACTATGGAAAAAAACAAAAAGTGATTGAATTGTATCGCATTGGGGCGCTAAGTGCCACAGTTGAATTTTCCAAATTTGTGCAAATTACTTCTACAGTAAAATGGCAAATACCCATTAATTGATGTTTAATTGGAAAATGTTTAGTTGAGTATTAGAATAAAGAAAAATCCTACAGTAAGCTCGAGGATCATACTTTTAGAAGCAGCTTTTCCATAAAATGTATTAAACTGTGAGTATTTATCACATTATTCTTATAAGCTGAAAGACGTTGCATAGTGAGACGCAAAGATTCTAACCAGAGTAACGTGTTTAGCTGAACAAAAAAATAGCTCATTGTTTTGTTGACTTGTGGTCAGCACTGCCATGTTCTTCTGTGTGATTGATAGCCGTTGTGTATAATAAAGTTTCGAACGTGATAGATATGATTGAACTGGCAGCAGAGGAAGCAGCGCAACGTTTATTACAGTAACGGATCACACTGCCAAAGGGTTTTCAACGCCGTCCACATCCACTGCGCTGAGAAGCAGAGCTTGCTGTAGTATGATTTAAGAGTCCAGATGTCGCGATGTCCAGAAATCCGAGTCGTAGCCGGACACAAAATAAATAAGAGCTACTGAACGAGTTACAGAACAGAAAAAAAAAACTCTTAGAGGTGTTTGGACAATGTCAGCAGTGAGATAACTGTCAAGTTTGGCTCGTAATCTTGTTTAATTGTCTAAAAGCATACAATTTAGTAAGTTTCACGGTTTGTGTTTAAAAAGGCGCTAGCTCATTTTAAAACAGCGATTTACCTGATTCAGGTGAAAGCGTGTAGTACTCATTTATCTTTATTGTCTTTGTTGCTTATCCTGTTACAGTGTCACAGGGGCCTGAAGTCTGTCCCGGGAGTCTCTGGGCACAAGGGTACACCCTGGACAATCCAGCACTCTGTGACACACACACACACACAACCAATGGACAATTTGGAAACATCAGTTAGCTTAATTTGCACGTCTTTGGACTGTTGGTAGAAATCAGATAACCCAGAGGAAACCCACTAAGTACAGGGGAATCGAACCCTCGACCCTGGAGGTGTGAGGCCACAGCGCTAACCATTACTCCATCTTGTTACCCACCATGTAGTACCATTTATTTATACGAAATTAAAGATGTTTATAAGTTTAAGAGTAGTCTAACGTTTTAAGCTTAGCTATTTCTTTTCTTTCTTTGCCCAGTTAGCCATATACAGTGGAAGATTTATCTGATGTAAAACCGTACTGTATGTTTTAACTCAAGGAGGTGTTGTTGATGGAAGCCTCCCGATTTTATCAGGTCTTGGGACTGGCACTGACTTGGGTTAACCCTCAGTAGCTAAACCAGGATTCAACCCCAGGCTGTCGTAGTGAAAGTGCAACTAGCTACTGTACAGTAGCATAATAGTAGCGACACACCCATGAGAAACGAACTTGTAATAGCTTTAGTTACCTTTACCTGCCCTTTGTTTTACCAGCCTGGGCTTCAATTATGTCTCAGTGAATCTTCCCAGTTAATTAATATTAATTTATAAAGTTCTTATATACTTTTATGTAATATTATATATATATAGTTGTATATAAAAGTTTAAACGGACATCTGTTGATTACATGACCATCAGTTAATTACTTACAATTGGATTGTACAAATTTTTTTTTTGGGGTGGCCTGACAACTGAGAACTTTCTTCACTGATGTAAAGATGAATGGATGCTTGATCTTACTGCCACGGCAGATTAATGTCACTTGGTCCACTGGCCAGGATGTGAATTGGATGTAATTTAAATGATCTGGCCAAAGCAAACACAAAGTTACAGCAGATACATCAAATATCAAGTTGATTATGCTGTAATCTCTCTCAGATGTTATTACCATCCAAGTCCAAAGGAGCAGGTGGTTGACTTGCTTTCCAAAATCAAAGTACAAGTCATTCGCTCTCGTGTTTGTTTATGCCAAGAATTCTTCATTAGCTACAACAGATGCTCAGTCTTTCTATTACCGCAACATCACTTGAAACTAATGACATGTTATTGAAATATCCGTCATGCATGGATATGAGAGTCACAAACAGAAGTAAGGACTAAATTGTGCTGTTAACGGATTTATGATTTGCTTTGATAGAATGTATTGGTATATTTCAGTTTGATGGTCTGGCAAACAATGAGGACTTGGAACCTCGGGATGAGGCTTAAACCGATTTTGAATGTCTGTTGGTTCAAATGGAATGATGACTGTTGTGTGTTTTGTTAGCGGTTTAGAAACTTCCAATATTCTCATAGAGCTATTTGGCTGCAAAACAGTTTCATTACAGTTTTCATGTTTATTCAGCGTGTTATTTTTTTAAGGATTTGAGTGTATGATTTGAATGTTTCTGCCTTAGAGACATTCACAACTACAAAACACACCAAAAAAAAAAAACCGTTGAGGTGCACAGGGTAACATCTTTTGCTTTTTTCCATCACACAAAAACAACTTAAAGTTGCTTTTGGCGTGACTGGATAAGGAGGGAAATGGTGGTGGGCTCTCTCGGGTCAGTAGAACTGTATGCATTGACGTGAGCATAACGTCAGCTTTGATTTTCGTGTTGAACGTGTCAGTAGAATGATGTGAACTTGGCAGGACGGAGCTAACCACCGCTTGGCAGCCAAAACGCCCTCACAGCTGGCCGGCCAGCCTTTGATACTGATATAACGGTAACTCAAAACAGTCAGACGGGTAGATGCGCAATCACACACGCAGACTCTGATGTAAAGGCTGTTCCATCACCGTAACCACAGACTCAACCATTGTAACACAGCCCACAAGTGTACTACACGAGTAAGCATGTATGTACAGGAGATGTGCATGAACATTGATCTGAGAGAAGTCAGAAGATTCCTGCCCAGAGGACTTCAAAACTCTCTTTTGATGCTTTTTGATGTGTTGCTCTGGTTTTCGCTGCTTTGGCCTATCTGGATTTCAAGATGAAGAATTGCTTAGTAAGGAATAAAACACTTTGAGATGTCCAGGTATAGGAAAATATTCCGTTGTTGCTTCTTTTAAAGTGATTATTTTTTCGAAAGGACAGCCCTTAAACTACCACAGTCTTCCAACAATGACATATTTTATGGCTGGAATTTTTTTTTTTTTATCTATCTTTTTATTTTAATCAGAACATCCCGTAGACGGTTTTGTTCCTTGTGTCGTTCCCATGATAGCACTTTTAAATGGGCTTTTCTTATTTCTCTTTCTTAAAGTTAATAGAAAAATTTTAAGGTAGCTTGTATTTTTTGTGATAAAAAGAAACAAACAAAAAAATGTTTTAATACAAGCTTATAATTTATAATTCTGCAGACCGTTTCATAATGGAAAGCGTTCTTGCTGCTCAGACACTCAAGGAGTGGAGGCTTCTTCTATAAACGTTAGATAACTTCACAATGAACTTTCACTGTATTGACAATTTTATTTCTAATCTTCTTTTAACAAGCTAACACAAGTCTCCCAAGCTCTGTCTGTCTGTTAATGCTCCTTCTGAAATACTCCAAAGATTCCTTGTTTTGGATTCTCAATACTTCTCTTCTGGCCATGCTGATTTAGTGAAAAAAAAAATCAAGTCAAAAGAAATTGTTTCTTATAGCGCTTTTAACAATGGTCATTATCGCAAAGCAGCTTCATCAAAAAAAAAATGATGGAAACGAGAAAATATGTATGAATCAAAATGATCAGATTGTCCCTGATGAGCAAGCCGAGGGCAACGGTGGCGAAGGAAAAACTCCCTGAGATGGCAATAAGATGAAACCTTTAGAGGAACCAGACTCATCAGGGAACCCATCCTTATTTGGGTGATAACACAGTCATGATATCACAGTGTGATAGGCAGCTTAAGGTTCAATTAAATAGATGACGTAGAGTCCAGTTTGTTATTGGTGGCAGTGTCTACAGTACTGTCCAAAGGTTGCAGGGTGCTGTATTTCATACAAACCTTGTTTTTCAATTTTTTTTTTATGGCTTAATTATTAATTCTGTGCAAACAATATAAAAAAAACTGATTTCCAAACATTAGTATTCCCAAAAAAAAAAAAAATTAAATTTTTAATCGTACAGGAAAATACATTTAGGCCAAAAAAGAAAGCAGCATAAAGTTTCTGGGTTTTGCATTAATAAATAAAAAAATGAAAAGCAGATTCGACAAAGTCCTTAGAATTAATGTATCTGGTTCTGCAGGACGTTCAGTAAAAATTAATCAGCTAATTTCTTTATAGAACTGGACAAATTGTATTTGAGATTATATTTTAAGTAAAGGATCATCACACCAGGTGTTGACTGTTTCATTAATTCACATTTAATACTTTTTATAGTATGTTTTTAAATATAATTTTTTTTTTAAAGATACAGTATCCTTGCCCTGCAGCAGTTATTTGCATGTGTCTAAGACTTTTGCATTGTCAGATACTGCTGATTCGTCATTGTGTTTTAAAAGACGTAAGTATAGCCCTCTTCCAAACGGTTGAGATGCCATTTTATGGTAAAAGTATCAGCATATTTACATACACACACACACACACACACACACACACACACACACACACACATATATATATGTAAATATGCTGATACTTGGCTGATACCCAGAAAAAATATATATATTTA